>NC_137464.1:81309932-81909932 GCF_964235325.1 Thermobia domestica
AGCACTTCTTTCGCGAGGAAGGTTTATTATTATTATTATTATTATTATTATTATTTTCCGAAAATGCAACCTTTTTTTTTTTTACTATACATCGAAACTTTCACTACGGTAGTACGGAAGTTTGAATTCATCACTTGAAATAGTAAGCGTTACGTACTCTTCGAAACTCCGAGCATTAAGATTCTTAAATTTCACAAGAATTTTTATGCTATTGCTGCTGTTGATTCCACAGAATGCTTATTTGAAAAGTAGCAACAAATAACTAAACTAAACTGTTGTTGGAAAACCAAACTCTACTGAAGAATACTTGTGTTACCATCAAAGGTAATAAAAAATAATACTAATAGTTTTATTAATACACTACCTATTTACTAGTAGTACCAGCACCTATGGCCCTAAACCCATCAGACGTATGAGGGATAATGTCCTTCGCCGTCGCCGAGTGGGCGAGGACACTATTCACGGAAAGTATTTTCTAAAGTATAAAATTGCATATTTTACTTCAAATAGGCTATAAGCACAATCCATAGATTAATTTGTTCTATAATTATCTCAATCTCAGGTACGGCATTTATATATATATATATATATATATATATATATAATGCATTAAGAACTTTATAAAGGTCTTACGTTGAATGTTGTATACCTTAATGTGAAAGCACCTAATTCGCCCAAGGAATGTCCAAAATCTGATAAAAATCACTTCCAATGTGATCACCTTAATTGCACCAATATACTAACAAAAAGCTCAAAAACCCAGGTGGGTTTCTTGGGTGGGTCCAACCCGAAAAACCCGGTGGGTTCTTTCGGGCAGGGCCCACTTGGGCAAACCCTGGCTTTCAGTGACGTAAATTCAGTAGCTGCAAATCACTAACCATCAATAATTTCAAGTAAGTAATGTTGGAACTGCATCATTATGAAAAAGTTTCCTACTACAGAACCTAATTTTTTTGCGTTTACCTGCACATAATTGAAATTATTAGTACTTTGAAGTAACAAATAGTAATATATACGTAATGCATGCTCGCAAATACGCAATGATCTTAAGTTACAGAAAGGAACACAGGACTGCAACATTTTCTGTAACAAGCAATGCGGTTTGTCGATGCGCGCAAACAAATAATTCCACATTTTACAGATGATTACTCTTTTTGTAGAACTAATGGTGCAGTTATGATTTGACAAAAGACCTACAATATATCTGTGAAGTACAAAAATTCATATATGTGTATAAAATAGCTTGTTTTGTCGTCAACGAGCATTACAGAGCGAGAACTGTTTTGTGCTGTAGATGTGCAATATGGTGTCCTGAGCGAGGGAAATTCAAAGTATATGTTCACGTGCGTGTTATTTTCGATTACATAAAGGTGGCAATCCATTAAATAATCAAGCAAGACAAATTGTTTTAAACGTGTATTTTACGACGTGCCGATCGCTGTAAGAGTGAGTGAGTAGTCTTATTGCTGATATGATAGGTGTCAGTGAGCTGGTGATTTTTTCGTTGAAAAATGAATTCTTGGAAGAAGGGAAAGTGTCAACACCGGCAAAGACAAGAAAAGATTGCACTGAGCTTCGAGGTAAGACCAATTTATATTTTAATGTAGGTATGTGTTTGTGTTCTAAAATATTTTTCCTTATGTTTGCTGTTGCTTCGTTCTGCTGTTTACCTGATCTTCGAACGTGACTGACTCCTGTGATCGTTAGTCGGAAGCTCTGTCTCGATTCCTACGCATCGCTTCACACACTGGCTGACAATTGTACAAAACTCACATTAACGCGCGCATGAATACAATACTTTCCTTCTGATTTTGAGTGGACCAGTGCTTACGTCACTGCAAGCTTAGATTGGCCACGACTTTATTTTTTGCTACCGGTATTTGTACGTAATTTGGTGAACGTACAATTTTCTAAATACACTAATAATATGTTAATAGGAAATACTGTATATAGTGTTACGAAATTGAATAATATATTTGTAATGATCTCTATAATGTAACTATTCACAGGTAGGCATCTGTGTAGTTGTAATAATGGGTTTAAAAAGGGTACACTTTGTGACTTGTAACGCTTATGTTGAAGAGTTTAATATATATTTACAATTTTCTCTTTCTTTGGATCTTGAGCTCTCTCGTGGCTAAACGGTTAGCGTACGCACCTTTGGCGTGGGAGACCCGGGTTCGATTCCCGGCGGGAGCTCATGTGGTTCGGATTCCACGTTAATCAGTAGGTCCACGTCTCATATAGCCTCGCTGCTGAACGGGACGCTAAACTAAAATCAAATCAAAAATCTTTCTTTGCATCTTATATTCTATTCTTGACGAAGTCTGTTATGTAGTCTAATAACTAACAAAGTTTCTTATTTTATCATTTTCTTGTTGCCGACAGTTCATCAATTTCCACGTAAAGAAGTCTGAAAACAGAGGATGTATGTAAGCAAACATCGTTGCTGACTTTACATCGTTATGTGGTGGGTCCCAGATTGTCCAACTGCGCACATAAACACTATCTGTCAGTAGCACTTAAAAACTATCTTGTGAAAATGAAGATGCGAGTGTACAATGCACGTTATTCTTCCCTTATGGAGAATTATGGGGAAGGTTCTAGGACGCAAGTCCCCAAATAGGTTAGTAGCCAAGTTGGTACCTTTCTGTACCAACTTAACTCACTACCTCTGTACCAGCTCAATACTTAACTCACACAGGATTGCCAAGCGAACGAAAGGAGTGAAGGCGAGTTAGAAGCCCCACAGGGCACGTTGTTTTCTATCTTTATTACAACTCAATGGAGAGGGGGACCAATGTTCTAGAAACCTGCCTAATTATGTTTAAGAAAGGTTTACATTATTTCTTTGTTAAGTAATTGATTTTACCGTAATAGTTTCCAAGCTTGGAATGTACTCAAATAGTTGTTTAAAAAAATAAAACCTTGAACCAGAGCTTTCCCGAAATAATTCTTCTTGCTCTCCGTCTTTTCCCACTTATGTGGAGTCTACGTTTCTGATGAGTTCTCCATAAGGTCTTTCATGGAATTCTTCCCTTGTTACTTAACCATATCTATCTATTTCCTCCTTCGTCTCCTTCTACCTTTCTTCCCACCCACCTCCCTTGCCATCACTCTTTTGACAACATAGTCGTTTGTTTTTCTCATTAGATACCATACCACTGCAGTGTTCTTTCTTGGCTTTTCTTTCATCTATTTTTACGTACATACGCATCTCACAAGATCCCGCATATACATATTTGGATTACTTACACAATGTTCTATTAAAATAATATTGCATATTGCTTCTCAAAGTTTGAAAAATATACGAATCCATCAGCACCGTCACAACCTGAGATACAGATAATTTGATGTGAATACTGATCAATGTTCTGAATTCAAACTGACTAGAATTCTCGGAAAGAGTTCTATTAAGCATTGTATGAGGAGTGAAGGCATTACTGCTGTGTCGCCGGACCAGTTTGAAAATCGAAAAGAAGTACCAAAGTGTACTGCTTTCGGTTGGATTAAATTACGTTAGATTACGTTATTAGGCGTGCAGTTTTACTATGCGGATCCGTCGGAGGAGGAGGAACGGTTAGAAGCTCCGCAGCGGTTGGTTGGGTTCTATTCTCGACATGAAATAGGCAAGGGCAAATTAAAGACTTGCCCAAATTTGTCTGTACATTTTACAATCTATGAACCCGTATAGTAAAACAAGTGTACCTCTCCGCAAAATAGTCCATCCGCCTCCACATACAGTGCCGCGTACTTTCACTCATTCTTCTTCACAAACGTAAATAAATTCTCCAATTGACCCGGTAAATTTCCTAAAATTGGTCCGGCGATACAGCAGCTAACCCGAAGTGAAAACAGTATGGTAACTCAAGAGGAGCATAGAAGTGAAGAAAATAAATCTCGAAAGTTGTGAATACCTTCTTTGGAAATATTAAATTACAATGTAGGTTGTTTTTCGCATTTGCTTTCGTTTGTACACATTGTGTGCTGCGAGTTTGGGAAGTTAGTAGTTTTCTAGAAAATATAAGCTGTCTTCATCACCACCTGACTCTGCCCGATGCTCTCGGCACACGGTAATAATTACTACTCGCATGATCAACTTTGAGCTCGTGCTCAAAGATATAACTACCCTTGTGAAGATACTACTACAGGTTAAAAGTGATGAGTTTACGATTGGCTGTATTTATAACCATAACGGTTGTCTTCCTAAAGTAAAACTGAACCCAGGAATGTAACTACTCCCATAAGAAACAAATTTTAAAGATACTTCGGGCAGATTTCATGAACAAAGTACAGGTAATTAATTTATTTATGAACCTATATTGTAGATCTGAACCACTGTAATAACGTACTATTCCCTTCCCTCTAGAAAAAGCGGTGGTTACGCATACGGTCAAATTGTTTGCAATTACGTCAACTGCAGAATGTACAATTATTATTTTGAAATTAAAGACTGCTTTGTTTACTTTATGTCGAATGATCTTTCATAACATTAAAATCGTGAGTTTCTGTACATGACATTACTCTGACTTCATATTACAAGCAAAAATAAATCTTATTCTTGCGCATGCACAGGCAATATACACAGATACAAGATTCTGTAATGAACTTATTTGCTAATCACTTACACTGTGCAGGTGGCATACATACGTATGTACGAAAGAAATAACTGTTTTTCGCCCGACTTTTAACAATGTTAGCAATTGGTTTACTTAATTGTTTTATCAACAAAGCTCCAAGTTTTACAACAGGAAATGCACCCACTACCATGTTTATCCGGTCATTCAGAACTTGCACTATTCCACAGCATCTATAAATCTAGTATTTGCAGTTTATCATTTTACTGCTATGATTCAGTAATATATATATATATATTTCTCACTAAAAGAAAAAAAATAAAAAAATCGATTCGTACAACTCAAAGCTTGTGAAAAAATATCTGTTGTGATGTTAAGGATTTCCTTTGTAAAATCTGTGTAGTGATCCCCTCTAAAAAGAACACTTCTCAACATCTAGGAAGCCGACACAAAATAGTAGACTGTAATACCTCTTGACTATGAGAAGTTTCTTCGGTTATGATTTCTATTCATATACTTTTGAAATATTTCTTTTTATTCCTTAATAATGCAGAAGTTTCGAAGTAATTTTTCGGGTTTTGATAATCAGTCCTCCTTCCCCTTACTTCTTGAAAAATTGATTGGAATGAAAATTGATTAACTCTGATATTTCCGATAAAATAGTACAACAATCATGAGATATATATTGGCAACTCTGACTGTAGTAACATTTACGTGAAAAGTTATCTTTCAAAATCATAAAAGTTACGCTACTATAATTATCTTAAAACGAAAAATGCTGTAGACTAATTGGTATCAAAACTATTTTAGTTTTTAAAACTAATATTATTCTGTTTTGCGGTTTCCAGGAAAATTCAATTTTATGAAGTAGTCATGTCTGGATAGATTTCTGCTACAAAATACAAAAGAGAAACACAAGTTGCGCATGACAAGTACACCCACAATAAATGTTTCACTTCAAACATAATACTCAGGTGCAAATCAAAATATTTTGTCATACATAGAAGTAGAATTTTATATCTGGCCTTATAGCACACAGACAAAATATACAATATTTACTGAATTTTGCAGGAAACACATAAATGCACAAGGTACAACTCAACGATTACGTATTGAACGGTAGTCGAGAATCGAGATTGAGTTGACTTGGGTGAAAAAGCGCTCATGTTCAGTTTCTTTTTTTGTAACATACTGTTTTATCTAGTGTTGATGATAAAAGTGGATATAAATAATTCCATAATGACTATTATATTAGGTGTTGACAATCGCTAGTGCTAAATGAAAAAAGACATATTACACAAGTGATGCCACTCATGGAATAGAATCGTTTCCGTTCAAATGAGTGATGCAGAGTAAGTCCAATAATTGCAAAATTAATGGTAGATTTTATAGTATAAATAGTAGCGCTACTAGTATCTAAATGTTATGGCTTGCTAAATGTTTGAAGCTATTATGTGTCACGTAGTATGCTCCTTAGCAATATGTTTTAGTTGATGAGCCATACGCAAACGCATACGTTTTTCTTATGTGCATCTTTTAAAAATCAAAACACTGCCATATGGGTAATCAGAAATCAAATATTACACTTCATTTTTCTTTTCGGTTTGGACAAAGTAAGGAACTGATTATCCCCATACTTATGGACATTACTATTTCAATGAGAAAGCAAAGCCTAAGAAATATGTGCTAGTTATGTATGCATTTAAATAAGAATGATGTTTTTCTGTAAGTTTGAACTTAATTATCAGTATTGGACGCTGATTAACGCAAGTTATATTTTGTTCTCGTGAAATTTCAACGGATACTTTGAAATTTCAACGGAAAATCTAGCTCTTAGGTGATAGCTTCCCTTTCTTTCACAAATTTAAAGTATGATATCATCGGACAATAGAAAAGATCTGAAGAAAGGGAATGACCACAGCTTATGTTTAATATACTTTATAGTAAGAATATAATGTAGTTAAGCAACATATTTATGATAAGAGTCATTATGAGTGGAATGCAAGCACCCTCATTTTCTGTTCCCAACATATAATTGGGAAAATTATGCTTAACAATTTATTTATTTATTTATTTTTTTTCCGTTTTCATTAGTGATTCTCTGCTCTTTTTTTAAAAAAAACTACAAGATAAACTGAAATATATTTTCTTCATTGGCGACTTCAGAGATCTGCAAAAGGGAAGTCACATCGATAATTGCAGTGAAACCGGCTTTGCACTCATCCCCCCACAAAATCAACCCCCAGCTTTGGATTTATCACTTTGAAGGCATTGTTTAAGTTCTGTGACCAGTGGTGTATGCAAGGGAATCGGGTTTAACTTCCCTTTGAAGAGATGCAAAAAATATATTAAGATATATACATGTATAACATATTTTTAGGACAAATCGCACTTGTCTTGAAAAGATATTAGAGCGAGTGCTTGAATCCCCACACTCTTTCTTCAATTTGAATTTCTTTATCGATTCTATAAAGATCCACTAACACATCCACATCTATAAAGATACACATCCACTAACATACTTATTAACAATGTGACTGGAAATGATACAGAAAAATAATGATTGAAAATTAACTAACTCTATTTATCATTTTTTTTAATAACATTTATTAACTTGTAAAATAGGAACACGATAATATTGTCGTGAAGCACTGAAATTCAAATATACGTTTGTCTTCAATCGTTTCGAAAGCAAATGAGAGTTCATTCAATCATTCATTTTCAGCACCAAGACGCAAGCGTATTTAGGGATTTGGGATTAGGATTTCTGGGCTTTCGGCATCTAAGGCCATTTAGCCCTTCACGATTCGAGGGATGACGTCCCTCGGCGAGCACACAATCCGGGGAAAGGGAAGGAAGGAAGCAGCCTGGGACCTATAAGTTAGGTACCACCCCGGCATTTGCCTGGTGTGAATGAGGAAAACCTCATTCAGGGTGGCTGGCCTCAAAAAGCTGTTACACTTTTTCGACCGAGTGACCCCACCGGGAATCGAACCCGGGACGCGCAAACGTATTGTTTAACATAGAATCTGAATCATACATGCTTCTATTGGGAATCGAACCCTGGTATCTAGTGCGGAAGACACATTTTCTAACTATATCCATGAGGAAGTTCCAACATATGCGTGAAGTTCCACAAGTCTAGAAGAAATAGAATTTACTGAGCCGCCGTGTGTGTTCCCTGCCTTAAACCCACCTCCTTTACATCGCTTGAAGATTGACTATTCTCCATTAATTCGTATTTTATAATGATTTATTTGAATTACAAGTGTTAGACTTACATATTCGTCTGTGGCTTCGCATCTTGCTTTCACAGGTATCCATTCGTACCTTAAATGTTTGAAAAAAAAAAGTAATGTTACTTTATGTCAGGTGTTCTTAAATTTCGAAATTCAGAAGTGCAGTAATACAACTTTCCCTTCATAATAATTTGTATGTGAGTGCCATAAAGAATGCTTCGAAGATGTATTACCTAGTCATCACGTCCTTGAAACGACATAAGTCAGTCTTTTCCTGCGATAGAGAAATATTTCCATCCCCTTTCATCGTGTATAGGACGCTCGAAACCAGCACAGGCTAAGAGGCTTCAACTCGACCCACCAACCCGCCTCCTCTTTTTTCCCGCGGCTATAAGCAAGTAGGTAGAAACTAGTCTACATTTCTTTCAGTCACATGAAAAGTGTGATTACGTTGTACGCAAGGGCAGAGGTTTAAAGGACTGCTCTTGAGGCTGGGTAACGCGAGAAAGGGCCTGGTCAGAACACATGAACAGTGAGTAACGTCAAGCAATGTGACTTGCGATATGTTGCTAAATCTCTTAACGACATCAATCACGGTCACAAACTCCGTATTAAGAAATTAAAATTTTTGTTCGGTCGTTCCTCATCTCTATACAAAAACATAATTATTCTTGATTAAATAATATTTTTTGTATTCATTGGGAAGGCACGTGATTTTGTGATTATACTACAGAGCCGCCCCTAAGTTTCAAATTTTAGCTATTGTATTCTATCTAGGGGGAAATAGTTATTGTTTTCACCTTTGACCTGGGAGAGGAGAGGGGTGAGAGTACACCTACAGGTTGTTCAGAATTCCGAAACCTACATTAAATTTTGAACGTTCACTCTAATAAAATATCCTGTTGAAAAGTAAAACTACACAAATCTAAATTACGTACTTCAGCAAAGTATATTTTCCAATGCGTCTCGCTTATTAGAATCACGCAAGCGGGATTTATATGGCTGTAATGTTATTTCGTCCGTTCGTCTTTCCGTTACTCCACATGATAATTCTTGAACGAAAGTGAACATTTTTGAATTCTGCTTTCTCTACAACAGATAACTAGAGCCAGAGGCGAACCTACATAAGGGTCTACTGGGTCCGGATTCCCTCTCCAAAAAACTTCCTAACTCAACATACATTTGTACATGTTCTCAATAAAACTATACATGTTTAACAGGAAAATTATTGATGTAGCATGAAAATTTGATCTTGCATTTCATCTTTTCTTATTAAAAACAATCAAGTTTTATCATTTTTTTTCTGAAAATATAGATGGGAGTATTTTACAATTACTTATCGTCTTTTTGGGTACAGAATAATATCCGTTCATACATAGACATAGTGGCTCATAGTATTGGATCCCCCACGCGAAAGCTTGGATCACTGCCAACAACAACAACAACAACAACAACAACAAAAGTCTTGGGTGCGCGTCTGGCTAGAGCAGTGGTTCTCAATCGATGTGTCGCGACAAACTGGTGTACCATGCAGTCCTTTAAGATGTGTCGCAAAATTTTAGAATTTAAAAATCATGAAGAATTTAATAATAATTACTAAAATCGAGACAGACTGTACCAGTCAACACCTCCAGCGGTAGCAATAATGCTTAATGCTATATGGAGTCATTATATAGCACAAACTCAATAACTAATAGGTTTGACTATTATAATACATATTATTATTATTATTATTATTATTATTATTATTATTATTATTATATAAAATATCAAACAAGTATGTCGTGATGCCCTGGACGTTCAGTAAAGTGTGTCGTCAGCAAGGGCGCCGATCCTGGGGGGGGCGGACGCCCCCAAATATATATACTTTCTTCATTTGAATGCCCTCCCCAAATTTACAGAGAAATCGGCGCCCTTGGTCGTCAGTCAAAAAAAGGTTGAGAACTATTGGGATAGATCGATTATCTCGGCTGAGTTTGTTAATGGAGTCATCTTCACGACTAACGATGAATTTAACGCTGGCTGTCCATATCCCATTTTCTACTGTTGAAAGAAAAGTGTGTATTTCTAAAGTGCTAGAAGTTACACGTAGAACCGTTAGATGGAAGCAAAAGTCCTCCAGCTGTTGACATCTATCGGACGAAATTGAAACTTTTAGAAATAGAAATAAATGTATGTTTTTGTGTGATCCTTTTTACAGTTTATTAACACATATTAACAGTGATTAATATCTTAGTTCTAAATATGAAAGTACGGTACTCACAGCATCGATTATAAGCAGTATTTCAGAAATTTAAGATAAACACTACGAGAAATTAAGATGGTGGTAATAGAAGCAAGAACACTTCGGGAGGAAATTTTTGACACTAACGATCATCCACAAAAAAAGGAAAGGTTTCGTCCATGAATGAGAGATTGGAAAATGTTGTAAGCATATACCAGGAAAAAAAAAAGGATTTATATCCATATTGGTAAGATTTCGTCCTTAAGTCACTTTCACATCTTTGATCTCCCCAACCCCACTCTTCTGTGAAGTTATGCTAATTTGCAATTTCTTGCTGCTTCGCAACCACTAGAATTTACTGTTGTTTCCTAGCCACGGCTTTGGAAAAACTTGCCGACATTTTACTATACATTTAAATTTTAAATAAGGTTACTTTTAGAGCCTTGTATTTTAGACTTTTTGTTGTAATTGAAAAACTTATCAAGAATTTATTTCACATTTTCTTTATGGTTATTTCATCAAATAAAATCTTGAATTAAACGTTTCTCATGATTGTTCCTTTAGGCTAAAGGGGAATGACGATTAAAGAATTGGCAGAACGAAGAGAAATGTGTAGACGAATAACTTTTAAAAAGGCATTTATTTCGAAGTTGGGCGTCGGCTTTCGTCAAGTTTTTTCGCTGTTATCTCCTTTCCACACTTTCTGTAATTTGTTATTAGGTTTATTAATCCGTGCTCTTCACAAACTTTTAAAAGATTTTGCTCGTTATCAACGTATTGCTTCACAAATGTTAAAACTGCTAGTCCATTGCCCTTGTACATTTGCCATGTTGATAACATAAATGCTCGTTTCTTTCCCACAATGCAACTGTTCGGTTGCCTTGCGCCAAGTAGTTCCCTCCGCTCGCCGTATAGTCCCATGTTTATAACCGCTTATATATAACAAATAAACAGATTTTTCGAGACTCTTATATATTATCAAGCACACAAACGATCACATTATCCATATCTTTCCTGTAAATTTTAAAAATTTCACTGGAAACAGACGCCCAACTTTGGAATTTAACCCTTTAAAAAAATGGATACAATGTTTTCCATCACAGATTTTTACATTTGGGATCGAATCAGCCACCCTTTCCGGCAGTGACTACTTGACTTTCTCCCATTTTTGTTTTAGAACGGAAATTCAAATCACAATTATCAAGGAAATGTTCGTTCTTTGCACAGGGAGAATAGATTTGCGAAAATTATTTAAAAGAAATATTTGAACCCCATTCCCCAATAAGATGCGTATATGAATAGTAATGAAATGATAATTCCAAACTCGATCCAAGTGCTAAATGTTAATATCTAAAAAACACAAACAATGTTAATACCTAATAACACAATTACTTTGTTCAATCTGTTTATTCTTAATCTGTACCTTTACTTTATCCTTGGTTCATTAAATTATTCGTATTCCATAATTTACCTATCTTACTTGGATCACAATCTAAATCTTAAATCTTCTTATTTAACATTTGTAATCATAGTAATATTGTCTGGATCATCAATCTATCTCTTTCTTATCACATGCTATAAACTCTTTAACTGCGTAACAGTATGTATTCCATTTGAAAGCACTTTGTGCCACTCACACATATCCAACACTAAATATATTCAAAATTTATTTTCTAAGAGTTAGCCATATTCTTTCTGAAAAAAAAAATAAAAATAAAACTAATTCTCCCTTTAGGATACACATTTCAATCAAAGTGTAATGATAAAAAGCGCGAACATTTCAATTAAAGTGTAATGATAAAAAGCGCGAACATTTCAATCAAAGTGTAATGATAAAAAGCGCGAACATTTCAATCAAAGTGTAATGATAAAAAGCGCGAACATTTCAATCAAAGTGTAATAATAAAAGCACTAATCAATCCAAGCGCGAACATTTTAATGGCTTAACTGTTTGCTTATTTCGTCATTTTATGAATACAAAATGGGAAAACTGTGAACTTATTTTTAATAAGGAGTTTACATATCAAATTTTATCTTCCTGATTTGAGGGGTTCCTGATATAATCTATTTCTGGGATAAATTTTGAATGCTCTTTTTTTCCCCTTAGGATAAACATTTTAATGAAGTTATACTTTAAAGCTCCACTTTGAGGTAGGCACTAAGGATAATAAAATGCATTTCAAACGGTTCATCGTTACTGCGTAATGATAAGACTGACAACATTGATTTCATATTTGATATATATATTGATGTTTATCGCGTTTATTGGCCAATGTTTTCATGCCATGGAGTGAGCACATTTTGGCATTTGTAAGCGTTCACGCGACGTATAAAGTATTTCAGCTTGAATTATGTTCTTGTAGTTGCTAATACCCATATTTCCACTCAATGGCATTCTTCACACTCAGAATAATCTAATGTTATATATTAAAATGATAGGTTTATATATTTGTGGTCAAGAAAAGTTTATATGTTTTTGGCCAATCTCTTCGACAATGAGACCTTGAAAACCACAAGTGCTAGAAACGTGCCGTTTTCGCTGGTCGATTTCAAATTTTTGTGCATACTTGGCAGTTCTCTTTCAAATTTTCAAAAAAGAAAAAAGTCTTTATATTTCTATTCTGCATTTTAGGCGTCATTTTCATCCTAATATTGCCCCTACGACATTAACATTGATAACCTTGTGAAAGACAACCAGTCGAGGAGCTACGTGTAGCGGTTGATGGACATTTCAGGCATTTTGCTTTAATCTGAATGACAAAACCTATTGCAAGCTGGCAACTCCGAAGGCTTGTAGACTCACAATGGGGCGTAGTCGGATATAGAATTATTATTATTATTATATATATATATATATATATATATATATATATATATATATATATATATATATATATATATATATATATATATATATATATATATATATATATAATTGCATTTAGTATCATCTATCACTTACCCAAGTTTGTCGCAAACCCATCCCAACTTCTGTATATATATTAAAATACTACATTTATATGAGCAATTCACTCCCATTGAGAGTCTTCCTGTCCTTTATTTGTGTCCGTAAAGGGACTTGTACTGATATAGTCAGAAGGAGATTCACGCTCATATTATAGAACTGTTCAGCTAGTTGTATTATTAATATTTAGGGTCAGATGTAGTGTTACTGACGAGACGAGAATTACTTTTCTAAATTCGGAACGAGACGACAAACACGACAATTCTCTTCTCGTTTCCGATATGCGAATCGAAATATTTAACGAATCTCAAGAACAACACAAATTCACCCAAGTTTTAGGTCTCAAACAATATTTTCGTATTACATGATTGATAATATAAAAAAATTGTAAATTAATAAACTGGTTGTACGAATACAATACGTTTATAAATGCGGAACTCAATACATATTATATTCCAATATTGTTGTATCACACCTTTCATAAACTTCTCGTGGCGCGGAAGGATTCTCATAACATTTAGATGAAATTTACGGATGTAAATTACTACATAAATATTCAAAATGACATAAGAAAATATTCGAGATAAAACAGTAAAAGTTGTATCGATCTTCAAGACGAGACAAGATGAGAAAATATTATTTCTCATCTTGTCTCGTCTCGTCTCGGTAACACTAGAAAGATATTTCTATGGACGGAAGATGGGAAGGACGGTGGCTTAGTCGTATATTTTGAGCGGAAAATTGAAACAAAGTATTCTGGTTCGATTTCAGATCATCCGAGCTTATAGTAGCCCTATTTATAGAAAGGTAAGCATAATTATAGACAACCTTTGCCCATTTGAGATCCTAGTGAGGACATTGATGCAAATTTAATTAAAAATGTTTTCAGAAATAAATAAATACATACGGCTATACACAATCCTTTACACTTTTAGGCTATTTAATAATAATATGATGACAATATGGCGGACATGATGGATCTTCATCCATATGTGTATGTTTTTTGATATTACGGGTGATTATCTGAATTTTTGTGTTTTCTCACCCTTCATTACACCAATATTTTCATCACTTATGTGTATATGCTATTCGCCTCCTTTCTCCTATTTGACATAAATGTAGAACGTTAATGTAAAATTTTCGTTTAGTGCCAGGTATCCTTTTTACGTATAAAAAACAAGATACTTTTATGTATTAGTGATGTTCTTAATAGTTTAAAATCAGGCTAATAGTTGTCACCAGTTGCGCTGCCTCCTATCTGATGCCAAGAGATGATCCTAGGGCACAGACAATTTGTGAACAAACGAAAGGCTTGGGGAGAACAAACTAGTATTCTAAAGTCGAACTCATTCTACGTGCATTTTAAGATGGTGATAAGGTGAAGGTCAGTTGTTGGTGTGGGTATATTCAACATACTATTTGGTTGTGGCAGTTCAATTACACCGTGAACTTGCGTAAGGACAGAGTGAGCATGGGATCTCCACAGAGCGTCTTAAGGGCGTGTATGCTGTACGAGTTCAAACTGGGGTCAAGCGGGGCGGAGGGTATGCCAGGCCTTTGGTGAGAGTGTCGTGATTACGCAGACAGTGCAATAGAGGTTTAACAAGTTTAAGGACGATGGAGAAACACTGCAAGACGCACCACGTGCTGGAAGAACAACACATCTTCAAAATGAAGATATTCAGGCAGCAATTGATTCGAACAGTGGCCAGAAATGTGAGAAACTGGACTACAATTCAGTGTGAGTGGAGACCTCCATCAACTTGGGAAGAACTTCAAGTTGGGTCGATGGATCCCACATGATTTGACTCCGGGCCAGAAGGGTTTTCACATGTGATGAGAAGTGGGTTCTGTACCAAGCTTTACGGCGCCGTCATCATTGGTTAGCATGAGCATCCCATGAACCGATTCCAAAACAGCTGAAACCAGCACTGCACCAAATGAAGGTTCTCCTGTGTGTTTGGTGGACTGCTCGCGGCATCGTCCATCGGGAACTGCTACCAGCTGGTCAGAGCATCAATACAACTGTGTACTGTCAGCAGTTGAACCATGTTCAAGAAAACCTCAAAACTCTGGAGCCAGCACTTCTCAATCGCTAAGGGGTCCTCCTATTACAGGACAACGCTAAGCCCTACTTGGCTAGGATAAGCCGGGACACCATTCTACGCCTTGGATGCATCCGCCATATTCCCCGACATTGCACCGTTCGATTATCACCTGTTCCATTGCTTGGACAATCACCTTAGAAGACTCCAGTTCAAATTCGTAGTAGATGTGCAAAATGCACTTGATACCTTCGCTTCACGGCCGACCAAGTTCTACCGCAATGGAATCTATGGCCTTCCAGAACGTTGGCAGAAGATCGTCAATTCTGATGGGGAAATTTTTTGAATTTTTAGGTACGTTTTACATTAGATGGCATATCGATGTTCGAATGTGTTGGGTGAAAAAGCGACAGAGCTATCTTGGTTACCTTTATATTACGATTTGTTTCTCGATTCATTTTCTGTCCGTCTTAAAGAAAACATCTGTAGAGAAAGAAGAAAGAAGACTCTTGTGTATCGTAATGTTTTCTGTATGACTTTGTCAGTGTTGGTTGAATCGATGAGTTGAAATTCGAAAGATGGTTCTTTTTCCTTCGCTTTAAAACATCTGTAATAGGATATTATTATTATTATTATTATTATTATTATTATTATTATTATTATTATTATTATTATTATTATTATTATTATTATTTCAATTGTCAGCTCAGTATTTCTTTTGTTCTTAAGTAAAGATACAACTTTTGAATAAAACAATTCACCAAACAATGAATACTTGTTCAAGCGTTTCATAGGAATATCTAAGTGGAAATGAAACGAACTCTTTAAGTTTTACGTCCCATGGTTATACCGGCTAAGCTAAAGGAGACGCTGATAATGACGGAAATGGTGAAATGATGAAAGTGGGAGGAAACGAGAGAACCCCGAGAAAATTCAAGCACAAAGTGTTTGTCTACCACAAAGCTCACTTGGCGGAAGCTGAGATCGGACTGAGGACCTCATGCACCAAATGTGAACGCTTTACCACTGAGCCAGAATAGCTAAGTGGATACCATGACGTCGTAATGCATATTCATTATACGATCAACTGAAGTCCGGCTCAAACCTCTTGACGTCTGTCGAAACCCAATGGTGTGCAAGTGCGACGTTGTCGGACTTCGCTTCTTTTCGTGTACAAGGCATAACGTCAGAATTTAACGCGAGAAATTACCTAAGATATTGAAAAAACAATTCACAAATTTATTCGTTTTTCCAAGTTATTAACGCTAAAGTGACATATGTCATAAGAACATACGGTACGTTCTGAAATTGCTTTATCCTAATCCAAGAACAAAGCTATTAGACAACGTCGTCCAACTTGCATTGAATATGTAAAAATGAGGACACGCTTTAAACGTAAGGAAGTTTGAGCCAAACTGTAGAGTAAGCGCTCTTTAATCCGACATTCTACGGCTCTGTACATTCTGTAATATGGCTTCGATCAAACTGTTCGTGTGTTTTTCGGGTGGATTAGGAAGTTTGTTGATTTTGACCATTGCGCTGTCCGTACACAGGTTTGTGGTTCATTTAATGTTTATCGTGACTGTCACTTTCAGTTTCAATACAGCGTTTCCTTTTTCTAGCGGATTGTGTATCATGTTTTCATTTCGGTACATCGTTTTTTCTTTCGGATTTCATATTACGTTTTCGTTTCAGTACTTTTCCGAATGTGCCAGATTAAAGACCGCCTATACTTTGTCATCTATATCCGTAGACTGTAGTAGTGCATGAATCTCCTTAACTTAAAAAAAATCAAACTGACATCAACAAAATTTTCACCAAGTCTTT
Source organism: Thermobia domestica (assembly GCF_964235325.1). Taxonomy (NCBI): domain Eukaryota; kingdom Metazoa; phylum Arthropoda; class Insecta; order Zygentoma; family Lepismatidae; genus Thermobia; species Thermobia domestica. Next base: position 81,326,810 of record NC_137464.1, read on the forward strand.
GTGAAATCTGAGAGTGGGCTACCTATCATGACTCTGAGCTTCAAAGGAACTTATCAATAGTATAAATGATGAAATGTAGTGTGTGACAAAATTGTTTTTTTTTTTCGTTTAATTATTTTTAGTGTGTAACTTTTTCTTTTTTCTAATGAGTTGAACCTTTCGCTTTTCCGCTTTAGAAAGTGACAAAGTTAGGTTTCAACTTTAGGAAAAATCAGCATTGCAAAATCTCATTTCTTGGAGACCTAACTGGACTGTTAGTATTGTATTTGAATCCAAAATTGTTGGCGAAAACGTGATTTAGCTACTTTACTTTTAGTAAAGACATTTAGGGAAAACTTTGAGATGAGAGGTTTGAGATTTCCAAATCTCCTGTGAATTGAAACTCGTATCTATTACTAGGCTTTTAAAACCACAAGTTTCTATATATACTTCCAGTAATTTTTATCAATCCAGTACCCCTGAAAGTTTAAAATTACTTGCATTTTTAAAGATATAACTTCAGACAAGGTAAATGAATAGCAATTTTTACTAAACAAAATTATGATAATTAAATTTTTGTGTCGTGTGTATAATGAAACGCAAATTTGACTTTGTATTTCGGTAGATATTGTCCTCAAAATGCATGCAGTCGACCAGAGTTTTTTGCCAATACTTTTGTTTTTTTTTCTTTGTTAAACAGAAGCTCTTTTTTCCTGTGTAATTTAACCAAATCTATTCTATTATATACCAGTAGCGATTAGTGGTCTGTAAAAGCACCAGTTGCAATGTTGCAATATCAAAGGTATGTAGTTACGCGCAAGTATTTCCCTCCCCCAACATTTTTGAGTGTTTGAGAGCTTCAAATTTTTCTTCATTGATATGTGAAATGCTGGTCGCCAAGTTTTTCTCAATAGAAAGCATCGCTACTGCAAATATTTTCTGCTTTATTTTCTTTAGGGTACAGAAACACCTCTCTCCTCCGACAATATGCATTTTGTTAACTCTATGGCCAATGGAACCGGGAGGTTCAATGCCGCGTTCACAAAAGCTCTCCACTGACTTCTATCCTTAGCTAACTGGGTCCAGTTTCTACTTGGTATTCCTATTGCTGCGAGATCCATCTTAATATTGTCCTCCCATCTGCGCCTAGGTCTTCCTAATGGTCGTCTTCCGTTTGGTTTTCCAATCAAGACTTTGAAAGCGTTTCTACTTTCTTCCATCCTAGCTACATGACCTGCCCACCTAAGCCTCCTAGACTTGATGGCCCTAACAATGTTTGGTAAACCGTATAAATTATGTAGTTCCTCGTTATGAAGTTTCCGTTCCTCTTGGATCCGAATATTCGTCTCAGAATCTTGTTCTCAAATACTTTCGGTCTCAGATTGAGCGATCATATTTCGCAACCATACAGAACAACAGGTATGATTATCGTTTTATATATTTTAAGCTTTAAATTTCTCGACAGAATTCGCGACGACAAGAGATTTTGAACTGAATAATAACACAAATTCCATACTTTTAATCGACATTTAATTACTTCTTGAATATGATTTTTGTCTGTTAATCCTGATATCTGATATTTGAAGCTATCCACTTCATAAAAAGTATTATTTAATATTTTAACGCATCCATGCCGTATTACAATCTCGACGCATTTCCATGTATTTAGTTTTCTCTGCATTTACTTCTAAATCCAAGTCACTGCAAGCGTTTAATAATGCTTCTTTGTATGAATATAATTGACAAAAAGTCCATTTTCAGTAACTAGGCATTTTTGTTTGCTGTTCTACTATAAACACGCGTGAAATCTAAAATTTTTTCCCTTCGAAAATGAAAAAAATAATAGTTTAACATTCCAGCAATTTAGGCTAAAAAAGACAGATGAGTATTGAAAGTGAATGATTTGAGATTAATTTTTTATGCTCTCCGCCGGAAATCGAACACGGGATCATGTGCACGAAAGACAGAGCTAGTAATTAGACCAGTGGTAAGACATTTTTTCTTCGAGACTCGATCGCCCCCCCCCCCCAGAATAGGATATTTTTTTTATTTTAAAAATAAAATCTATCCAAAGAATTTTGACCTTTGTATTATAAATGTAAAATAAAATCTATTGACTTTGAACGAAAGCCCTCCCACAAACATTCAGCGTGGATCCTCCCCTGCTACCACCAGACGCGTATTTGTTCTTTTTGAGTTTCTGTTTTGTGAATAACTTCTTTCTTCCAAGCGTCTATATCTCACTCATCCTGTCAATTGAGTCAAGTGCTGCCAAGAGGAGGAATTCGTAACTACTACAGGAGCTGACTATATACCAGTTGTGGACGAAAGAGCAACTGGAAGAGGGCAATACGAGAGGATAGCAGCGATGCAAAAATAAACCCACCTCCTTATGTTAAGAGATAGGAGCTCGCTGCCATATGCTCAATATTACTGCTTCCAGTGGCAACGCTCGCTGCAACTGGAAATGTAAATCTCTCTCTTTCTTTCAGTTTTTTAATTGATTTTTTAAAGAAATGCATCAATACTGTTTTGCGGTCAAGAACAAAGGTTTATGTTTTACTGATACACTAATTTAATCCTTAAAATATCTTTAGTATTAAAAAAAAAATCTGGTTACACAACCATAAAACATACACCGTGTATAGTACCAGCCGCCGCTGTTATATACACAGTTAAGAAAAGTGAATAAAACGTATGTTTAGCCTTTTGTTTTCCGATGTTGGTAAACTATGGAGAACTATGAATATCTATTTTCTTTTTTCTTTTCTCTTTTTGTTTCTTTTGTTCTAGAACTGCCTCCTCCTAATATTTTACTTGATTCATTCCGAACTCTTTGGTTGAAAATATCGCCTACTCTTCGTGATTTAAGATTAAAATGAGATCAAGGACGTTCGGTAAGACTTATCGATCAATGGGAAACCAACTCAGGGCATCTGTTGATTACTTTTCCTTTCTCCCCGTCCCTTTTCTTTTTCTTTTTCATTCGCAAAACACTAGCAAAGAAAAAAAAGAAATGGAATAATAGAACTTCAAAATGTATGTTTATGTGACAAATTCATTAATATAATAGTTCTTCTCATGTAAGAGCTAGATCAGCGTTTCTCGTGCTGTTGATCACAAGTTGTTCTCGAGGATATTTCCTTGTGGTTCTCTTACGTTGAACATTAGTTCAAAAACTAAGAGAAAGTAGAATTCAAGTAAATGATGCATTACACATTATAATGGAGAATTTAAAACAGATGTAGACTATATAAACATACCATGCTATAGATTTATATAAGTTTACATATTGGAATTAATGTATAGCAGATTATATTGCCTAGAACCAGAAGAAGAGACTTCTGGAATCCTAAGCCTTATCATCCCTTAGATATGGATGAAGTTGTAAATGGAGGGAAATCTGGACAGCTAATTTGGATTGAATAATTTTAATTTCTTAAATAACATTTTCGTATTACTGTATTGTTACTTTATAATTTAGCCTACTCTCTCCATCTGATTTTGTATGTATATAATTCCTATTCATTGAAAATTTCCCAATGTACTATTGTAATTTAAATTTTTGTATATTGTTTTTATTTTAAATAATAATAATAATAATAATAATAATAATAATAATAATAATAATAATAATAATAATAATAATAATAATAATAATAATAATAGATTATGCAATTTAATAGGATAAATAATATACAAATTCTAATCACTTACATAAATGTATTACAAGTAATATATGCGTCAATGTTAATACGGTATCACGATTAGGAAAAGACAAATAAAAATAAACTCATTTTTTAATTAACTCTATTATGACATCCATATACACTGAAAAAATCCTTTATCCGAACAGCGTTATATTGTACAAGTATACAGTAACCTTATGTTTACTACAGAAATCAGTACGGAGCATACGTTATCCATATCCTACATACTGCCCTTAGATGTTAAATCATGCCGTTGCAGGATGCCTGACATCTAACAGTCTTTCGGATATTACATACGCTATGTATACATTTGTTACATTCAGCTATATGTTACATCCGTCTACCTGTATGTGAGATCCTGACCGCTTATTTTTTTTTCGTTATTATTAGTTTTTTCGTTCGTACGGAAAGTACGCTTATTCGGAATACTTATACGGAAAGTACGTATAAAATATACTTTTTCAGTCATACGTTTGCTGTATGTTAAGTCTAAAATCTACAAGATTTACACATGTAACTACATTTTTACGTACGCCACATACGATTATTTCTCAGTGTATGACGTCAAGATGAAGGCAATGAATTTGTAATTAAGTGAAAATTCTCAAGAATAGTTTTCTAGAAAATCGGGGAAAACTAAGTTTCTTTTGGCTCTAAAAAGTTGTGTTGTTCGCCGATAATGATAATTGAATGAGTGAGTGAAAAAAAAAGAGAACATTTCAAAAGTAAAACACAACATCACATGATATCAGTTTCTGTACAAGTAAATATATAATCTCATGACGTTGTTGGTATTTTGGAAAATCTAAGGTCAACATACGCTAACAAATATCCCATATGAATACATTTGTATAGAAGTAACTGTATTTCCAATATGGAATTTTGTTTTCCGTTCTCTAAATGTAAGATGTTGTGGGATGTTCTCCTTTTCCTACTCACTGATTCAGTTGGTAGTTTCTATTCTGCTAGAACAGTTTATTTATGGACTAGTGTTAGGACTGTATATGTCACCTTAGATGACAAATAACTCTCTCTCTCTCTCTCTCTCTCTCTCTCTCTCTCTCTCTCTATATATATATATATATATATATATATATATATATATATATATATATATATAGAGAGAGAGAGAGAGAGAGAGAGAGAGAGAGAGTTATTTGTCATCTAAGGTGACATATACAGTCCTAACACTAGTCCACTTATTATTTGAAATTAAAAACATAATTCATGTTAAAACTGACCCATTTTCTGGTTCAGTGCAGGCCAGGAAATAGTTAACTCTTAATATAATATTTTAGAAGAAAAGAAAAAATGAGCTAAGGTCTTTGAGAAAGCTAAAGGATGAAAGAGTTAGATTGACGTCATTCTTAAAGTTATATATATAATTCTAAGTTTGTTTGGTGACGTCCTGTTTTCCTTACAGGAAAATCAATTTTCAAAAATATTGTAAAAATATACAAGAGTTTTATGTATGATTTGAGTATAAAAATGTTTAAAAATATAGCTCTGTGCCCGTTTATCATTATCGGAATTAGTTTTTGAACTGTAAAGGAAAGTTTGTCAAAATTTAATACTACCAAATAGAAGCACTTCGATATTATGGATATCTTTATAATAATATGCTTCGAGAATATAAAATACCCTACTATTACTGATATCATATTCATGAGCAGAAACTAATAAATTGCTTATTGTTCACTGTTGAATATTGGCTGTCTTAAATTTATGACATCATCATTTACGAATTTACATTTTTCAACATTAAAATATAATTGTAATAATAACTACTATAGAACATTATCATCATAATAAATATTCAGCTGGATCTGCTGGCGTAGTCCTATCTCTCTTGGAGCTGAAATAATATAATGGATTAAATATTAATTAAAGAAAAACTTAGAATATCTTAATAGCATATTAGAAGTTATAAAGTTACTGTATGGCCGTAGGTTATTCACACGTAATAGAGCAATAATTCAAATGAAGAGAAATTAATCGATTTCAAATCACAAACTTAGAGACAAAGGTTTCGTTGTTAGTTATGTTGAAATATCAACAGCGAACTTCAGTACAAAATTTCTACACCTGATAAATCATTGTTTTTTCAACTTTGTTCAAGAATGCATTAGTTACTCAACAATCTACTCAATTTCAGACACTTACGAGGTGAATGCACGCTTTAAGAGCCATACTATTTAGAAAGATTCCATACTTAACTATCTACTTCTTATCATCTTCACTACATACTTGTCTGCTCTTACTGCTAGTTTAGTAGACTAGAACACACTCCTTTGCTGAACGGTGCCCCGTATTCAATTCCCAGTGGGAGACCCTTAAAATTTGACTCATTACATTGATTCTTATTCCAATCTAAAGTGTAGATTCACGTGTCACATGGCCTCGATGCTGAAAACTTATGCTAAATTCGAATCCAACCAGCCAACTACATACTCGTAAACCCAACTAAGGTGGGAGTACGCAGTTTTATCACCCATCCCTATTGCAAAAGTCTGATAAATGATGAATCAAAAGATGTCGTTATTTAATCAGCCAGTGCATGCTGCTATGTTCGAGCACTTGACCGGAAGACGGAACTAAGCAGGAACGAAGGGTAGCCATTCTTCTCTGTGTAACGCTGATCTAATATTGTGAGTTGAAATTCGTCCAATTGTGTAGTATGTAAGTTTATTTTCTGCACACAATATTGTAAATAATTATGTAGTCTCGCATTTGATTCTAGTCTTTTCACTTGATAGTTGTGGCATAGTACAATGTATGCAATTTTCCCATAGTGAAAACACAATGACGAAATTTTAAACTGTCAGTGTGTTTTGTTATGATAGGGCAGTTCTTTTCTAGTTAGAGTCCAGAGGAAATAATATGAAATAACTGCAGGTTTTTGAACAGGAACAACAGAGAGATAATGGGATTTTTGAGCAAATTTAACAAATATTTAAATTAGTGTTATGTAATAAACAGAAATTACAAAAGCAATTTTGTAGATATTCGCGTAAGAAATATTCACATTCAGTACGTAGTAGATTTTGACAGGTTTTTCAACATTAAAGTGAGTTTTCTCCACTTCAGCGATTTTGGACTTCTACGAGTTTCTCTTGAACTCTCCATTTGACTCAAACTATTTGATACTTAATCTTCCTTATATAGTTCTTAGTTTGCTTTTAGAAGCAATTGCAAAAATCTAGACATCATATTTTCGATGTAAAGAGTCAAGAGTATTACAAAAGATAACATGGTTATTTATTTAATAACCAATATGTTTGTATTGGTTTAAAATGAGTTAAAATAAATATTTCTAGCATTTCTTTATAACGTTAGATGAAAATTGCAAAGTTTATATGTAGTACTATTACCTTATCTTACCAACTGACACTACAGCTCAGGGTGAGCTCTGGTCTCCACCAAATGTCTCGAAGCTTCTCGACCTTCAACCATTTCTTTCCAGCCTCTTATCTTCATCACCTTCAGATCTTGCTCTACATGTTCTTTCCATCTTATTTTCGGACGCCCTCTTTTCCTGTTGGAGTATATCTTTTCATTAAACACCTTTTTCGGCATTCTATTATCTTCCATTCTTTCTGGGTGTCCGAACCATCTCAGGCTATGCGATTTAACAAATCTTACAATATCTTGTCTCTTCAGTATATTGTCTATTTCTTCATTATTTCTTATCACCCATTGGTTTCCTCTTCTTACTGGACCATATATCTTCCGTATGATTTTCCTTTCAATGTATTTTCTTCTTCCTTCCTTAGAACGCAAGTTTCACTTCCATATGCAACAATCGGTCTAATTAGTGTTTTGTATACCTTAATTTTAGTTTTGTATCTATCCACCTGCTTTTCAGTAACTGTAAGTTTACGTAGTATGCTCTATTTCCTGCTTGTATACGTTCTTGGATTGTTGTTTTCATGTTATTTTGGTCATTTATCACCATGCCCAGATACTTAAAGTTTCTAACTGCTTCGAATTCTTTCCCTTTAATTGTGATGTTATTACATTGATTCTCTTTTCTTGTACTTAACAGGAATTTAGTTTTGTGTGTGTGTGTGTGTGGATTAGTGACCAGTCCTATCTTATTCGCTTCATTTTCCATTGTATTATAAATTTCTTCTTGTTGTTTGATAGTTCTAGCTATTATGATCACATCGTTGGCATATGCAAGGATTTGGCTTAATTTGTGAAATATTGTCCCTCTATTGTCAATCTCCTTAATGACCTTATGCAACGCGATATTAAAGAGTATCGTTGACAATCCGTCTCCTTACCTTACTCCTTGGTTATATACAAAATCTTCTGTTATATTACTTACTTTAACTTTGGATCTGGTTTCTTTAGGTGTCATTATTGTCAAATTGATCGTTTACTTGGTATTTCCATGTTTACCATTGTCTCTATCAGCCTTTTCCTATATACGCTATCAAATGCGCTCTTAAAGTCCACAAATTAGTACGTGCAGGTCTATATCGTGTTCATAATGCTTTTCAACTATTTGCCTGAGGGTAAACAGATGGTTTGTTATGCTCTTTCCTGATCTGAAGCCACACTGATGTTCTTTTATCTTCTTATCTATAATCTTTTGGATTCTTAATTGTAATATTCCTGTCAATATTTTGTATGTAGTATTTAATAATGTTATTCCTTTGTAGTTTTCGCAGTTAGATTTATCTCCCTTTTGGTGTACGGGGTATAATATTCATATTTTCCATTTTTCTGGTATCTCTTCTTCTTTCCATATTTTCACTACAACTTTTATATTTCTTCTTGCATTTCTGATTCAGTATATTTTAGCATTTCGGTCGTGATATTATCATCTCCTGGTGCATTATTATTTTTCATTTTTCTTCAAATAGTATTAAATTCTTCTCTTGTGGGTTCTAATTCCATCTCTCTTTCTTCAATCTGTATGTTTCTTCCTATTTCTTCGAGTTCACCTTCCTCATCCTCACCATTGAGTTGGTCTTTAAAATACTCTTTCCATCTTTTTAATATGTCTTCCGTATTTTCCATTAGTCTTCCGTCCTTATCCTTGCACCCGATCTCTTTGGGTAAATACACTGTTCAACAAATTTTGATCGAAAGTATGTAAATTCTTTGAAATTGCTATTTTTACATTCATTTAAGCATAATATGAAAGGAAATGATAATAGAAGAATTTTCCTAGCTCAGGTTGTGAAAAAAACGCCCTTGTACAACAGTAGCTGTATATATACAAATGTATTAATATTTATAGAACATTTAAGCAAAATCCTTGTAAAAACCTACATTTCACCTTTTTTTTTATCTATTTCACTGTGATGTGATAAGCTGGGGAGTTAAGAAGTACCCTAACCTATAGCTTTCTATACCCTTGTACTTCATTTTTCAAAATTGCGCAAATACCAGTTTCACAGCGATACAGAAAATAAAGTAAGCGTTGTCAAGTTAAACATTAACAATTCCGTAATAAAAATCAGTATTAACATCAAAACATGAAAAATATGTACAAATACCTTTTTGTGCAAGAACTACACTGCAATGTAGACAAACGTTTCAAGTGATCCCTTGTACAGGATTATGTTTATTTTATTTTGAGCGTCTTCGCTTGGCTTGCCTTTTGTAGGTTACATCTGGAGCATTCCTTGCAATAGTCCAACAGTAGTCGGCCAATATGTTAGAACTCCACTTTCCCTCATATCTCTTCTCCATGGCTGCAATATCTTGATGGAAACGCTCACCATGTTCGTCACTTACTGCTCCACAATCTTCGAGAAAGAAGTCTAGATGTGAATGAAGAAAGTGGAGTTTTAGAGACATATTGCAACCAAGATTTTCGTAGCACAATAACAACTTTGCTACCAGTTGTTTGTAATTTGTTGCTCGGTGTCTTCCCAAGAACTGTGAACAATCACTCTTCAAGCTTTCTCCTCACCTTGGAGAATTTCGTCGAATTTGTGACCTTTGAATAGTTGCCTAATCTGTGGCCCTATGAAAACACCCTCTTTAACTTTGGCATCACTTAATCGAGGGAATTGTCCTCTTAGGTACTTATAGGCCTCACCCTCTTGGTTCATGCTCTTAACAAAACTTTTCATAAGACCTAATTTAATATGTAGAGGGGGAAGCAAAATTCGGTTACGATCTACCAGTGGTTCATGCTGCACATTTTTCACTCCCGGCTGAAGAGTTTCTCTGGTACTCCAATCACTTTTGCGGTAATGAGAGCCACGATCTCTACTGTCCCATTCACATATAAAGCAACAATACTTTGTATACCCTAACTGCATACCTAGCAACAGTGCTATTACTTTAAGGTCACCACAAATGAGTCACTGAAAATCGTAATATTTAATGGCTTGAAGTAAACGTTTCAAGTTTTCATAAGATTCCTTCATATGAACTGCGTAAACTACATGAATTGAAGGAAGTTCATTTCCAATATGTAAAAGCACTGCTTTTAAACTCACCTTGGACGAATCTATAAAGAGTTTCCACTCCGTAGGTTCGTAATTAATTTTAAGTGCCCTCATGAGACCATTTACATCTGTACATGCCACAAGTGTGTCTTCCATAGTAAAAAATGAAGTGAACATCTTCTCCCTATTCCGATACACTGAAATATTTACTTTTTCCTGCAATAAATTCCATTGCTTTAAGCGTGACGCTAAAATTTCGGCTTTGCTTTTCAAGAGGTCCAGTCCCTGATTAGATCACTTAGTTCCTCTTGAGTAAGTCTATGTGGTTCACATGGAGGTTCTTCTACAATAAACATAGGGTCCTTCGAAGTACTTGATTCAGGAGCTTCAACTTCTTGATCATCATCAGAAAAAAGATCGTATTCTTTAGGTGGGTCAGGAACAGATAGTCCTTCTCCATGTGGAACAGGGCGCATTGCAGAAGGAATGTTAGGATAGATCAAGGCCCACTTCTTCTTCGTGGAAATTCCCTTCTTGACGGAAGGAACCATACAAAAATAACAGTCTCTGATGTGGTCGCTTGGCTCCCTCCAAATCATGGGCACTGCAAAAGGCATTGAGCGCCCCTTCCCATTAATCCAATTTCTTAGATTGCTGGCACAAGTGTTACACACAATGTGGGGTGCCCAAGATTTATCTTGGTCTCCAATTTTACAACCAAAGTAATATTGATAGGCTTTTCTTATTAGTGGTGTTATAGTCTGCTTTTGTGAGGAAAATGTCTTCCCCACACACGTAGCAGAAGCTATCCGCACTGTTTACACAATTTCGCGGCATTTTTGTTTATTGAAATCCTCAAAATGTCACTTGAAATAGTTCCGACAACTATTTAAAAATATACATTCGAAATACCAGTATTTTTGCGTACTTGTAGTTGTATTTTTATGTCCTGCACTACACAAACGTCACACCCAAAACGATGATAACTGCACTAAACCTGTCTTTTCTAACAATAGCAGAACACTACTGAGATAAGGAACACAATGAAACCAAGCGTTCATATAGTTTCTCCAGTATTGCCGGATCAGTGTAACATTTTACCCCAAACGAAGCGAATATATTTATTTTTAAAGCGTTATTATTAGACATGCATGTAAAACGAAAAGTAGAGCGAAACGAAGAGTAGAGTAGTCGAAAATGAAAAATGAAAAATGAAATCTTTGAGTTTTACGTCCCACGATTATGCCGGTTAGGCTAAAGGAGACGGTGATGATGAGTAATGAATGAAATAGTGTAATGAAGAAAGTGGGAGGAAACGGGAGAACCCTGAGAAAACCCACGCACACGGTGTTTGTCCACCACAAAGTTCACTTGGCGGGGGCTGGGATTGAACCCGGGACCCCAAGCACCAAAGGTGAACGCTCTAACACTGAGCCACCTAATATTCGAAAATAACTTTCAAATTCGCTGATCAGCACTACAAAATCAATAAGAATTAGCTGATTTTGTTCAATTTACATTTTCGTTGTTGAACAGTGATATCTCTTACTCATCTTCTTCCAAGCAAAATAAAATTTTCTTGTTTCACTTGTTCTTTCTAATTGTTCAATTTGCCCTACTTGTTCTTTTATAAATCTTTTCTTTTGTTTGCATATTTTATTTGCTTCTCTTCTCAATTCCTTATATGTAGTACTATGTAAACTATAAACATTTCCAGCAAGCTACATTCTCTTCCGCTAATTAAGTTGCCTGCTTGCAGATAATATTGTTGTAAATTGGCGAAATTGTTTATACCCTGTTGGGAATTTGCCACTACGTAAAACGAAACTCTTGCTAGTAGCAAATTCCCAACAGAGTATAGACAATTTCGCCAACTTACAACAATATTGTCTGCAAGCAGGTAACTTAATTAGCGGAAGAGAATGAAACTTGCTGCTATTTTTTTTATAGTTTACATAGTATGTCACGCTCTTCGACAACGCTTTATTATTTTGACAAATCTGACATTTATTTTAGAGTTATTGTATTGGCCTAAACTGAGTCGCCACCACGTTTACGCAAAACGTGGAAAAAAGTATTTTAGTTCCAGATCCTTGATTTCAGAAGCAAATAACCATGAAGATCTATACGATCACATTGCACGGTACAGTATGAGAATAAACCGTGACTAACTGACGGAATGTATGGAAGTTTTCAAGTAAAATACGAATTTCCAACACTAAACTTAATACAAATCAATAATACCGTTTGGTTACCGAACTTAGTTAAGAATTCCGCATCTAGCATTTCCATGATCAGAACTTATCTTGTTATGACTCTAAAGTTACTATTTATATATCCAGCATTCGCCACAGCTCCTTAATTCCACAAAGGCAACGTATATTAACTATAAATTCTATCATATTTCAAATACATTCTTAAATCTTCCATTAATACATTTATCTTTAAATATTCATATTCATAATTATATCTTTTATTCCTTTTATATATAGCCTCTGTATAAATAATCATCGTTCCGGCGTTGCTGTATATGCTACTTAACTTCATAATTCAATATTTAAATTTCATGGATTAACTCAGTCTCACACAAAGGAATAGATTACATCTAATGATATGCGGATTCATATGTCATTCAATCATGTAGATAAAGATTCCGTAACAAAATAGGCATTACGATTATTATAAAGTCGTGCCGAAACAAATAACTATTTTCAAAAGATTTATATTGATTAAATTGTAGAAGGTTACTAAAATTTGGATTTTATACTTGTAGATTACACAATAGTTTACATTAGAACCATTTTACGGTGATGTGGCGGTAGGGAAGAGTAAGGGCCTAAGCCCTAGAAGAAAGTATTTAACTCTGCATATTCATTATTTTCTTAGCACCTTTAAAATATACACAAAACGTTCGAAACTTAAATAATTATAAATTAAATTATGTAACTTTTGGCCGATGACAATTTAAACACAATAATAACTTCTGAAGATTATTATTTTAATTAAATTTTCCGTTAAAAGTAACAGATTAACAATTTCCAATCACAAAAACATTTCTTTCACTCTTATTCTTCTTATTCTTAATATTCTTTCTTCTTCATCTAATATTTAAATAAATTAATTTCTGGTACCGACCAAAATTAAGTTGACATATGACAAAACATATAACAAATAAAATTTACATACTGAACAACACGAATATAAACACAGAAAGCACAGACACAAATAAACCAACAACATGACAAGCAAAAGGAATAAACAAGGTATAAACAAGAATAGTTGTGGGGCATAACAACTTTCCCCCTCTTCAAGAAAAAAAAAATTATCAGTGATATTTTTTTTTTATGTCTTCTCTATAGCATATTTTTCCATTAATTTAGTTTTTTGTTCAAGTGAACATTTGAAGAGTTTCAAATTTCGGAAGTTATGAGTTCCAATCGATTTATTATCTAAAGTATCCAGCACTGCACAATTGCGTAACACTTTACTTACTAAATAAGGTCCCACATAGCAGTTCAAATATTTCGCTGATTCATTTTTGAACGCAGATGATAAATAGTGTGTCTTTTTCATAACTAAATCTCCAGGTTTCAGCACAATATCTTTCTCACTCGTGGCTTTAGTAGATGATTTCGGCAGGACAGGATTTCGTAAGCTTATGATTCTATCATGTATATCCAAAGGATATAATTCCTCCGGCCAATTATACGCTTTCTTGAATATGTCCACAGATGAATGCCCGAGAAAGATTTCGGCAGGAACCTGTTGCGTCATGGTATTCACAGAATTATTTAAAAGATCCTGTACAGGTTTCAACATTTTACTCCAATTACTTTGTTCTTCAGCACAATACAGTCTTATAATCCGGTTGAGATCTCGATGTTTTCTTTCTATGATACCATTTCCTCGAGGATTATAAGGAGATGTTAGGCAATGTTTAATTTTGCGTTCCTGGCAAAACTTTTTCCACTGCGCCGAGGTAAATTGTGCTCCTTGATCGCTTACAATGGAAGATGGATAAGGAAAAACATAAAAGTAGTACTTTTCTAGCGTTCTAATTATTTCCGCGGTGTTAGCTTTACGTAGAGGATAGAAACAAACAAAGCGTGAGTATACATCAACAACGGATAGAATATACTGGAAACCATGACTATTAGGAAGTTTACCTTCTAAATCTAAACAAATCTTATTATGTGCATAATTTGCGTCCAGATGATATTTTTCACATTGGATTTTACGATTCGCTGGTTTAGTCTTAGCGCACTCTAAACAATCTTGGATGCAGTGTATCATATCCTTTTTCAATGTTTTCCAATAGAAAATGGATTTGCAAAAAGCTAAACACTTCTTTTGACCAAAATGGCCCTTCTGATGGATTCGACGAACAATGTCCTTGGCCATAGTTTGGGGCACTACCAGAAGCCAACTCCCACGTTTCACGTTCTTAACAAACAGTAATGATCTGAATAATTTAATATGTTCCGAGTTTTCTACTTTTATTTTATTCTTCAATAAGTTGCAATAATCATCTTGTGATTGCTTCCTCCTCATTTCCTCCGGATCATACAAATCAGGATCTTCTTTAAATATAAAATTACCATATAATCGGTGAATATCTTGACCCAGTTGTTTCGGGTTGCGTACGATGTCATCATTAGTAACTATATCAGGGGATACATTTCCATCGCAGCCACCTACCCCTGTTTCCGTAGGCTGCGGCGTTAGTTTCCCGATTGCGGATTCTGAATCGGATGTGACACATCGGTAGCAGATGATGACACATTAATTTTTTCCAATTCAGAAGCATTAACTCTTGAGTTTCCATTCTGATTTTGACCCATTCGAAAGTTTCTTCTTCTATTCCACCAAGGTGGTGGAGGACCATATGGATTCATATACCATCCACGATTGTTTCCTCTCCTATTAGGGTAAACTGGTCCGTAGTTGTATCTCCATTTGTTCTGGTTAATATTTTCAGATGGTGATTCGTTAACAAATGATGGATTGTTATCTGGGTTCTCTGTTTGGGATGCGGAGTCCATCTTCATCCTTTTCGCGTATCGTATTTGTGGAGTTCGCATGTATGGTTTATTATTTCCTGAGTATCGAGGTTTCGACTCATTATAACTCCACGGATCACCATAGTCTTCCATATCGGCTATCTTTAGTACCAGGTCATCCACATTTCGACTAGGGTTCGCTCGGACGATTTTGGCATCTTCTGGCGGTATGTTATCTAAGATTATTTCCATGAGTTCTTTTTCATTCCCATCTGTTATTATAGCGTGATAGCGCTCCACTATTGCCCATACGAAATCCGTTAAAGAAGGATATTGGTTCCGTTCATGTCGCATATTCTGTAATCTCCGCTTTTGTACCCTCTCTAGTCTTGGGGACAAATACTGTCGCTTGAAGCTGTCAACAAAATCCTGGTATGTCTGCAGATTTGGCAACACGTTCCTGAACCATGCTCCTGCTCCCTTAAGTAAACATCTTTGCGTGATTACCAATTTTTCGTCTTCACGCAACGTGAAGAGATTCAATGTTTGGGTAAGTTCTTCCAGAAAAGCTTTTGCTGTTCCATTGGGCTGACCGTCGAACTTAGGAAAATGACTTAAATCATTCATAGTTATACGTCCTATCGTTCCACATGTTTCGATCGGATTCATACTGATGGTTTTATTCCCCATTACTGGATTATTAATCGCAGAGTGCTCTATCACAGAACATACTGGTACAGGGTGAGGTGTAACTATGGAACCAATACTAGATCTGTTCGTCATCAACGAATCATTGGCATAGCTACTCTGTTGATTACTGGTTACCGTTGTAATAGTAGTACTACATACGGTCGCAGAACTCAGCAATATAGGTACTACCGGAGTATTATCGTGACCTACGTCCTTCCCGTTCATGTAAGATTTTTCTTCACACGGTCTTTGGTTCCTCATTTCTTCTTCCAGCTTCGTCATGCGAGTTTTCACTTCGTCTTCCAGTTTTTCAATTCGACGGGTATTATCTTCAATTTTCTGACAATTCTCCTCTTGTCTGCTCCTAGTCGTGGCTACTTCCATACTGACGTCATCATGAGCCTTGACTAACGAATCAACCGTTTTTTCCACCTCTTCTAATCGTTTCTCCGTTTCTTCCTCCTTTTTCTTTATACCTACAATTTCTTTCTTCAAATCTCCAATCGCTATATTTAAGTCCTCCCGTATTTCTTCCTTCAACTCTTTTCCGAATGTTTGCATGTTATTAGCCAATGTGGTGATGTTATTGGTAACTTCTAACCGAAATAGGGATATCTGCTGCATAAACATTTTAAACATTTCTTGGCTGTTTAGTTCTGATGGTGGCACACTCGGTTGTTCCTTGGCTTCATGTAAAACGACTGATTCCATTAAAATACAGATGTCTTGTGATTTATCTGCTTGTGCTTTTTCTTCAATTTCTCCTTCTTCCTTCGAATTTTGCAATTCTTCCTGTCTAGTTTCTTCGTTTGACACTTCTTCTTCTTTTGAATTTTGTACTTTTTCTTTCCGTTGAGTTTCTTCTTTTCCCAGTTCTCTCTCTTTTCCTTTTCCTTTCTCTTCTTCGGTATCTTCAAAATCATCCTCACTATCTGTCTTATTATTATTTTCGCTTCCTTTCAGTTGGCAGTCTTTACAGATCCAGTTCGAAAAGTATTCCATATCTTGATCATCTGGGTTTTCTATAGTTCCCACACATCTCTGGTGAAACAATTTTGTGCAGTTACCACAGGTAATTGCTTTATCTCGTGTATTAATTTTCCTCTTACTTCCTTTCTTTATTGTCGGAACTACTTCTTGGCAACACTTAAAAAAGTCTTTTTCAACTTCAGTACCTGACATGTTAATCTTTATAGTATCTAGGACCGTAGCACCTTTTCTTCTTTCTCACCACATTCACCATATTTATTTCCTCGTCTTCACAGTTAACATTTTGGGGGGAAATTTTCAAAAACATTCCTTCATATTTCATATATTCGATAGAGCGATTTATTAACATCTTCACGACGATTTGCCTTCTTTATCTAATATCCTGGCTGGGTCGCCAAATTCTTTGTCACGCTCTTCGACAACGCTTTATTATTTTGACAAATCTGACATTTATTTTAGAGTTATTGTATTGGCCTAAACTGAGTCGCCACCACGTTTACGCAAAACGTGGAAAAAAGTATTTTAGTTCCAGATCCTTGATTTCAGAAGCAAATAACCATGAAGATCTATACGATCACATTGCACGGTACAGTATGAGAATAAACCGTGACTAACTGACGGAATGTATGGAAGTTTTCAAGTAAAATACGAATTTCCAACACTAAACTTAATACAAATCAATAATACCGTTTGGTTACCGAACTTAGTTAAGAATTCCGCATCTAGCATTTCCATGATCAGAACTTATCTTGTTATGACTCTAAAGTTACTATTTATATATCCAGCATTCGCCACAGCTCCTTAATTCCACAAAGGCAACGTATATTAACTATAAATTCTATCATATTTCAAATACATTCTTAAATCTTCCATTAATACATTTATCTTTAAATATTCATATTCATAATTATATCTTTTATTCCTTTTATATATAGCCTCTGTATAAATAATCATCGTTCCGGCGTTGCTGTATATGCTACTTAACTTCATAATTCAATATTTAAATTTCATGGATTAACTCAGTCTCACACAAAGGAATAGATTACATCTAATGATATGCGGATTCATATGTCATTCAATCATGTAGATAAAGATTCCGTAACAAAATAGGCATTACGATTATTATAAAGTCGTGCCGAAACAAATAACTATTTTCAAAAGATTTATATTGATTAAATTGTAGAAGGTTACTAAAATTTGGATTTTATAC
Source organism: Thermobia domestica (assembly GCF_964235325.1). Taxonomy (NCBI): domain Eukaryota; kingdom Metazoa; phylum Arthropoda; class Insecta; order Zygentoma; family Lepismatidae; genus Thermobia; species Thermobia domestica. The sequence continues at coordinate 81,344,802 of NC_137464.1, forward strand.
TTGTAGATTACACAATAGTTTACATTAGAACCATTTTACGGTGATGTGGCGGTAGGGAAGAGTAAGGGCCTAAGCCCTAGAAGAAAGTATTTAACTCTGCATATTCATTATTTTCTTAGCACCTTTAAAATATACACAAAACGTTCGAAACTTAAATAATTATAAATTAAATTATGTAACTTTTGGCCGATGACAATTTAAACACAATAATAACTTCTGAAGATTATTATTTTAATTAAATTTTCCGTTAAAAGTAACAGATTAACAATTTCCAATCACAAAAACATTTCTTTCACTCTTATTCTTCTTATTCTTAATATTCTTTCTTCTTCATCTAATATTTAAATAAATTAATTTCTGGTACCGACCAAAATTAAGTTGACATATGACAAAACATATAACAAATAAAATTTACATACTGAACAACACGAATATAAACACAGAAAGCACAGACACAAATAAACCAACAACATGACAAGCAAAAGGAATAAACAAGGTATAAACAAGAATAGTTGTGGGGCATAACAAGTATTACGTATAAACTTTACAATTTTCACCTAATGTTATAAATGAAATACTAGAAATAATTATTTTAACTCATTTTTAACCATTACAAACATATTAGCTATTAAATTAATAATCATGTTATTTTTTGTAATACTCTTGACTGTCTGTGGAATAAATATTAGTGTTCAAACTTAGCGTCGCAAAATTGCGCAATCTATGTATCTTATTTCTGTGAAACCTCTGTCGAACTCATTTTCTAATTATACCTTCGTATGTCATTTCTTCTCCTATTCTAACTCTTACTCTTTGGTTCATATATAAGTTTTTCTTCTTCTATTACAACTCTTACTCTTTGGTTTATACAGTATGTTTCTTCTTCTCCTTTCTAACTCTTACCCGTTGCTTCATGTATAAATTTCTTCTTCTCCTATCCTAAGTCTTACCTGTTCGTTCATATATGTTTCTTTTCCTATTCTAACTCTTACCTGTTGCTTCATATATTACATAAGTTCATTATGCGTCTTCTGTCCCTCATTTCAATCTAAATTTCGTTAGCATTCTAATCAAGATATCGCAATTCACTCAGTCTATCGCTTTTCAAAATCAATGAACACTGCATATACGTTTAAACTGAAACTTATTCTCCTCAAATTCTTTATTTGGTCTGACCTGCAGTTTCCTGCTTAATATTCGGAATACAATTTTTACTATATAGATGTGAATCTGATTGTTCAGTGCACTTCATACATGTTTCCTTCCTTTTCCGACGTAATCATCACGACATATATTTTTTAAAGGTCGTTTTCCTATTATATATATTTCAGACCATATACGAAACATTTCTTTCTTCTATTCTCCACTTAAATTCATAATTAATTCAATAGGTACACTCATGTCCAAAATGATTGTCGCATATCTATAACTGTCTTCTTGTAAGAATATAATTTGATAATGATTTTGCAGATTACTTTTAATACTGATATTATGTGTATAATCCGGAAATGTATATTTATGGTAAATTTCATTGGAAAAGAATTATAAATACGAAAATTATAATGAGTAAAACAAAATGTTGCTAAATGTACAAGAAAGTTTTATTTTCGTTTTATTGTTCTTATTTACTGCTCTTTTGACATGAAATTTGCCACACACATGTCTGACGATTATACACATACTAACATTATACGAAATACCGGGCGAATTCGTTATCAAATTATATTCCTACAACAACATATTTATAGACATGTGACAATAATTTTGGACATGAATGTACATTATCTACTCTAACTACTCTCCCATTCCTCATGGCAAGACATGCTTGTTCGAATCAATCCTTCATCATTGTATATACTTTTTGTCGTTTACACTTACACATTTGTATATTCTATTAAACTGATATTCTATTATTGATGTTCAGTTTCTTTTTTTAAAAAGTATGTTTAAAGTTTGAAACATTTTGAGATGTGTGAAAAAGGAAGTGATATGGAATTAGTGTTGAACATCCCTCTTTTTTATCCTGTGGTTTTATATGAGGAACTATCTTATTTGAAATGAACTGAAATTTTAATTGTTCGGTTTTTACTAATTTTTTCTCCGAATCTATTTAAATGTTCCTTACTTCTTCAAAATTAAATGTTGTTATATGTACTATTAATATTTAAAATAAAGTCGAATTTAAGTAATATTAAAGCTATGCATAATACAAATTATTAAAAAAAAAGCAATGAGCATTTTAGTAGCCTTGAAGAAGAAACGAATAAAATTACGTTATTAAAATTCCAGCTCATTCAAAGATGAATAGTTCTTCATATAAATTGAATCACTGATTGGAAAAAGGGAATAAGTGCATCAGACCTAAGTTTTCAAAAACGCCAAAAAACCTTCCCGAAGCGTTGTTTGTATTTGTTGCAAAAAGTGTATAATTGATTACTTGTAGCAAAAGAACTAACAAACACTAAGACAAGAAGAAGAATCTTGTATTGCAGCACTGTAACTGGTTAGATAAGCTTAAAAACGGAAAAAATATTCCCTTTTTCCAATCAATTAGAGTTGGACGCAATTGCAATTGTGTGTAGGGTATGTAATGTTCAGTTTATGATAGAAAACTATGAAAATGTACATGCTGAATACAATGTTGTATGTTATTCTTGGATATATGTATCCGAACTATCACGCATGTTAGGCTTCTAACACTTTTATTGTCACCGAGCTCACTCGTGGCTAAGCAGTTAGCGTACGCGCCTTTGGCGTGGGAGAACCGGGTTCGATTCCCGGCGGGAGCTCATGTGGTTCGGATTCCACGTTAATCAGTAGGTCCACGTCTCATATAGCCTCGCTGCTGAACGGGACGCTAAACTAAAATCAACTCAACTCAACTCAACTTTTATTGTCACCGTTCTTTTTTTTTTTTTTTTTTTTTTTTTTTTTTGTACAGCACATGTTATTCGTACAGCAAGAAAAGTAATACAATAGACAGCTGAACAAAATACGTAGCAAAATACGTTGTCTCAATAGAATGTCTTTACATAGGGTCCTATCCGTGCGCATCTTCGTCTTCTACAGTTTCTTGGTCAGAGGTTTTTCATGAACAAATCATCCTATAAAATTGTTTGTATTGGTCAGGGATGCATTTGATGATTTGTGAAGAATCGTTTTTCGTTTACGATTGATCGAGACTTGCCGTATGCCTTTGACGTTCGCTGTGGAACGTTTGTGACATTATTTTTGAGTAATCGAAAAATATCAGTTCTTAGTCCATTGATAAACGTATGAGCTTGCCCATAACCTAGAGATTCTGCTTTATAAACAGTTTCTATATTTACTTACTTAGAATTTCACTGTTTTGTCCACAATGCTACCTGAAGATTTCTTGTAAAACGGTTACCACCAAAGTTTAAAATATGAGATTTCTTCATTGATAACTTCGTAAACCTGAAATGGAATATTACTATTTCTTGCATTCGCAATCATGTGGTTATACTGTGCTGGTAAATAAATGCGATTGTGTCGTTTGAGTTCTCGTTTGATTATAGCAATATTTCGGTCACATGGTAAAAACTGTGACCTCTGACAGGCAAATATTGCTGTATAGTGCTGAACCGTTATGACACGGCCAGGCTGAAAAGCATTCATGTCATTGTATGATTGCTGGTTTGGCATTGTATGATGACGTCTTATATCACTGAAAACACATAATCTATAACTGATTGGGGCAAAAATTTCTCTATAGATTGTGCAATGCAAAGACAAGGCGAAGTATCGAAACGTCAGCAGAGGGCTCTAGTACTTGCCTAGTCTCACAGTTGTGGTGGTATCCTATAGTGACTGGAAGAAGGAAATAAGAAACGTAGTTATTCCCTTTTTCTAATCAGCGAGAGATTTTGTCTTCTACATTGGTTATATAGAGTTGGCCAAACATTCCTATTTTCTACTCAACGATGTAACTATCTTAAAGGAACGCATCTGCTATCTCAGGTTAAAATCGCAAAAAATTGTACTTATTCCCTTTTTCCAATCAGAGGTTCAATTAATGTGTTGAAAAGTAAAAATGGCGTAAATTTTGAATACCGTTAATGAGTTATGAAAATAATCAGAAGTTGGTTCTGTTAAACAACACGTTATATTTTTATATTATATTCACTCAATATGTAGTTACTCTACTTCCAAAGGAACTTGCTTGCTTCCTCATGGATAGAACATTAAACTTTTACGGCATGGTCACATATACGAACCTTATTTCGATACAACATATTAGTTCGAGCAGTGGTTAGAATTCCACTTGAAGTCTCTCCATCACAACTTCAATATTACTTAAAGATGTAATGCCAAGATTTAAATCTATTTTCAAAAATTTTAGTGAAGTTTCTAACAGGATTTGTCTTATCAAAATTCATACACTATTTCTACTTTAAGCGTATACCAAGATTTTACACGTAGTATGCCCATCACTGTGAGGATGAGGTGTATTATTTTTTAGAAGTATGTATCTCACTCTTGTCGTCGCGAATTCTGTCGAGAAATTTGAAGCTTAAAATATACAAAACGGTAATCATGCCTGTTGTTTTGTATGGCTGCGAAACATGGTCACTTACTCTGAGGGAAGAACATAGACTGAAAGTATTTCAGAACAAGATCCTGAGACGAATATTCGGACCCAAGAGGAACGGGAATGGGGAATGGCGGAAACTTCATAACGAGGAACTACATAATTTATATGGTTTACCCAACATTGTTAGGGTCGCGAAGACTAGGAGGCTTAGGTGGGCGGGTCATGTAGCTAGAATGGAAGAAAGTAGAAACGCTTTCAAAGTCTTGACAGGAAGACCAATCGGAAAACGACCATTAGGAAGACCTAGGCGCAGATGGGAGGACAATATTAAGATGGATCTCGCAGAGATTGGAATACAAAGTAGAAACTGGATGCAGTTAGCTAAGGATAGAAGTCAGTGGAGAGCTTTTGTGAACGCGGCATTGAACCTCCGGGTTCCATAGGCCATAGAGTTAGTTAGTTAGTTAGTATGTATCTCACTGTTAGGAGTATTGGTGTCACTGTTAGGAGAGACGAAATAACAATATATCCAATCAGATGCTTCTTACGATACAGTACAGAATGATAAACTATCAATACAAACGAAATGAAATCTTTAAATTTTACGTCTCATGGTAATGCCGGCTAGGGTAAAGGAGACGGCGATAATGAGAAAGGAATGAAATGGTGGAATGATGAAATGGGGGAGACGGGAGAACCCCGAGAAAACCCACGCACGCTGTGTTTGTCCATCACAAAGTTCACTTGGCGCGAGCTGGGATCGAACCTAGAACCTCATGCGCCAGAGGTGAACGCTCTAGTACTGAGCCACCGCGATCTGGAACTATCAACTGCATCAGATTGTCGATGAACAACGTATTTCTTAATACCACGTTTTCCTTAATTTTCTCGAAAACTGCTCATGAGAGTTTACTCTCTCAAGTGTATTATTTTGTTCATCCTGATGTGATCTACCCTTGATATTTGTCTTATCTTTGTACAACATTAAGTAAAAATTAAAGTCTAAGAGTAAATAATTGTTTTAGGCTATAACATCATGTATCGTATTAGACATCTAGTGTCTTGCTAGTGTCATATTGAATAATTATACTTCAGTATCACTTTCATCTTAATACATGATGTATGTTGTAAGCATATTTCTTTATTTTAGATTTACAAATAAAAATAATATTTTTCTCAATTTTCTCGAAAATTACTCATGAACATTTTTGTCATCTATATCCTTTCGTTCAGCTCAATGAGTTCTATCGATTGGTACATGTCTCATCTCTTGAGGCATGTTTTTCGTTAAACACTAGAAGTATTGTTGATATCAAATTTAAACACCAGTGTTATATATTTTCTGAATATTAGAGTTGCTGATGTATATTTGATATATAAGTAATGTCTAAAGGGGTCAGACTACTAAATATTTTCCAAAAGCTAAATTTTTTTCTTTTGCCAGTTTTTCGTAAGTGAAAGGTGATAATGAAATGTATCTTACCACAGTAATAGATAATGTTATTCTACACCCGAAAATAAAAATCGGAAGAATTTTCAGTGTTGCCATCCATAGAAATTACAATGGGACCAGAATTTGAATTACCCAAAAATCTAGGCTATGGCAGCGACTAGAAAAATGAACTCAACGGCAATTGATGACTTATCATGCTGTCTGTGTTCCTTGTTAACTACTTTTCAATAATATTTGTATTTATTTTTTAATAAAGAGTACAAAATAAATAATTTTTAATAAACAGTAGAATTAAAATACAAATATTATTTAAAAAAGTAATTAATAAGGAACACAGACAACATGATAAGTCATCAATTGCCGTTGAGTTCATCTTTCTAGTCATTGCCAAATTGCCATAACCTAGATTTTTGGGTAATTCAAATTCTGGTCACACTGTAATTTCTATGCATGGCAACACTGAAAATTCTTCCGAATCGTATTTTCGGGTGTAGAATAACATTATCTATTACTGCCGTAAGTTATATTTCATTATCACTTTTTACTTACGAAAAACTGGCAAAAGAAAAATTTTTAGATTTTGAAAAATATTCAATAATCTGCCCCCTTGCCTTCCTGCTTGTAATCTAAAATTAAAGGAAAGCTCATTCTTGCAATTCACGGATAAATTGTGAAAAAGACGTTGGACAGCCAGATAATAACATTTTACGCAAATTGTGATAGTTACGATAAAGTGATCGTGACCAGTGTTGTATGTACTTGTTAGCTTGCAATAACGTTTATGTGTACAATTTTCGAAATTAATAGTATACAATCGTAAAAATATCTTACAAAACGATGGTTTATTGCAAAATACTTTGACTCAAAGAATAAATTACAAGTAATAAACTTGTTACTTTTCCTGAAGAGTCTAAGTCTTGAATGAGACAGAGGCTCTTCAGCGTAGTGCTTGGAAAGATTGCCTCACTTGTTCTACCTTCCCGTGACTCAGCCTTGATTCGACTTGATCCTAAACGGATTATTCAGAAGTCGAAGTCGGAAGATGTTTCCCATTTTTCCCAAACACTCTTGGTCGATTACAATTTGCCTCACTTGTGAGGGGACAACCCCATGCCGTAAGCGTCGGTGGACTACCGATAGGCAACTAGCGACATGTTCCCAAAAATTGGTGGTCCCGCAGCCAAAAATTGGTCCCACTTCCGCTTTGAAAACTATTCCACCACTGGCAGAGAAGCGACGGAACGCCAACGAACCACAAAATTGTTTCCCTAAAATACGTTAAATCGCCTTTGCATTAAGGTGAGTCTACAAACATTTTTTAAAAAAGTAAAAATAAAGTGCCCTGAGCTGGGCGTGAACCACCAACCTTAGGGTTATTAGGTGCGTGTTCTTCCGAATTCGCCCCGGAGGCGATTGTGAAGACACAGCTTGTAGAGTGATAAATCGTTGAAGTATTTTTAATATTTCTAATCAGAGTGCTCCATTAACCGTGTATATTTGACGATAACTGTTTGGAATCAGATCAAATGCACTCGTCATGTAATTTTATAATAAAATGGCAAGCGTCTATTTACTTTTTTCATAGTTCTCCCATATTCACTTGTTAGTGATCGGCGACAGTTGCCAACTAAATTCATACAATTATACGCACCCATCTCAAGATTTTTCACTTCATGATGTAAAGGCAGGAGTTACTCTTGACCCCCGGAGCTCAAATATTGTCCTTATAATAACAATTCATCAGGGAAAAGTAATATATAATAATAACCGCATGCACATGACTGGGATAGTTCGTGTTGGTCCCTTTGCGATTCTCCGTGACAAATCAAAGGAGCGGGGATCAAAATGAAGTCCTCGCTGTTACGCTGTTACGGTGGTAACTTCAATATCCCCGATTCTAGATATCTGCTTCGACTCGACGAATCCCTGCCACTAGTGGCACACTAGCGGCAATCCTTCGACGCGTCGCTATATTGACGATCGCCATTTACCAGCAAGTGGGCCACTAGGTGTTGGCGACGTTTACGGCATGGAGAAGCTAATAAACAAACAAACCAATAAATAAATCTAAAACCTTATAAAAATGTTTTCCCAAAATTTACATCTAGCAAAATCACTTGTTGGTATTCCAAAACTGCAAATTCACCTGTATTCATAATTTACTTCTATCGTAGTTTTGATATGAGAATGATGTGTCTGAAACTGTAACACGGGTCAATTAAGACTTTTTTTCTTTAGTCAGATTTAGCAGTTTTACTTAGCAGTTAGTCAATTTGGATCTGTGATTTTAGAGTTTTAGAGATTTCCTTAAATTTTTCATTTCTACAACAGTTGGCAACTAACACCATTAACGTATCTCTTTCGATATTTCCATAGGCAATGGCTTGGTCACTCCCAGTATATTTCATACAATGAACTACGGTGTCTTACTCCATTAATCCGAACTACATTTAATATCCAACAACTCTGTACATTTTCTCTTAAATCTGCAAACTTTCTACTAGGTTAAAACTGAGTATTTTCTATTTTCTTCCTTTCTTGCTAAAACGAAAGTGTTCTTTAGACAACCTGAAATAATGACAATATATTACATTATGTTGCATAGGGCATTTTATGTAGCATATCATTTGACAGTTGGACACTTTCTTCGTATATTGAAAGCAACAGGGATTAAGTCCTTCTACACTTACATGAGAAGTAAACAAAATCTTTTTAATTCGTGGAATTGTGCCAATGCACCTTGTCCAGAGAGTTTTTAATTTAAGATTATTATTATTATTATTATTATTATTATTATTATTATTATTATTATTATTATTATTATTATTATTATTATTATTATTATTATTATTATTTATTGACTTAGGTTTTCCTGAATATTAAGCAATATTTCACAAAAGCTATTATATTTTTAAACAAATGTGTTCGATATCAAGTTTTCATAAAGTAGTCACTCTCTCCTATAAATAATTTCAGAGGGGCCGCGGTGGCTCAGTGATAAAGCGTTCACCTTTGGTGCATGGGATCCTTGGTTCGACCCCAGCTCGCACCAAGTGAATTTTGTGGTGGACAAACACCATGTGCATGGGTTTTCTCGGGGTTCTCCCGTTTTCTCCCACTTTCTTCATTCCACCATTTCATTCATTTCTCATCATCACCGTGTCCTTTAGCCTAGTCGGTATAACCATGGGTCGTAAAACTTAAAGATTTGATCTCAAATAATTCCAACCCAAACAGTTGCAGGAAGTATGTCATTTCAAATAAAACAAACTACTCTATAAAATTCTGTGTACAGTATTATTATTTTTTAAATATACAATTCTAGCGGACCTTATTTCTAAATCGAAGGGTAAGAAGACTAAATTCATTCTTATTATTATAGATTAATTTCAATTGAAGCAGTTAAAATAGTTGGGGAAAAATTAGAAAGCCATACCCTATATTCCAGTGTGCCACAACCGGATAACAGGCACACTTGCGTGCCCAGCAAATTACAAGAATATTTGTCGAGTTTATTTTATTTTTTATTATCAACGATTCTCCCATGGATCAGCTGTCTGTATACAGTTAAACAAACAAGTATCACGTTGAGGGAATGAGTGTAATTATTTACTTTAATAGTAATAGAAAGGTATATTTTCTTGTATTCTCTACCGGGAATAACTGCATCCGGTCTAGAAAGCTGGGGCTAACAACGAAGGAATCCGATGTGCCAAACACACACCACTCTATAGTCATGAGTGCCACAAGTCCTTTTCTACGTCTTGGCACCCTAAAGGTTGTTGCCTTCAAAGAGAGAGAGAGAGAAATAACTTAAGTCTATTGCACTTCCATGCTTAAATAAATACATTATGTAAATAACTGTTTCGTTTTCTGTTATTATTATTATTATTATTATTATAAATTTCTTAGGAAGTTGACTGCTATATGTATGTACACTGCTCTCCCGTGCAGCGCCTCGTGTATGATTTTCCATACATAAACTATATATTCCAAGTTTGTTGTGTTCGTTCTATAGGTGTGTTTGTAATTAGATGCATATGGCGTAGAAGTCAAAATTTAATGTCCACGCTACGTATATGCAAAACTATAGACAAAAAAATTTATGAACAAAGACATTTATGGCGCTAAAACAAAGGGCAAAAATAAAGAATTACTGGCGGATTGTTGCCCGTTGTGCACAGGTATTAACGGTTAACAGTGTTAAATTTAAACACATAGTTTTAATTAAGCACGAATTTAACTTATAGAGTACAGTGCGGAAAGGCTGAGGAGTTTGCTAGGATCGTTACAATATCGAACCCCGTAAAATGTACTGCAAACCTGTCCGCAAGCCCCCCGTAATGTTCAACAGATGTTGTGCATTAATGCTCATTTCAATGCAAACCTATATAGATCTACGCACTTCAATACTAAACGAAGGTGCAGAGACTATTCATGAGTTCCAGTATTAAACTCTCTCACCCAATGTATTCTCCTAACATGTCTCCCAGCGATTACAATATTTTTTGGTATCTCAATCACTTCCTAGTAGGATAGCTTTAACTAGAGACCACTGATTAACCTGGTATTGGATGTTTCACTTTCTTACCTTTGGAGTTGACAGTCATGGGTTGGACTTTTACACGCAAATATCTAATATTAACAACGTTTCTTCTAGAATTTCGTAATATTGTATTATTTCTTTGTATTATTCATTAGCTTGATTAGACTTGTTTAAACACTTTTCTCTTTGCACCTATTCCTTAACGTTGGATAAAAATACACTAGTTCTCACCGGGAATCAAATCCAGAACCAATGCACTTGAACCATTTGGCCACAGCAAGGCACATTTAAAAAGAAGTTTCGATTTTCTTAGGAAAATTGTGATTGGGTGTAACATTTAAAAATATATTTAAGAATGGGTACGGATGAAACGCACTGAATTTTCTCGCTCGAATTTCTTAAACTGACTCGTGTTAGGCTGCAGCTATTACTGAAACATTTATTTGGGAAATGCGAATAAAATAATGTGTTTTAGAAAACTGCTCGAAGCAACTTACGTCCAAAAGTAAAGTACCCATTCGTCATATTTCTGTTAGAAATAACTTATGCCATACATTAGAATTATTAAGCAGATAATTGTATGTGAACTATGAGCAAAAGCGTCTGAGTACTTTCTGAGAAAATCGTTAAAAATGTCATCCCCAAGAATAAAATATCCCTTTTATATTTTTTCAGGACAAACGAGTTATGCTATTTATGAAATACGAACAAAATTGCCAGAGTAATTATCGACAAAATCGTAGGGTAAAACTTGCTCCGAAAAGTAATATACCACTTCTAGCTTTTTAGGATGTTGGAATTATACCATATCGTTAGGTTATTTATGTAACATTTATTTATGAAATATGAACAAAATTGGGTCAGGCGTTAATGGGAAAATCGTCGAAGAGTAGGCTAAACTACCTCTTCTGAATGTTTACAGGACGAACGAGTTGCGTCATATTGTCAGGTTATTAATGATACATTTATTTATAAAATGTGATTGAGAAAATTGTACAAAAAAATGCATCCCATACAGTAAATTACACCTTACGTATTTTTTAGAGCAATGATTCATACTATATTTGTAAAAATACAAACAAAATCTTTACAGCCGTTTTTGAGACAATTTAATGATTTTAAATTTTCATCCTTCAGTAAACTACCCTTATTTTTAGGTGTCGGAGGATATAGAATTCGAAACGATAGTGTTATGAACACAAATCTCCGGGTGTAGATGAAATTCCGGCTGAGTTAATTTTAGCTGGGGGCGAAAAATTGTGGAACAAGATACACAAACTCATTCTCCTTATATGGAACAAGGAAGAATTGCCACAAGAGTGGAAAGAATCAATCATTGTTCCAATTTACTAGAAAGGCGACAAAACTGTAATAATTATCGAGGCATTTCTCTTCTATCAACATCCTATAAAATCCTTTCAAATATTCTGTTAGCAAGACTGACCCCATACGCAGATGAAATTATTGGAGATTATCAGTGCGGATTCAGACGAAATCGATCAACTATCGACCAAATATTTACCATTCGCCAAATACTCGAAAAAAGTGGGAATACAATACCCCGGTACATCGACTATTTATTGATTTTAGAAAGGCGTACGACTCGGTTAGGAGAGAAACATTATACAACGTCCTTACAGAACTTCGAATACCGAGAAAGCTAATTAGATTAATTAAGATATGTTTAAATGAATCCCAAAGTAAAGTCCGGGTAGGAAAAATTTTGTCCACGAGCTTTCACGTCGAAAATGGCCTGAAACAAGGAGATGCGTTGTCGCCATTATTATTTAACTTCGTTCTGGAATACGCTATAAGGAAAATCAAAGATAGCAACCAGGGCCTACAGTTGAACGGTATTGACCAGGTTATGGCATATGCTGATGATGTAAATTTAATAGGGGATGATAGGAGAACAATAGAAAGAAATGCAGAGATCTTATTAAACTCTTGCAGGGACATGGGTTTAGAAGTAAATGCAGAGAAAACTAAATACATGGAAGTGCGTCGGGACCGGAATACAGCAAATTATAGATGCGTTAAAATATTAAATAATACTTTTGGTAAAATGGATAGTTTCAAATATCTAGGATCAATATTAAGAGAGGGAAATCATATTCACGAAGAAATTAAATGTCGACTCAAAGCAGGGAATTCGTGTTACTATTCGGTTCAAAATCTCTTGTTGTCGCGAATTCTGTCGAGGAATTTGAAGCTTAAAATATACAAAACGATTATTATGCCTGTTGTTCTGTATGGCTGCGAAAGATGGTCACTTACTCTGAGGGAAGAACATAGATTGAAAGTATTTGAGAACAAGATCCTGAGACGAATATTCGGACCCAAGAGGAACGGGAATGGGGAATGGCGGAAACTTCATAACGAGGAACTACATAATTTATATGATCTACCCAACATTGTTAGGGTCGTCAAGTCTAGGAGGCTTAGGTGGGCGGGTCATGTAGCTAGAATGGAAGAAAGTAGAAATGCTTTCAAAGTCTTGACTGGAAGACCAATCGGAAAACGACCATTAGGAAGACCTAGGCGCAGATGGGAGGACAATATTAAGATGGATCTCGCAGAGATTGGAATACAAAGTAGAAACTGGATGCAGTTAGCTAAGAATAGAAGTCAGTGGAGAGCTTTTGTGAACGCGGCATTGAACCTCCGGGTTCCATAGGCCATATACTTAGTTTTTTTAAAGTGTTATAAAAACTTCATGTCTAGAATTCGGTCCAGATACGTCGAACAGTATGGCCTCTATTTGAATACATAAAAAAGCGTGACGAACCGACAGACGAACAGATGGACAGACATCAAAATTACTTTTTCGATATATGGGGGCGTGAAACTTGAATTCATTGAAATCTCGAATTCGATTTTTATCACTATTACTACAATTTCTTCTTTCGTCGCTCGAACGTGAAAACGAATAGGAATACAACGACACGTAAGGTGATAATTTGTAATTCCCAAAATTTAATGAGTTAAGTTTAATGTGTTGCCGTGCTAGAAAAAAAGCTTATACCTGTTTGTTATATCATTTTAATATCAGTTTTTCACGCTACTATATAATGTAGAAATATGGTATGATTATCGTTCATATTCATGCTATCTTTTGGAAATATTCGTGTTCCGCATACATAGATCTGTATAATTTAGCTTCGTTCAACGAAAACATTCCTTACACAGACTTATGATTGCATTTTGAAATCGTGTTTTTGTCGTCGTTAGAATTTAGTAAATATAAGCATAACACTCAAATTAGTTTTTGACTTTTACAGAAAACCAAATTTCTGTAAAAAAAAAAAAGCCCAAAAGAAAAAAACTGCGGCTGACTTAATTCCCACCCTCCTTGTGCAGTGCATAATAAAACGCAAGTGTTATATAAATTATCCCCTACTCTCATTCGTTGCCGCTAGCGCAAATTATAAATAAAATTTTAAAAAATCATTCCTATAAATCAAAAAGACCATCTAATCAAAGTAAATAATTTTAAAAAAATAAAAATTAAAAATAAAGTAATTGTTTTTAAGCACTCAGGTTGTTAAATATATAATTTGCTTGTAGTTTACTTATTGTATATTATTTGTTTAATCATAATACATAATACTCGTAATTTTAATCTCACGTTAAATTCTTAGCCGTAATCGCTCGTAACTTTACAGTGTATTATAAAGATTTATAAATTATTTGTTTTAATTTTTTTTTATTTATTATCTTTACGGCAAGCACTTTTCTCTTCCCCAATATCTTTTCAGCGGCGGGTGAAAACGGGAACTGCTTATATAGTTTATAATGACCTTTCGTGGGTGCTAATTGCCACAAAGCCAAAGTTTAAAGCAAATGGTTAAAAAAAATGTCGTCTGTTAGCAATCCAAAATAAATCGTCCTATTCCCAATAAACCCACAAAGGTCGGTCATAATTTCTTGCAATTGTGGATATGAAAAAAAGAGAGAGGGAGAAAGTCAATACTCTAAAGAAAAAAAACACAAGCACACACACACACACAGACAAACGATAATTTGACATCAGCTTTTTCCTATCTTCCTTTTTTTCACGACAACAAGCATCATTTGATGTAACGTCATGTCGATATAACAAGGGGTAAACTTGGGAAGACTGTCAAGGTCGCGTATGTTATTTTTCCTGTTCTTGACATACAAATCCGAAGTGAGTTGTCTGCTGTTCAAGAACGGGCAGGTAACATACAAGACCATAAACTGAAAACAATAACTGTTTGCAATAGTACACGTATTCTAATACTGAATAAATACGTCGATTAAAGGATACTATCAATAAGTTATTTCCTTATTATACTGTTTCGGTTCTTATTAACATCAAAGTTATACACTTCCAATAATGTTTTGTTAAAAAAATGGGATGGGATAGGATGGGATTCGATGTGGTGTCAAAATAATAAAATATCCACGAGTCCGCCACTCTATCCACCTAACCACAGAGGCTACGTTGTGTTTGTTCTTTTTTCTTAAGAAATAATCTTCATAACCATGGTGCGTATCGCTTCGAACCTTAACATAAGAGTTTTTCTGTTTAATTCTATATTTTCGTACGACATCTTAGTTACAGAAGCTAATTTATATTTGGCAGGCAATCTACACACTAGGTTTTAACCAATAAATGCAACATTTTAGTTCAGTATCCAGTTCCTTGATCCATCTCCTCGACTTCCCTACTGAATTCCCTCCGCAATCGTGCTGTACTACTGAAAAAATCCCTAGAAATCATCGTTGCCAGTATACACAAAACCGAGCATAATTTTGTTTTTTGTTTATATTTTTATTATTTTATTATATTTTTTTGGAAATATCTCCTTAGATGGATTGCTCTCTATTATCTCCACATACTAATAACTCAATTTTACCAATAAACGTAAGGAAAAAGGAATAAATACGGAAAATCGTGAGTTACAGTATACGCGCAATTTTTTTTTTGCGCATGGGAGTACATACTTCTGAATTTTTTTTTAAACGTTTAGATTGTCTTCGTTTCGAGCTTTTCGTCTTTGATTTGACTTTTCTCTAGAAAGCAAAAGCAAAGAAAAAGAAAGAAAGAAAAGGAAGAAAATTAGAAAGACAGGATATATCGTATGCGGTGGATGAATTTCATTCAATCTGGGTTAAACCTGGCATGATGGTAGTCGCTGACAAGATTGTAAGCATAAGAAGTATTATGGTGTGCGAATCTTAGGTTTCCGAGTTATGATTTTCATCAAGAAACTTCTAATTGCTATTTAGAACACACACACATAGAGGTGATGAAGAGAGCGTCGCTTGTAGAGGGGTAAATTATTGAGGTCTTTTGTATTCGGAAAAATCAGAGTTCTCCTTTAACTGCATATATTCGACTATAACCGTTTGGGATAAGAAAAAATCTGCTTGCCATGTAATTTTATAACAAATTGACGAGTGCCTATTTACTTTATTTCATGGTTTTTCCATATTCACTTTCAAATGATTGGCGACAGTTGTCATCTAATAAAGTTGATGCGTTTATTGCTTCTAGAATACAATCGCTTAGAAAAAGAAGCAACAAATGCATCAAATGTGGGAGATGAATTTAGAATCCTAAATGGCGAATGTCTAGCACATCTTGTGCTGTTAGGGTATCTGAAACAATATGTACCTAAAGGACGTACTTAGAACATGATACATCTATATGTCCCAAGTGACGACATAAAAACAAATGATTGTTAGAGTGCGAAACTGAGCCAGGTATATAAATGCTATATTTGTGGTACATAATTGCAAATATCAATTAGGTGTAACAAGAACCTAAAACTGTAGATAGCTGAAGTACATATTTAGCACATGAATATCATATGTGCCAAGTGTCGGGTACCTAAAAAGTAGCTGGGACACCTAAATGGCACATGCCTAGCACACCTTGTACTGTTAGGGGTATTCTAAAATGACATTATTTTTACTGTTAAATAAGATAAATATATTTTTAAAAACGTTTTCTTGAAATTATTTAATTTTCAAAATTTCCCGTTTTCTGAATCACTCTGTATATGCCGTGTGTCGTGAAGATGACGGACTACAATGGACTGTGACATACCAAGCTTGCCTGATATTTTCCGAATGTCTACGTAGTGTTCCCTATGAGACTAGACGAGGCAGGATTGTTACGAAATACGAAACGAGAAGAAAGTCTTGCAATAGAAAAATATACTTTTCGAGACGAGACAACCTGAAATTGTGTCTTGTACTGGGACAACACTACCTCCAAGTGTTAATAGTTGGATTTGTCTCTACAGCTTAGCATATGACTAGGATTAACAGTTTCTGACCTAATTGACGTAATCTTCTTATTACATAATTTTTGGCATTAACCTTTACTTTACGGCTGTCACTACACTGCCAGAATAGTAAATCCGTTCTTTACCGGGTGTCACTGTACTGACACAGGCGAAAAGTTTACTTTGACCCGCGAGCACATATATTTTTTTTTTAAATGATGTGCCTTATTGTATGAAGAGATAGTCCATAGTGAAAGGAACCAGAAACGTTGGTTCTCAACCGGTGTGCTCACGGGTCAAAGTAGACCTTTCGCCTGTGTCAGTACAGTGACACGCGGGAAAGAACGGATTTACTATTCTGGCAGTGTACTGACAAGCCGTAAAATAAAGGTTAAAGAACTTAACTTCTTAAATGTAATACATTTAAAATTCTCTTTGTTATTTCAAAACGCTGGAAAGAAGTGGAAACCATAGAGAAGAGGTTTGAACTGCAACTTAAAAATTATAAATAAACATTGTTTAAATTGATATAATGTATGTTTTTCATCTTTCCACTCGCGGCGTGTTCCTTGTAGATAGCCTACGCGTTATTGAGAGCTGCTGCGCGGGCCATAGGTTGTAAATACTTATCAAATTTGGGCTTAGAAAGAAAACAGTTAGAAGAATGTATTGAGAATTGAGAAGTTTTTTGCATCATACATATATATCATAACATAGATTAAAATATAGAACTATTATTTCGTCTGTAGAATAAAGAAAAAGAAAGGCCGTTTCCATGGTCATAGAGATATTGATCTGTTGTGCACTTCGCTGTTTCATATAAGTCAATGGTGTCATTGCACTGCAGGAAACATATAACATGCACATGTAGACTCCTACACACAGCACTCACTCAACATGCAGGGAAATTTATGCTCATGGGTGCTAGTGAGGAAATTAAGTTAATAGCCTATAAAAGCAGTGGGATGAGGTTTTAGTGGAGCACAAACAAGGTGGCAATGTTCTGTATCAAATTGCATTATATTTGTTTTCAAGTAAAGAATGAAAGTTTCAGTTTTTCTGTGCTTTCTTATTCTGTGCCATCGTTGATTTTTTTTTTTAGCCGATTCATTTATACGAAGAACTATTTATCTCTACAATGATGTAATTTTACTAATTTCCTCTTCAATTCTAATTAAATGTCCCTTGTTTTCTCCAAAATGATTTAATATGACTTAAATTGAGTTTGATTATTATAAATTAAAATTACATATCTCAAAATTTAATTTTCAGGAAGTTCGTGACGGTTAGGTAGATTTGAATAACCATTAAAATTCTAGTTCATTCTCAAGAAAACAGAAGAACATAATTCTCAAATAAATTAATGAGCAATAAAACCAAAACAGATCAGGTATTCAACTAAAGTTGCTCAACATGATTAGCCTACTAAGGCGCCATTTTGGATTTTTTTTCCATTGATGGAGATTTTAAATATCAAAGATGCATGTAAATTAACATTTAATATTGTTTTATTTTTTATACATATATTTTGCTTCTTAGAAAACAAAATTCTAACACTAAATGTAAAACTATGCATTACGTTTCAATGTGATATATTTCAGAAACATAACAGGTTCATTCAAGGGGGCGTCCACGGGGAGTCCACCGGGTCTGGACCACCCCAAAACTTCCTAACTCAACATACATTTGTACACTTTCTGAATAAAACTATAACTGAAGCACCCCGCCGAACAACGATATATGTTACGTTTTAGCGATTTCGAGAAAAACGAGAACTCATAACACATTTCAGGAGTACAATAGGAAAAATAAAACCAGAAGCTAGCGATGTTCATCGGAGTAATAGAAAAAAAAAAAAAGTAAAATAAACGTGCCTGCATGAATGAACAGGAAGTTTTTCTCCAAAGCACTAAAATGTAACATATATCGTTGTTCGGCGGGTGCTTCAATTGTTAAACAGAGAAATGATTGATGTAGCATGAAAATTGATCTTACATTTCATCCGTATTTTTTCTCTTATAAAAGCATTCTAGTTCTATATTTTTCCCTGAAAATATAGGTCGAAGTGTTTTACAATTATGTATCATCTTTTCGGGTGTAGAATAATATCCGTTCAATACTACATAGACGTAGTATAGTGGCTTATAGTATTGAAGCCCCCCCCCCCCGAATAATTTCTGGGTGTGCGTCTGGGTTCACTCCTATTCTTTAGCATTTCTCAGAGGTTCCTACCTGTTCTGCCTAACGACTCTCTAGCACTTTGTAACACAATTTTGACCTAATTTTATATTTAGGCAGAACAGGAATTCATGTTCCGCCTAATTCCTGTTCTGCCTAATTCTCGCAAAAGGGATATCTAAATTTGAGGGAAATTTATTAGTACCAATTTTCCCTTGGTTTTCAAATACTATTCCAGAACCGTTAATTTAAATTCTCTGAAATGGGAATATAAGCTGTAATTCATTACGGAAAAACAAGTCATACAGTCATATTAAAAAAAAAAATATTTCCCATAAGCTCTATCTTTAGCATAAACCTCTCGTGGAAGAGCACCCTCAGAACCGTTCATTGTAACGTAAGTTTTGCAGTAAAAACAATTCTAATGAGTCATACACTATGGTGCAGGACCTATAGTGTGCTATGAGTGTAAGATCAAAATTCTAGACTTTGTTTTGGTATCATATTATTGTATACCAACTCAAATTCGATAAGAGTTTTCTCATGGGTTGTTTTTCTCATTTTATTCATTTTATGACCATCAAGTAGAAAACTATAACATAATAAATTCTACCAATAAGAAGGTAAATTCTATTTGAAATTAAAACTAAATTTGTATGTCCTTTGTTAGTGGAAAGGCATTTAAAAAGTAATGCTTAACAGGTTGACTGCCACGGGGGTGAAGTGGTTTCCTTAGCTTGGGGCCATGCCGCGAAATTTTCTGTGATTACCATTATTTCTGTGATTTTTGTTTACTTCTATATTGTAAACACATACTATAAGAAAATCCACGGGCTACGATCACTTTGCAACTTTCTGAGGCCAAATGAATATTTCAATCCATATATCCAGGTCTCGTGGCCTACACAAGATATGTATGTGAGACCAGGTTTCGTGTTTCATGTCAGTCTTAATCACATTTATAAGACAGCTCATATTAAATAATATAGTATAAATAATTCAATTTACGTAGCTTTTGGCAGCTAGTAAGGACACCTGAATCTAAGGCCTGTAATGTCTCCTTATTTGAAATAAGCAACTTAGAAAAATGGAATCAGTATGGAAAAATGGAGGACCAACTACAATCAAGAAGTAGTTGACATCTAGTTTTGCCTAATCAGAAGTAAGTATTTGTTGCCGTTTAGAGCTACTTTGGTGAGCAAACTGAATGCCAACGAATTCTTGCTTGTAATAGGCCAGATATTCCTCAACGTTTTTAGCTGTTCTTTAAATTACGTAAATGTTTCTAATGGCTTTCCAATATACTGTCGAAATCGGTTTTTGAAAAACCGAAAACCGGTTTTTGAAAAAAGTAAAATTTCATAAAACCGAAATGTCGGTTTTGAAAACCACTTTTGCGGTTTCGGCTTTGAAAACACCTTTTGCGATTTCAGTTTCGAAAACCGCATTTGCGGTTTCCGGTTTTCAGAAAATCGGTTTTCTCAAAACCGAAAACCGAAAATGTCACAAAAATTCGACAGTACTAATATCAAGTAACAACGAGAAAACAGCAAAGAATCTTTCCCCACTTCGGCTTACAGTTGCCAGATGGAGGGAAGTTTCTCTCGGCGTAGGGAAAAAATGCTCAAAATTTGCAGAGGGGAAATAAGGTATTTTCTCTTAAAATGTCTTAAAGTGTAGGGAAATTCTTGTTGAGCATACTTTTACAATTGGCAGAATAATAAAAAAAAAAAGTTGCAATTTCTCACAAAGAGGCACGGGTATCGTTATTGGGAAGTAAAAAGATACAGAATAAAACATGATCGGTGTTTCCTTCATGTATAAACTATTGCAGGTGTCTGGGACTTGCGATAAGAAACCAGTCAACACATGCAAAACCACACCATTCACATTCATCGGAGTGGCAACAAATCAACAATAAAATTGTGTATTGCGATCTAAATTTTCTTTCTTTTCTTTTCTTTTTTAATGAAAGGGAGGTGGTGCCTTTTTGTTAACAAAAGAGAGTGGCAGTACTATTTTTAAAAACAAGGGGAAAAAATAATAATAATATAAAAGATCTCAGTCTAAGTGGATGAGTTTTCGAATTGAATTTCATGAGTTGGATGTGTAGTGATCTCAAATAGAGATATACTTTATTTTCTATTTAGCTTAGTGTTGCCATATTACCCGATTTTTAGCGGTTACCACCCGATTTTCAGATTCTATATTCGTCCCCTTAAGCATACCTTAATCACCCAAAAAAAAAAAAAAACGCTTTTTGGGATTGGAGAAAAATCTAAGACGACTTAGTTGATAAAGTGATGGTATATTCAACGTAAACCGCTACATCTCTGACAATCTCAATTGCGATTGAGTTAAATTTGGACTCGCGCTCAGGCTCAGGCTGTGCGCTATCTCAGCAATGCACGTGTGCAGGGCCATTTGCTAATAAAATATCTGCTCTAATGCACAATGGTTTTCTTTGTGTAGTATATGTGTTTTTAATGTAAAGTATTGGAGGTTCTATACGAATGAATATTCGTTTGTAGATGTGACAAACGTACTTGAATTATTCATGCCTTCATAAGCTACAAGAATGCCGAACGACAATTTCAAGTGTAAGTTTAAAGGCTCTTATAGAAGCGAATTTACGTTTGTTAGCCAGGGCAGAACTCAGTTTGAAGCAAAATGTACACTCTGAAAAACTGTTTCGTTTGAAAAGTAGGCTGCAGGGAAGTAAACTGGACCCCACCTGATTTTTATATATTTTGTAAACTAGACCACGAGGAACACGAACCTGAAGGAATTTTGACATTCCGGATTTTGGAACTCGAGATATTCGATCATAAAGTGACCATGGAAGCAAACTGGACCCCAACTGATTTTTATACATCTTGTAAAGTAGACCACGAGGAACACGAATCTCAAGGAATTTTGACATTCCGAATTTCGGAACTCGAGATATTCGAACATAAAGTGACCACGGAAGTAAACCGGACCCTACCTGATTTTCTATATATTTTGTAAACTAGATCACGAGGAACACGAATTTGAAGGAGTTTTGACATTCCGACTTCCGGAACTCGAGATATTAAAACAAAGTTTAATATAGACGCTATGTGTCTATATGAAAAAACACAATATTCTCTATACGAAACATATTATGTCCTGTGAGATATATAAAGGTAACCAAGAAAGTTCTGTTGCTTTTTGTGGAGGTCTGTGTTCAATTGCCCTCACACCGTGAGTTGAATGCGAATGGAGATAAGGCGAAAGTTAGTTGTTGGTGTGGGTATATCCAACATTCTACCTGCTTGTGGCAGTTCAGTTACAACGTGAACTTGTGTAAGGACAGAGTGAATATTGAACTTCCACAGAGAGTTATAAGGGCGTGTATACTGTACGAGTTCAAACTGGGGTCAAACGCCACTGCAGCGGCCCGGAAGATATCTCAGGCCTTTCGTGACGGTGTCATGATTACGCAGATAGTGCAAGGGTGGTTTAGCAAGTTTAAGGACGGTGACGAAACACTCACGAAAGACGCAACACGTGCCGGAAGACGAACACATGTACAAAATGAAGATCTTCAGGTAGCAATTGAGGCGAACAGTAGACAGACATGTGAGGAACTGGGGCTAACATTCAATGTAAGTGGAGAAACTATTCGGCAGCACCTCCATTAACTTGGGAAGCACTACAAGTTGGGTCTATAGGTCCCATATGATTTGACTCTGGGCCAGAAGGTTACGCGAGCACACACCTGTGTTTGTTTGCTGTTTCGTCTGAGGAAGGAGCCATTTCTGGACAGGATGTTGACATGTGATGAGAAGTGGGTCCTGTACGAAGCTCCACGGCGTCGTCATCATTGGTGAAAATTCCATGAACCGGTTCCAAAACAGCTGAAACCAGCAATACAGCAGAAAATCCTCCTATGTGTTTGATAGACTGCTCGCGACATCGTGCATCGGGAACTGCTACCGGCTGGTCAGAGCAGAACATCAATGCAACTGTCTACTCTCAGCAGTTGAGCTGTGTTCAAGAAAAAATTTAGAACTCTGGAGCCAGCACTTCTCAATCGCTAAGGAGTTCAACCGTTATGGGACAACGCTAAGCCCCACATGGCTAGAATGACCCAGGACACCATCCTACGCCTCGGATGGGAAACAATATTGCATCCGCCATACTCCCCGGACATTGCACCGTCCGATTATCACCTGTTCCATTCCTTGGACACTCACCTTAGAGTTCTCCAGTTCAACTCCGTAGTAGAGATGCAAAATGCACTTGATACCTTCTTCGCTTCACGGCAAACCAAGTTCTAACGCGAAGGAATCCATGCCCATCCCGAACGTTGGCAGAAGGTCGTTGATACTGATGGTACTATTTTTGATCTTCCAGGTACGTCTTAGGTGACATATCGATGCTCTAAGTCAGCGTTTCCCAACCGGTGTGCCGTGAATGGGCCGCTGGTGTGCCGCGAGGAAATCAAAACAAATTATTAATTCTATAGCAATCAAATTGCAAGACAAAGGAAAAATGTATATTTGTATTTCACATTATTATGAACCTCTACTATGAATCTACAACTTTAAGTTTCATACCGTGTTACTTTTCTGTACATTTTTAATGTTGAAAAAATATTTGTTATCATTGTTACGACTATTATTGTTTCTTTATTGCTGCAGACTATTTCGTAACTTGAAATTTTAAAATATCATTCAATCCTTTCGACAAAGCAAACATGCATACAAATTACCTACATTTGTGTTTTGAAACTAAAAGAGATTTGTTTGTTCGTTCGTTATTTAGTGATCTTTCTTCTTAGTGAAAGGTTGGATACAGTTTTCGAAAAAGAAAGCTTAGTTTTAAAAACCTGAGTCCAATATTTCATTATAATTGTTTTCTATTTTTAAATTAGAATGAAAAATAAGCATAAATATTTACCACGGGGAAGAACCAGCGATTGAGCTTTCTTCTCTGTGAGAAGATCAGTAATCACAGAAAAAAATGCCACGGTATTATATATATTTACAAAGAATAATAACTATTAGTGTGCCGCGAGAATTCAAGTTACACCCATAGTGTGCCGCAAGTTGAAAAAGGTTGGGAAACGCTACTCTAAGTTGAATGTCAAAAAGCGACGGAACTTTCTTCGTTACTTTTATACATACTATATAAAACTGCTGTATAAGTTCTAGTATCTCGAGTTCGGGAAGTCGGAATGTCAAAATTCCTTCAGATTATTGCTCATTTTGGTCTAGTTTACAAAATATATATATATATAAAAACAAATTGTGTCCTTTTTGCTTCCGTGGTCACTTTATGTTCAAATATCTCGAGTTCCGAAATTTGGAATATCAAAATTTTTTCAGATTCGTGTTCCTCGTAGTATACTTTACAAAATATATAAAAATCAGGTGGGGTCCAGTTTACTTCCGTGGTCATTTTATGACCGAATATCTCGAGTTCCGAAATTCGGAATGTCAAAATTCCTTCAGATTCGTGTTCCTCGTGGTCTAATTTACAAAATATATAAAAATAAGGTGGGGTCTAGTTTGCTTCTTTGGTAAGTTTATGTTCGAATATCTCGAGTTCTGAAATTCGGAATGTCAAAATTCCTTGAGATTCGTGTTCCTCGTGGTCTAATTTACCAAATGTATGAAAATCAGGTTGGGTCCAGTTTTCTTCCCTGCAGCCGAAAAGTACATTGGAAGTGTCATCAAAGAAATAACTAAAAAAAAAAAAAAGTGTGAAGGATCCCAGGTCAGTATTTGTAACACACAAGTTTACATCAGTACTTACGGTTTAGAACCTCAAACTTTTCTGATTTTGAAATACGGCAACCCTAATTTAGCTGTGACTTGTACAACCATCGAACTTTCCCTTTAGTACAGTGCTGCAGATATTACCATAATAGTCTTGGAGTAAATAAAAAAAAGTTAAAACACACATATAAATCAATACAATTGTCTCGATTGATGGATGCTTTCACAATTGTTAAAAGGTGTAATTAAAAACAGCAAACATTGTTTCTGCTTTGAAAAGGACAAATATGGTTTTGCTTATAAAACTGCAAACACGGTTTCGGGCGGCTTTCGCTTTCGAAAAGAGCTTTTGCGTTTTCCGTTTGGAAATCTGCTTTTGTGGTTTCGGCTTTAAAAGCGCATTTGCGATTTCGGTTTTGAAAACCCCTTTTGCGGTTTCGGTTTTGAAAACTGCATTTGCGGTTTCAGTTTTGAAAACCGCTTTTGCAGTTTCGGTTCGGTTTTCTCAAAAACCGAAAACCGCAAATGTCAAAAATTCGACAGCACTACTTTCCACTAAGACTTGTACATCATATTTACTCTGAATTTCAAATAAAATTTACTGTCTTTGGTGTTAGTAATGTAAGGAAAATATTTATAGCCCATTGTAGATACTACATCATAATTAGTGTATGACTCCTTAGAATTGTTTTTACTTGAAAGTTAATGTTACAACGGACAGTTTAGCGAGTGGCTTTCCACGAAACTTAAGCCACTATACATATTATGGTGGGTCGAGACAAACGTATTTCTTCAAGTTCGATACTTTAATATTACTTGCAAAATAACCTTCCACAAAAAATACCATCTTTATTACAAAAAAAGTAAATTCAACTTGTGTACTTCAGAGTTAACAGAATGGAATCAAATCAAACCTAACAGTTCCATATGATTGCAAATATCCCGTCTATCTAAAAAAAAAAAAAAAAAAAAAAAAAAAAACCTTTTGGACATAACCATAAATAGCCGCTACTCACGCACTTGAACAGAAATGTTTTCCATGGTCGCACATTACGCTTAACTGTAGACTAAGAAAGGTGCGTCAGCAGTAAACGGAAAGGTAAACGGAAAAAGGAAACAGATTATCAAAAGAGACATTGCACATAGACCTTTAATAACGAAATAGACTCTGAAGATGTCAACCATCACGTAGTCATGTCAATCATACTCAATAATTTGGAGTGGAATACGGCTGTTTTGGTGTAGGACGTTTCGCTACAAAGACGTTTAATTTTGAGGCTGGTTCGGTGTAAAGTTCCCAATCTTTACACCGAAACGTCAAGTCTTTCTAACGAAAGTTTTTCAATAGGAAAAAATAAACGTAACGCAAGTTATTCATTAGGAAAAATTAAATTCATGAAAAAATAAAAGATTTAAAATAAAAATTAAATGTTGCATGTAATGTTATAATCTGCGTGAAATAATTCTTTTTTTTTTTAAATTTATTTTACAATATGAACTAGAAGCACAAGTTTAATGCTTTCTTGATGTTGATATCAATAGAAGCTGGTAATTTTACTAGAAACTTAATACAAGTATCCTTATGTATAACATGTATTATTGGAAGTGTCAAATCAGACGCAAGAAGCAAGACTTTGTTGACGTTTGAGAGGAACTGGGGAACATGAAGTCAGAACAAACAAACAAACCAAAAAAAAAAAAAAAAATGTCGGCGTTACAAAGAGGCTGAGCAACATTTGTACAAATGCAAACTTAATGATGTAATTATTTGTTAAAAGGAGTTGCATACAATATTAAATTCTAAATTTGGTGATACTGATGAAACTGACGTTGTTCAGATTTTCTTGACCAGAATTCCAATGAGGCAGGCACATACGCAGGAATTTATTTTGGGAGGGCCCAAATTCAATATGAGAATGAATTATATTAAAATTTGTAAAATCGCCCCTAAAATTAGACTAAATTTACACAAAAGTTAGGATTTCGGAGGGTCCACAGGACCCGCCTCCTGTGATTCAATCTGTAAGTGGATTTCTTACGAACATTGTGCAATAGACTCATTTGTTAACGCTGATCAGTTTGAAATAAATTTGAACTAAATTTGAGTATTATTGTTGATGTTATTATTGTCATTCACATTATAAGTTGAATATATTATTATGAACACATTTCATTCTATCATGAATGTGCTCCAATATCATTCTCTTAATTGTCTCAATACCATTTTAACCAGTTTACGCTATGGCATGGTAAGTACACTGCGGCATTTCGAGTGTAAGATCACAAAATTCAAAGTACTTTTTTAAAAAATCATTTTTTCTACGTAAATTAGTTCTTCCTTTTTCTTCATTACGAGTACATAATTAATGCTCTCAAATAATTTTTTTACGCCAAAACATCCCTTACAGCCAAACGTCCCCATATAGAAACGTCCTGCACCAAAACGTTCTATACTAAAACTCCTAGAGCCATTTGAAATATATTGTAATAAGTAGATTTGATGTGTATAAGCAATATATATATATATATATATATATATATATATATATATATATATATATATATATATATACAGTATATTACTAGACTATTAATGTAATATACAACACACAACGTACGTAGAAACTAACACATATTCATTCAGGGATGTAGCCAGCAAGTTGTTTTATGGGAACATGACTCAATGTGTTACTAACGAAGAAAAAAGAACGCTATATTTCAATTAATCAGACAAATAGTAAATGGAAAACTGTTAGGGAAACAAACTTACATAAAATAAAACAAAAAATACTAATATTTCTACAAGTTTCATTTATAGCCTCCCCCCCTTCCCAGAAAAAAGTCTAAGTTACGGCGCTGCTGACAGCAACTGCAATTGTCGGGAAAATAATTAGTATTAAATTTCCCTTAAATGTAAATATCCCTTTTTACGAAGATGAGGCAGAAAGGGAATTAGGTAGAACATGAAATCGTGTTCTGCCTAAAGGTAAGATTAGATAAAAAGCGTGTTACAAAGTGTTCATTAGGCAGAACAGGAAGACATCTAGGGGAACAAGATGGCGACGGACATCTTTACACCTGGAGTGTGATGCTCCTACAATTGTGCAATTGTGAATTTGTTCATAATTTCAAGTTTTGACAAAATTTAATTTCTTTACATTTTTTATATATTATTACATCTTTTTTATATGTCCTGAGCCTCTAACCCCCAAGTAATTTTACAAATAGTGTAAAAACAAATTTACTTAGAACAGGCGAATTCGTCCATGTTGGAACGCGCCATTTTATACAAATCTACGGTTTCAAAAACTATTAAAACAAATTTAATGAAGCTGTCCACTGGGCAATAAGGCTGGGACTTTCTTTATAAATCTCCCAAAAGGGAGATAGCTAGAACTAGAACAGGAAGACACCTTCTCAGAATAATGCAAATTATGAGAATGAAATTATTATCCTTTTTCACTTTTTATCAGTTTATTTTATAACATCTCGTATAAAATAGAAAATACTTACAATACAGTTTACTATGAAAACAATTGAAGTCCTTTACAACATTGTCAGTGCTTACTCTATGTATAAACTAATTAACAGTTTGGTGATTATCATCCAAAGAAGTGACTGTGCAGCTCCATATTGAAGGATCATTAATCCTCCAACTCCACGTACACAATTCAAAGAACATTAAACGATAATTGGAATCATATATACGCAAAGGGGTAGTTTCTGGGTTTTAACCCCCTCTAGAGAAGATATTATGTAAAGTAAACATTTTATATCTATATATATCATCACATGAATATGAAGCCCTTTTTAGGAGAAATTTAATTTCTTGATAATTAAAACATAAATGATTTGTTTTTTCTAAGTATATTTTGTAGGATGATTCAGGGTATTGGAATACAAAGGGTCTTTCCTAGTAAGCTAGTAAAATCGGTCCTTAATCCAAATTGGGTCGCTATTGATCCAAAAGTTACCCTTGACTTAAAACTATCTCAAAAATTTTTTTGACACCCTCCCCCTCCCCTTACCGAATTATAGTATCATACATGAGCAAAATTGAATGTTTTTTTAAATTTTGGCGGTGGTGGTCGAAACATTTTGAAAGTTTCACAGATTGTAGATACTATGTAGATGTAAATGTGTAATTTTTTTCAAAACCATCGATGCGTATTTTCTTAATTTTTGCGTGTTGAAAGTTTCAAAAAATTGTAGGAAAAAAATTTGGGGGGACACGTTGCTCATTTTTTGGTTAAAAAAATTGTTATACTCTTAGGTACAACATATTTTTTCGAAACCTGAAAGTGATGGCAACATTGTCAAAAAGAAATAAAACTGAAAACAGACGTGTTTTTCTACACAATCTGTGAAACTTTCAAAATTTCGACCACCACCACCAAAATTAAAAAAAAAAATATTCAATTTTGAGCATGTATGATACGATAATTCGGTAAGGGGAGGGGGTCAAACATTTTTTTTAAGTAGGTTTAGGTCAAGGGTAAACTTTTTGGTCAATAGCGACCCAATTTGGATCAAGGGCCGATTTCACTATCTTACTAGGAAAGACCCTTTTAAATAAAAGAACAATGCTCAACTACATTTGATAAAAGAAATAAGTACAAATGCCATTGAGCTATTTTTATAGTGTGTACTGGATAAGAGATCCAGACATTTTGTTAGTTAAATAAGCCATTTCTTTATAAGTTCAACATTTAGGAGTCTCTTTGAACAAAATCTTTTCATGATACAAAAGTGTAGCTCTTCTTTAAAAAAGAAAAAGAAAATAATTTTTATCATGCTAAAAGTGAAACAATAATTTTTCCCAGCTGTAAATGAAAGTAAATAATTTTGCACCGTGTCAAAAAAGATTAGGTTATTCTTTTTTAAAAAAACTGACTGCTTATACCATGCTAAAATACAAAACAAATGATTCCTTTTATGCTTTCGTAGTACAAGTAGCATTTCTGTTATCACCAAAATTTGCCCACTTCACATGAAAATGTGAAAAGAAATTGAACTTAACAGACTTACTTAGAAGTGTTACACATACAGTAGCTACTCGGTAGGAAAAAAGTTAAATTCATAGTACGTTTACTTTCAATTTTTGCACATCGGACACACAAATATGTCATCTGCACCACAGTCAGCATGAGCCCACTTGTAACAACGGGTGCATTTTACCAACTTTTCACTAAATTAATCTTTAGAATACAATGAACTTCAAAATACACATTGTGTATCACATTCATTTTCATCTAATTCTAAACTGTAAGAAGATTCTGCTAATGAGAAAGATTCTTCCGACGTTAAACTCAAAGTCAACTTAACTCATCTGTGGATTCTTCACATTTGTTCGGCACAACTTTCCTCATACTTTAAGTTAAATCCGAGTAATGTGATTGTTGCTTTCTCTTGACCTCACTAAGTTTCATATCTTGAGTTCCTGTAACACTCCTACCAGACAAGTTCTTCTTCACCGTCTTCATAGATTTTTTTTTATGGTGGTGTTATAGTTACTGGCTGATTCACAACTTGAGATTTCCCGGAGTTTGTAAGAGATGGGCTTGTTTTTAATGCGGGTTTTGGCTCAATGATTTCTGGCATTACTATAGGATTGCCATCAGAGATGATATTGTTTGGAAACTGTGTAGCTTGAACAGGACTTATTTCAGGCTCCTATTTCTGTTCAAATTGCCCTAACCCACTGCAGTTTGGTTGGGGATCCACGTCATTGTTGGGTAGTTCAACTGACTGACTCGTCATATTCTACTTTTCATTTTTAGAAGTAAGAGAATGTATTGTGAAATCATCATCGCGAAAAGATGTCTATTACAGAGGTTGTTTCCAATTGGTGACGATTTCAAACTGTACTTACCTTAAGAGAAAGCATGTTGCCAACATTGAGAGCAGTCGTTCTTTCAGAAAAAATGTTCTGGAAGGGGGGGCACTGCTGGTACTTTTCTATTTATTATTATATTGTAGACGTATTATTTTGGCCTCCTTCGGGGGGCAGTGTTCCCCCCCAGAAAAACGTCTGGAAGAAACACTGATTGAGAGTGTTTTATTTGGTCGCTCTGCATCTGGGCAATTGCCCGATAGCAAAGTTTCCACTGTAGGAAACTGGCACGCAGTGTAGTAATGTTGAGTCGCAACCACTCCTCCTAACAGGGTTTCCATAGCCCTTCAACGGTGTGGGGTTTCCTGTGAAACAAGGCTCGTTTCAGGAAGCTGAATGTGAAAAAGTCCTTCGATGACGCAACAGCAGACTTCACTGGAATGTCTGTGAATGAAATGGCATGAATTCGAGTTTCTTCTGCCATTTGTTGGAGGAAAAGGCGGGTTAAGCGAGATGTTTGGCTTGACACCTTGTCTTGATTCACCCACACACGGTTATTGTCCTTCCCATGGGCGGCGATTAGGGGGGGCAAGAGGGGGCAGTTGCCCCCCCACTTTTTTGAAGTGGAGACCTAATTTATATAGTTTCATTTGAAAATGTAAAAGGGTGTCCACACAATTTGGAGAAAAGATCTTTGACTTTTCCCTGACTTTCCATGACGAAATTCCAGATTTCCCTGACTCCTGAATAACTTAAAAATATAGAAGAAAAAAAGAAACCCAGCCTCCACACTCCCCACAGTTGGCCTTGTTCTCTTCCGCTTCTCTTTTTTCCTTTTTTCAATTTTCTTTCCAAAGGAATGTAAATTTACAAACATGTGCATTAGGCCGATATTGGTTAGGCTTACATATTACACAAAATATAAAGTTACAAACGAAAGTGTGCAGTATACAGAGTACTTAAGATATGAAAAAAATTACACATTATAATACCAATTACACAGCATTATAATATTGCCTATAGTAACAAACAGTTCATACATGATTTTACTGATTATTAAAAAAAAAAAAAACACACACACACACTATTTAACACACATTACATTATGTAACACACACACATCACTTTTGCTGGTGCAGTTGTTAAATGTAACCCATTTAGAAATTTGTTTTCATTCCTTCTCGCATAGTTTCCTTCTCATTGATCTGAATATCGTTCTTGTCATCTCCGCAGTTTAATTTTCTTCTCTTCTTCCTCCAACTCCTTTAGTTGTTGCTGTTGTTGTCTTCCGTTTCTCTCTCCTCTTCTAGTCTCCAGCATTTATTTCTCTTTTCTTTTCCAAATACAACTGATATTGTCTCATTGAACTTCTCACTGAATTTATCATACCTCTTGTAATTATTAATCTTGATGATCCACTTATTCTCATCACACAATCATATATGATCCGTTGAGCAACCAGAGATTCTTCTTGTAAGTTCTCAACAATGAGAATTTTATTTATTGTGAGATCACTTTCAAAAAAATGCGTTTCCACGAAAGAAGATAAAACACAATTTCATAACTAACCATAAGTCAACGAAGTTCTTCCCATTTCCTAAAGTAAAAAACTCATCAAGTCCAATACCATCTCTGTCATTGGCTATGAATTCATTCCAGTGTTCCTTAAATTCTTCAGTCTGAGCTTTTGCTGTGAGCTGGAGATACTATTTCTTTGCGTTCTCAGCCACTTGTCCAGATATCCTCTTGGCACCATTCAATTCTTCTAGAACAGCGTCTACCCTTTTGAGCAAATATGCCAGAATACAGTTAGACGTGTTTCTCGCAAAAAATTAGTTTCAACAACTATATCAGAGAACACTGACTCCCTCAATATCATCATTGAGAACACTACATTTTGCATCCAGTAACAGTAAAGATATCAACCCTATTTCATAAATTCAGTAATTGAACAATGGACCTAAATCGATTTTATCCTGACTTTCCCTGACCAATCTGCCATTTCCCTGACTTCACCTGATACATTTTTACTTCCCTGACCTTTCTCTGACTTTCACTTACTTATTTTCCAGAATGTGGACACCCTGATAAAGGGTTTGTAGAAAAAATGGTGCAATATGATATTTCCGTTGCGTGAGTAGGTATTGGTTATTTGTCTTCCCATAGAGTTAAGAAAGCTACAGGAATTGCGTTTTAATTGCAATTCAAAGCAATTAATATTGCAATTGCATATTTCTTTAAATGTCATAGCAAATGTTTGCAGTACTTACTGTATTTTATTTTCTAAGAGAAAAAACATTCCTTTAATGGCATGTGTGGAATTAAAAGTATAAGTTGTTATAAGTTGTTCATTAATCCCCAGTTTCAATATAACTTCTGCAAAACAAGCCTCATTATTCATTACTATGATTAATATTATCCTTTCTATTTATTTGTTTTGCAAATTTATTATTGAATAATCTGATCAAACAGTTTTCCAGACAGAATTTTAAGATGTTCATGAGCAAGATTTTAAATCTCTTTTTACACTTTCGATGTTTAAGAGTATAAAGGGCTAGTACCTACCTGTATTGCTCTTATGAATTTACTTAAAATAGAAATACGATATACGGTATTTTAAGTGAAAAAAGATAGTATCCTATTAGTTATACAACCTTTCATCAAACAGTATTAGAAACAATCAGAAAATCTAACATTGATATACAATTGTTCAGATCATGTCTTGCCCCCCCACTTTTAACGTCCAACCGCCGCCACTGGTCCCTCCCCTAGAGATGGGAATGTCATGTCGATAAACTTGTGTCAGGATGTTAGCCTGATAATATTTCGAATTCATCTCCGTAATTTTAGCTACATGATGATGGTCAGCTTGCCCTGATACAAGTATCCAACAATGGTTATGAAGCTTGTGCCAAAACTGTCCTTGCACTCAGTGAACCAACTTTGAAAGTCCCTCGTACCTGTTGATCGATAAAAAAAAAAAAAAATGCACGTGGCTTGTGACAGTCATCGAAATGAACATACGCCTCATTCAGTGTTATAACAAATTTCCATTTTTCAACGGTCAAGTACCTCTTCTACAGCTTTCGACAATTGGTGCGACTTTCCTGGATGTGTTTTGGCAAGAGTTTATGAACACGCCCCTTCCGTCACTTTACCAACCTCAAATTGAGGTGAATGATGGTGTGCAGTGTCTTCAGTGATGTCTGTAGGTAGCCGGTTCGCCATACTCATCTGTGTGGGTTGCTTCCCCCTGGTGACTAGAGCCCCGACTTCCAGAATTTTAGTTCTTATGCGGCTAGTGGCAGGCCACGGCTTGGCCTCTTTATTCCACACATGAATCATCCCACGCCTTGCCTTACCTTCGCCTTTCAACGCCTGTGGTATGTCACTTTTGAACAGAGTGAACCCACGCTCTTTGCACAGTTTGATAACTGTAGTTCACGTCGGAAAGGGCAGTCATGTAGCCTTCACAATAAGCACTTATTTTGGGCGGCATTTGTCCCGATATGCACTTACCACACCTGTCAGCAAAGCCAATGGTCCAAGGTACCCACACGACTGGCAGCTTCCTTCTGTTCCCGTTTGGTGGTGCTGTACAAGGTGTGTAATTTCGTCACCATAGGTCGGAAACAACCTCTGCAGAAGTAAATAAATATTCTTTCTAAATATATTAACAGATGTTTTTATAGTAGCAGTTCTGTTGTATGCATCTGACAATATTCTGGCAATTTTTGTGGTTTTTATTAGTTTCCCTGGATTTTGACGCAACCATGCTTCAACTTCTTTTCACGTAAGATGTTTTGAAAAGAAACATGAAACGTATGGCTAGAGGCTGCATTTTATGTATTGAGGATGGTGGAAAACAAATAATAGAAACATTGTGTTCTCTCGCTTTTTCAATCACAGCTGTATTTCTTACGTGGGATAGTGACCGTCTGAAACCAGAAGCACAGATTCTTGGAGTGAAAGTCATGTGAATTCCAGGAAATAATCAAATCACTGAGAAAAGATTTTATTTTGAATTTAACATGATGGTTGCATGCTGCAATGGATCCTGCAGGCACATAATCCATGAGGTCATCGTGTGTATTCTTGTGTGGCCAAATGAATAGAGAGGGAATATATTTTCCTACTGCATTCATGCACAACTCTATATTACTATGTCCAGTTTACCTCTTGCAGTGATGAAAACTATAAAACATATTCTGTGAACATATAAACTTGGAAAGCAATATGCTCCTAATAGGAGACTCTTGATTATTATAGTAATTCAATTCTGAGATTGGTCTCATATATTGAACATCTTCCAGGCGTCATGAACATCTTTGTCTCAGAAGTGTAAGAAAACAAGCAAATGATTACATAGTATGACACACAAATGCACCACCAAAAAAAAAAAAAAAAAAAGGATCAGTAACAATTTATTACATAGGTATTGAGATGCTAATTTCAAAACGACAGAAAGAATTCCAGAAGCACGTTTTTCTTCGTACATTTGCTCCGTCACCAACTCGTCGCGCAAAGAGTTCACGCGACTTTCAGTGGTATGGCTCAATTCTCCTTGTGTTTTAGCTTCTTTTCGCTAGAGTGGAGCTCTTCCTTCACAAGATACATGGGATCTCATTTTAGGTGTATATCCTCAAATTCGTAGTCTTTAACCTATATATACAAATCTTGCGTATGCTGAGAAAGTATGAGATTGAGTGCTTGAATCTTCCCCTTGACGAAATTCTGCGTACGCCACTGCACACATATATTTATCTTACTTTGTATGAGGGATCTTTTTGATTTAATGCAGTTCATT
Organism: Thermobia domestica; assembly: GCF_964235325.1. Lineage (NCBI taxonomy): Eukaryota > Metazoa > Arthropoda > Insecta > Zygentoma > Lepismatidae > Thermobia > Thermobia domestica. Next base: position 81,380,181 of record NC_137464.1, read on the forward strand.
TAAATGACGGCAAGATTTTTTTTTTTTTTTTTTTTTTTTTAGAAAAAGGTTCTGAATGCTGTAAAGTAAGTTATGTAAATGCGTTATTCAATTATATTATGCATTTTAACTTCATAATGTAGAATACACTTAAAAACAATGCAGAAAAGATCTCTCACACATTTGTTTTCGGTGCATTACTGTACATTTTTCCGTACATATTCTGTGATATTTTAAGTTTTCTCCTTACTAGCCATAGATGCACGCCATAAATACAAATATTACCTAAATCTGGGATTAGAACAAGTAGTACAGAAAACATAGCTCCGTAAAACTCAATGATCAATAACACTTTAACAGCAACACAAAATACATCATCATGGCCCGTAACTGTGCTATTCTGTTTCATAGCTGCGTTATGAAGTGCTGTTTTCGTTGCAATATTTTTGCTTCACGTTACTGTATGCTATAACCGTATATATACACAGATCGACATATTAGTGATGATTATTTAAAAAAAAATCATTTTGAGTAAATAGTGTGATTCAGCTAATTTGCAGCCATAGATCAGAAACAAATTCAAAGTATTGACATAACTTGCAGCATCCAGTTATAGAAATGGTGCTCATATTTGCAGCAAAACATTTCATATGAACTTCATTTTTCAGATTTTCTTTGAAGCTAATTATCCTCTGGTATATAAACATATAATTTTGTCCGTTGTATTATCATCATCATACTGCCACCATTGACTCATATGCCACACATTATATGACTTTGCAACTTATAGGCCGGATAGTCGGGAGTCTCTACTGTATTTACAGAGGTCTACCTGTAAAAGCATTCTTATATATATATACATTACAATATATACAATGTGTGTGTGTGTGTGTTAGTTAAATATAAGTATTAGCGTTTAATCATATCCAGTAATTTTAAAAAGAATCTTATATACAATATAAAGCTGAATGTTTATTTGTTTATTTGTTCTTTTTATGCAAATCCATATCGTTATGTGTATTTCAATGATAGGATGAGGATCGTTCAAAATTTATGCTTCCTTGTGTTTAAGTGGCATACCGTGCCCACGACGTATACAACCCAAACAGCCCTGCTGTGTTCCAAGTTGCATAACGTTCACATAATTCAATTGTTGTTTGCTTTAAATCGTATTCTTCCTGGGCGAGAAACAGGCACTTCTGTTACTGATAAATACAACGAAATGTAAGCAAAAAGACAATGATCAAAACGGACTCTTTACTTTATTGTAGACATTTCTATGTTATTATTTTCTTGTAAAACATTGAAATTTAGTTATCATTGAGCAAAATTACGGCAATATGCCACTGAAGTAAATTAACACAAATGCAGTAATGTACTTGCAACAAAACAAAATACGTCAAACTTCGTTTTTTTTTATTTGTAACATGAATAATATTACGTGCAGTGCAAGTGCTTTAATTTATATTTAAAACGTTTATATAATGTATATAGCGTTATTTTTGAATTTTACTTGATTTAACATAGAGCAGCATGTTATTGAATTCAAAACTAATAAAAGATACAGGCTATGACATTAAACGTTATCACTTCAATTTCTTTCAACTAAATCATGTTATATTGCAGTTATTACTGAAACATTTATTTATGAAATACAAATAAAATTACGAGGCATTTTTGGAACATATGCTCACCTCACCCTCAAGAGTAAACTACATCTTGTGTATTTCTCCATTAGAAATGATTTATCCTATATTGTAGAATTTTTAACGAAATTTTTTATTATTGAAATATGAACAAAATTGCCTTTTTTATGACAAAATCGTCCGAAGAGAACGCACTTCCGAGAGTATATTACCGCCTGTGGAGTTTTTCAAGACCAATGAATCATACCACATCGTTACCTTAGTAAGAAAAAAAATTATTTATGAAATATGCACAAAATTGCCTTTGTCGTTTTTTTTAAAGAAAGAAAAATACCTCACCGCCATGAGTAAACTGATTATTTGAAATTACTGAAAAATACCTCACCGCCGTTCTGATTTTTTTCTTTTATTTTTGGATCAAAAGATCCAATATATTTTAATCACAATTTTTTGTAGGCCTTATATCTGGAGATCTACATATAATTTAGCAAAACCCAAACTATCACTTAACTCAGTATGATGTGGTTATTAAGTAGAAAGTGTGAAAACTCAATTTAGTGTCGTTCAAAAAGTTTGTAGCCCCTGATCCAAGATTAATTATTGGCCAAGATCGCAATCTTGTGATCCTTTTAAAAAAAAAATCATTCCTAAAATTCTTGTTGGGATAGATTACTTATGCCATATCATCAGAGTATTAGTAAAACATTGATTTATGAAGTATGAAGAAAATCAAGTGAAGCATGTTCTAGAAAATCGCTCAGAAAGATATCACCCCTAAGGGTAAATTACACCTGGATTTTTTTTCCCGAGAAATGAGTTATGCCGCAGTTTAATGAAAAATTGATGTACGAAATATAAACAAAATCCTTATTGCCGTTTTCTACAAAAATGCATTTCAAATATTTAACCTTCAGTAAGCTTTCCATATTTTTGGGTAGAATGAAAATCAAAACATCCAATCTGGAGATCTTATAACAACCTTAAGTTAAAATTTGGTCTCGATGCGAGGTGAGAGTATACATTGGAAGAAACGGACAAACAGATATACAGATATACAAATATATCTCTTTTTCACATTCAATTGTTTTCACGCCCACCGTTATTTCTTTCTCTTATCGTCACTCTAAAAAAAAAAAAAGTAAGAAGGAAAAAAAAGTGACTTCAAATCCCAAGAGATGAAGAGTATCTCTGAAACTTTGAAACACGATTCCGAAAGTAAGATTTATAGGCTGCATGTTGGATTTAGTAATGCTAAAATTATTTTCATTGCCCCTTATATAGCCCTATAAAAAGTATACAATTAAGGGAACTGTTAGGCAATAGTCATCTATTAAGAGACAGAGAGATTAATAGAAGGTAAGACAGCGTACTAGCCTTTTGCAGAAGTCGTTTCCAGCAACACAATAATGAATAAAACAGCAAATTTCAAGGTTAAAAGAAGCCTTTATTCAGCCTCTTTAATCTTGTGTTTGCTCAAGAATGTTGTTTAGACACTTCATAAAAGAACTTTTACTGCATAAAATTCCTCAGAAGGAAACTTTTAAGTGTGTTTACTCTGGCTCAAAACGTCCTCCATTACTTTTTTTTCTTTCTCCTTCGACCGGACGAGTGGCTAGAGTTAAAGAGCTTTATGCGACCAAGTTGTCGAGTGAATTTTAGTTGAATAATTGACGAGTATTGACAACCACGGAGAGCACGAGTTTAGTCGATGTAGGTGCGGCATGTAATACAGCTCCTCTGGCGGTCATTTCATGAACTTTGAAGCAAATCACAAAAGTTAATGCTTGGCTCGGAACACTCTGAATGATAAATTGACAACACGCCATGCGTTAACACCAATAGATGCAAACTACAAGCCACAGCTGTCGAAAAAGCTGAACAAGGCAGATAACGCTTGAAATAATGAACGCAACGCAGTTTTGTAACTCTTCTGCCTGTATAGAGAGTGAAAGAGGAAATTAACCTTCATTGTAACTCTAAAAATTCCATGGCAAGTTGTAATATTTAATGATTCATTCAATACAAAGCTTTATTTTCGATCTTTAATGTTACTACCTACCACCTGTTGATTTATAAGTACTGTATAATTGATTTTGATTCCATGGAAGTGACTGATTAGAGACCAAGTTCCTGCTCAATTGCGAATAATGCCACACAATTTTCGGTTTTATCGAGATTATGAAGTGAGAAGCTATTTAGTTTAAAAGCTGTCTACTTGTCATTGTCATTGGTATTCTACCAATATTGTCAGATCACTTACCGCAACCGAAAAGCTTCCGTGCACCACGGTCTTCAGCTAACCTTTTTGTCTTCACGTACGATTTTTCTGTTTTGATATCGTCTATCAATCGTAACCTCCTTCGCCTCTTCCTCTCTTTCCTACCACCATACCCTCTCGAACGTTCCTCATGATACAGTTCCTTCTTAGCCAATGTCCCACTCATTTTGTCTTCCTCTTTCAATTACATCTAAAATTTGTTCTTTTCTCCCCAGCTACTTCTAATATTCTCTCATTCGTTTTCCGTTTGACTCAGTTGATTCTCCCCATTTTTCATCACATCCGTCTTTTTTCGTCGCTTTGCGTTCTAACGATTATATTTCTTATTCTTATTTTATTCGCTACATTCAGCCCACAATTCGTGTAAGTTTTAAAATATGTCAACACGATCAAATTACATTAAATCAGACACGTCACCTTGCATCACTATTACCTTTTTATTCTTTTTCACAACTCCATTAATTATAATTTTCTTTTTCGGTTGTCATAGCAACTTTTAAATAACTATTTGCTGTTACGGTAACTATGAGTACCGATTATACATATAAAATCAACATATATTTTTCAGCTACGAATATTAAACTTCATTTTTTATATTTAGAATCAACAATATATATATATATTCTTTTCCTCTTCTTCTTGTACACAACAGGTTGTGTGCTTTTAAGCACCGTTGCCCAAAACCAAGATACAAAAATAGAAGAAATTCACAAAACAGATATACAATATCGTTGTATATATGACTCCCGACAATGACTTCTTGAATTGGTTACAATTTAAGAAAGAATCCTGGACCGTTATCTATTTTTACATATATGGTTACATTATTTTCCGAATAGCCTTCATATATATAAATTATAATACATATGTATTAATTTATTTTATCTCATTCTTATATTCGTTTAACAATTAATTCCATTTTAATTCTACAAACTTACCAACAAAGAGGACTTATTCAAAACGCGATTAACTTATTTAATTATTCAGGTCCTAAGGCATATTCTTTAGTTCAATATCATTGGAGCTCATTGACGAATCAACTCAGCATATGTTGACATACTATATAACTTATTTCTTCCATTTGGGCAAAAGTACAGCACTGATAAGTAAAACAAATTACAAGGGAATCATAGCAATACTCAAAATGAAACAAAATAATCAATATCATAACAAGGATTAATACAAATAAAGAAGTTATTATATTAAGAATCAATCTGAAAATTCGATGTTATCTATGTTAATCTTGGATAAAACTTCTGAAGGAACTAATGTCTTAACTAACTGTATCCATTTACCTCTAGTATGTTTTGACAGGCGCCATATTTTCAATTCGTCAATATTGCGTAAACCCAAAAGTTTACCAGTTTTCACATCCATTAATTCTAAAATTTAGGGTTAATTTGTTTGATACACAAATAAGGTCCTGCATACAAACCGCAAAACTTATAAACTCTTTTTAATGACGCTTCACTTTGAGGATGTAATCTCACAAAAAGTAAATAGTTTGTTTGAATTCTAAATTTACCTGACTGTTCATGTTCAATCTTCTGCTTTCGTAAAAGAAATTTTTGTGTCCTACGAAGACGTACCATACTTACAAGATATGAATAATCCATTTCATAACTTTCACTTAGTTTAATGCCAAAATCTTGTTCTATGGGCTTTGTGAAATCTGTTCCATTATGAATGTTCACCGGAGCGACACCCATGTATCCGAAACTGGATAATTTAAAAAGTAAATAATTTCTGTGACATATTGAATTCAATCGTTGTGTTTGCTACGACAGCAGTGTCTAAATAACATACCAAGATTTCGATGTACATTTTCAACAATAGAACTACTTGGATGGTATGGAGTAACAAAATGTACCTTAATGTTGGCATTGTTCATCGCACGGATAAATACATTGCTGCGAAACTGTCCACCATTGTCACAAAGTATATGTTCAATTGGACCACTTGTGTTTTTCCCATAACCATTTTCTTATGTTTACCGGTATAATCAACCAATATTAAATTATCTATTTTTTGTAATCTAGGATTGGAATAATCTTTTGTAAGTTTACGCCAAAAGGAATATGACAAAAGTGATACGGTAGCTCCAGTGTCAATCAAAGTTTGAAGAGGAATTTCGTTAATTTTAACATCTATTTTAGCAGTACTAAACGTTTTCAAGAAAACAAAACCATTATCATGGATATATACATCTATCTCATCATCAAACATCCAATGACAATTAGCGATGGGAATATATTGATAATTATCACTAGTATCTATAGCCTTAAGTTTAGTTTCATTTATAGAAAAACATTCTTGCGTATCAGTTACTGACGTGGCTTCAACCCATACCACGTCAGCCACATCTAGTTTAAATTACTATTACTAAACGATTCAGTTATGCTACAGTACATTGCTCGCCACAGTCTTGTGTACGGTCCTGCCTATTATGTACTTCAACGGTATTCGTATTTCTATTTTGAGAATTTCTGCCACCTATGAATCTATTATGAAATCCATTTCGTGGAAAGTTAAACTTATTGTTCGCTTGATTCCTAAATGTACTACAATAATCGTTCTCCTAAAATTAGATTCAGTTCTATTACCGGTAAAATTAGGTTCAGTTCTATTCTCGTTACAATGGAGTCTATTATTACTTCTCATATTAAGATCATCTTCTTCCCTGACACTGATGTTGCGAACAGGTACATAACTAACTTGATTACGATTAGTATTGGTTTGATTCCGATTACTATTAGCCTGCAACATAGATTGGCTTTCAAAATTTTGCAATATCATAATAAGGTGATTGAAATCAACACATTGAGCAGAAATCAACATTTGTTGCAACTTAAAAGGTAACAAGATTCTGATTGATGCTATTACTGTTGATTCCTGTTGGTATGGATTAATTAACTTTAATTTATTATATACGGATATCACAAAATCAATGAGACTCTTGTCCAATTTTGGGTTATAATGTCTATTTCGAACTAAGGCGTCTGTATTGTCCAACATGAAATCGTTTTCAAAATTAGAAAGTAAGGCATTTTTAAAATCTAAATAATTACGTAAATTACTTCGGATTGCTTTGAACCATACAGAACAAGATGGTAATACACCATGCGGCTGAATTTTCAAAAATTTAGATTTGTCTACTCTAATTAAATTACATTTATCCTCGAACTTTTCTAAGAATCTGCTGGCCGGGATGTCATCTGACATTCCACTAAATTTTGTTAGAGATCTAATTTCACTAAACCGAAAATGATTACTTTTACTAGTATGCTTACAATGTTTGGAATTTACGTGAATGTTTTTCCTGCGGTGAGTTGAATGATATCTTCTCCCATCTCTCTTTATACTAGCTTTACTATCGTCCTTTTCTGAATATCCTTCGGATGAATTACTATCTTCCACTACTACTCTGGATTCATATGGTATAGTTTCAACGTTAACAGCCGGAACTATATCACCATTTGCAGTACTAAACTTCCCTTTGATCGCATTTACTTCTTCTTGTAATTCCCTGATCTGACTAGTATGCTCATTAACTAAAGTTTCTACCATTTCTACCGAACTTTGTGCATTAGTAAATCGATGTAAAATCTGTTCCATCTTATAATATGTTTGTTCTAATTTTGAATGTATTTGTTGGTTTATTTGCTTCAATTTACTATCCATTTTAGTGCCCATTTGATTAGTTATTTGCTCAAACTTGACATCCATCTGTTGTGTTAGATGTGACATTTGCTCCAGCTTGGTATCCATTTTTTGCTGTTGCTGCGATATTTTCTGACCAAGCTGTCTTATAAGATCAGCCACGTTCGTTAATGAATTCGTACCTGGTAGCTCTACATCACCACCTTCCTCATTTATATTTTCACTCCCCAAAACATTCATTTTATTTTTTATATAAATTCTTTTCTTACTGCTAAGTAAAGTATACTCCGTCTTGAACGCTATGATGAGACTGTTCTACTTGACTTCAAACCAGTCCCCAGTTCGTTCCTGGGCGGAATCACCATCTAAAATGTAACGATTATATTTCTTATTCTTATTTTATACGCTACATTTAGCTCATAGTTTAAAATATATCAACACGATCAAATTACGTCACCTTGCATCACTATTACCTTTTTATTCTTTTTCACATCTCCATTAATTATAATTTTCTTTTTCGGTTGCCATAGCAACTTTTGAATAAACAACTATTTGCTGTTACGGTAACTATGAGTACCGATTAAACATATAAAATCAACATATATTTTTCAGCTACGAATATTAAACCTTATTTTTTATATTTAGAATCAACAACATATATCTTCTTTTCTTCTTCTTCTTCTTCTACACAACAGGTTGTGTATTTTTAAGCGCCGTTGTCCAAAACCAAGATACAAAAATAGAAGAAATTCACAAAACAGATAAACAATATCGTTGTAGCGTAATGTCCATGTTTCTGCCTTATATACTACAATACATCACACCAAGCATTTTGCTAGTCTGTTTCTCAACTCTTTATTCAAGGATCCACAAAACAGACTTTTCTTCCTCCTAAATGCTTCTTTCGCCATTCCTATTCTTGCTTTTATTTCCCGTCTGCTCTTCATGTCAACACTAGTAATACTACCCAGATATCGAAAATTATTGACTTGTTCTATTTTCTCCCCTTCTACTTCCATATTTGATACCAACCGCTTTCATCATGGCATTCTAAAAAGTTAACTAGGTATGTAGGGGAGACCGGGGCTGGTTGAAACACCGTCTTGGTTGAAACAGTAGTAAAAATTATGAAGAAAGGGGAATAACAACTCTGTCTTCATAGCACAGGAGCATTAGTCAACTGTCTTCATTGTATTCGAGTTTTATTTAGATCAGAGTCATCGTTCACAGTTTATCTTGAAAATTCTGTTTTTGAAGGTAGTGAGTAACTTTTAAGAAATTTAGATTTTCTTTTATTACTTCAGAATAACAGTTATGGAAATATAAATAGTATCCAGCAGGTGATTTGAAGTATCGTGTAGATTTGCTTTTTTTACATTCTTATTTAACGGATTATGTGTGAAAGTATATGCATTTTTATCAGGACGGACAGCAACGGGGTGGTTGAAACACAAATTTTTGGTTGAGCACAAGATATTCCATTGAATACCCCGTTCTTGTTTTGTTGGATAACCTTCAATCTCATTTTTAATTCCAATAATCGATTTTCGCAAAACAGGAGTTATTATTCTCTTATCTTTCTCTCTGCCCGGTTCCAGTTCAGAAGATGAATATTTTTGTCTTTTTTGTTGTCATACATATTCAAAAAGCAAACCTAGGGAAAAGTATTTTAAATATATATCATGCCTACTTTGAGCTCACGAAATGTGCACTGATGGAAGAGTTCCTTTCGTATCCCAAAACTGCAATTCCGACAATGATTAGTGATGCAGTTTTAGGGTAATTGTATAACAAGTTTTAATTATATGTTGTATTGCAGTGCTATATTTTATCATTGTCACAAACAGATTCTCTGTATGGCTGTGAAAATAGTTTTGATCTGTTTCACACTTTGTGAAAACGTGTAGAATACACGTACTATATGTACTATACTGTATTATATGATACAGTGAAAAAAATCACATTTTATAAATTATAAAGTACAACGTGGAATAATACAGGGGTTGGACAAAAAATCTAAAACGTTTGCAAAAGTGTGAAAATCATACCTAGTATGGTGTGGGGCCTCCTTTTGCGTCCAAAACAGATTGGATCCGACGTGGAATGGACGTATACAGCTCCTGAATTATGGTGTGTGGAATTTTGTACCATTGTTTCTCCAAAACATGCTCCAGTTCCTTAAGGGATGCTGGTGGAGGGTAATGAAACCGAACACGCCTTTCTAACTCAGACCACAGTGGCTCGATGATGTTCAGATCTGGTGATTGTGGAACCCAGGGAAGGTTTGATAGCTCGTGGTCATGCTCCTCAATCCATGGTTTCACCGTTTCTGCAGCGTGACAGGCTGCCAAATCATGTTGGTAGATGTCATCACCATCAGAGAACAATATTTGGGCCATGGGTAGAACCTGGTCCACCAAAATGCCCTCATACGCCTTAGCATTCATCATTCCATGCAGGGCTATGATTAGATCTGCAGAAAACCACGATATCACTGCCCATAGTGTAACAGAACCACCCCCATGCTTTACAGTTGGGAGCAGACAATCTGAATCATAGGCCTGCGACGGTGTTCTCCATACGTAAACACGACCGGTTGTTGGAAACAAGGTGAAGGTCGATTCATCGGACCACATTACGTGCTTTCACTGCTCATGAGTTCACCCCTTGTGGTCCTTGCACCACTGGATACACCTCTTCGCATTTACTGCTGTGACCAGGGGTTTGGCAATAGCGGCCCTGCCATGAATACTGTTTTCGTTCCCCGTCGCACTGTTTTCGATGAAACCGGGTTCTGTAGGCCGGAATTGAGTTCAGACGTAATTTTCATTGCAGTGATCTTCTTTTTAGCTGCTACAATCCGTTTTAATGCCCTCCGGTCCCTATCTGGAAAGATTGGCTTTCGACCACTATTGTGTTTTTCAGACGTCGTTTGCCCATGAATTGTGTATACCCTCGTGATACTGGACACAGTACCTTTCCATACTCTCACAATGTTCGCCACTGTTGCCACTGGAGCTCCAACCAGAAGGACACCAACGATCATGCCTCTTTAGAAGTCTGTCAGGTCGCCCATTTTACCGCACCACTTTCATACCACGACAGTCACAGGCAAACTGGTTACTGCTGACGGAAGAGGAAGGTCCACATGACACATTGAAAACAAAAAGCGATCGGCAACCGCAACACTTGTTGTACAGTGGAGGGTCAAACTTACGTGTCCTGTATGAAGTGTTTTTAGATTTTTTGTGTACCCCATGTAAATTCCCTTTGTTTCAATTAACCCCACGGTGTGTTTCAACCTGCCCCATGAACGGGGTTGCTTGCAACACTCACAGACCTGCTGAAAATCGTGTGTTACTCCGTAATGTGAACTATTAAAAGAATGAAACTCTACGTAATACTAGATGAGATTTCGAACTTTTATTTGGTGAATTTTTTATGAATTTCAGATAAATATTATAACAGTTATGTGGAAAAATGTAAAAAAGTGTTTCAACCAGCCCCGGTCTCCCCCATGTTACTAATCATTAATTTCTTCAAAACATATCAGACGCAGATTTACACTGCTATTCTAATAATAAAACCTTAGAATTAACATTTAGCATTGTTAATGTATACTGAAGTCTTATAAGTTATAGGATCTCTACCTAATAACGCATGAGGCCTCCTCAAGAGTGGAGAAGTGCAGTAACTCAAATTAGCAAAGACAAAACAAGTCGCTGGTAGTTCGCTGGAGAGATGTCCATCCTTAATTACCATCATAATTCGATGGTTGTTGCAATTAGAGGATCCTTGGTACGAATAGTCCGTTGGATGATATCCCACACGTGCTAAATAAGGATCATGTCTGGGGGTTTCGTGCACTGATGTCAAATCATAGAGGTGTCTGGAGATCTAGAGACGGAAATGTTAGAATGTTCCTGAAACCAGTCGCGCATCATTACGACCCGTTGCCATGGTGCATTATCATCCTGGAAAGTCCCATTGCTGGTAGAGTACAAGTGGCTGGAGATAATCACCCAGGAGCTAAACATATCAATATCTGGTTCAAGCAGATTAGAGGACCCTAACTATGCCATATAAACACGCCCCAAACAATTACAAAGGTAACACCAGCTTGAATACTGCCTTGATGAGAACTTCGGTTAATGGCCTCATGGGGTTTGTGCCACACACAGAGCATATCATTCGTGCGTACCAACTGGAAATGTCACTCATACAAGTATAACTACGTTGCCCGTTGCCAGCCCTATCTACGTCTTCTCGAACCCATGTGAATCCCAGCTGTTGATGATCAATGACTAATAGTGACATTCGTATTGGTCTGCTGCTGCGATATCCCGTGGAGATCAAATTGCGCTACACTGACCACTGGGACACGTTCCTAGGACGACCTGTACTGATTCATGAAATCAGTTCACTCAGTGTTGCTTGTCTGTTTGCCCGGATGAGACTGTCTAGATGTCGCCAATTACAGTTATCCAACACATGTGGCGGATACTGCGTTGTTCCTAATGTCTCCAATATGATATTCACGGTTCACTCTTGACAATGTGAAGCGAGAAAAAAAAATCCGACAACTTCCGAAATCCCATACCCCATTTGTCTACACCAACTACATCCCGCGCTCAACCTTCGATAGTTCCCGCCGGATTGTCACTACTACAGGAATCCCATGACTTTTGGCATTCAGTGTTTACTGCACCATAAAGGATACACTAATATACAATAAGAATAAAAGAAAGGAAAATAAGCTTGGGAATGTACAATTGTCATCATCTCGAGAGCCCTACCAGGGAAGAGCTTATCCCATCTCCCAAATGGGCAACTAACACTATTGCGTACAGATTATACATGATACTCAGCAATTAAAAATTAAAAATTTAAATAGAGTTTCTCAGAAATCAGTTAGCCTCTGTTGGTTTTACCGGAGGAAAAGATGCTTACCCCCATTTTCCAAATAAGCAACTAACACGATCCGGAAGTAGGATTTCCCAGAAATGAGTTGGGAACTGCCACGTTATGGTCATACAATGGGGATCAGTATCTTGAGGTATCTCTGCACTAAAATGAATAGTTGAGCTTGCTTTAACGCCAACACTAAAGATGCAAGTAGACTCACATTGGCTAGGGGAGTTCCGTCCACCAACAGATGTAACTAGGAAAAGGACCATAGTTCATTGCGCTAATGGGTGAACTCTATTCTTCCTTCAGAAGGATTTTATGTGCGAAATAGACGCCTTTTGAAGAAGCAATCACTTCACATCTACGAATTTACAGTTCTAGAGGTATAAGGCCTTAAGGAGAGCAGCTGCTTCTCCACCATGGAGGACAAGTGTAGTAGACACTTCTTCAACATTCTTCATCTCGGTTCCCCTAATTTTGCATTAGTGTCACATGGGTCCATCCCCCGTAGGAAATAATAGCATATCTTTTTAATTGGATTGTGAATTGGGTACCCTTTCAGGCTGAGACTATATGAAACATGAATCTACAGCTTAACGTAGAATCCAAACTTTATGAGCTCCCGCTGGGAATCAAACCCGGGTCTTCCGTACCGAAAACTCATACACTAACCATATAGCCACGAGGAACTCTATTTTTAAAAAATAAAGGTATTGGAAGTAAAATTAAAATCTACGCTGGCATTACCTTTCTTTCTTATAAAAGTCAGATAAGCTCAAGCGGTAGAGCGTTGGCTTCACATTCGGGAGGTCGTGGGTTCGATTTCCGCTGCCGACCATCCTGACTGACAATATGAGGTTTTCCAGGGTTTTCCTCAGTCCTACAAGGCAAATACCGAGATGGTACCAACTAAACAGCCCCTGGTGGATACCTTCCCAAATCTTTTCCATTGTTATTGTTGTTGTAAGACATGCAATATAAAATGGCCTCTGAGCTGTACCTGGTGATTTTTAAATAAATAAATAAGCCAAATATAAAAGGACACCTGGCAGAGGAGGAGAGGTTCGTCCCATTTAGATTGCACGAGTAATTGATTGCGGTAGTGCAGGTGATACCTTAACTCTGATCTGAGGAAGGTAGGGGTGAGATTAAAGTGAGCTTAACCCTAGAAAGACTAAAGGAGGGAGTCAATTTTGCCCGCGAGTTCTTTTTTGTTTATTTTATATGGATTAATATTTATTTAGGATTCCCTGTTTTTTTGTTATTGTTCCTTTTGATAAAATGTTCGTTTTCGTTTCTTTTCAACGGAAATATACTGCACTATTTTTAATATAAAAATAATTCATGTTGAGCGACCCGACAAGCCTCCATTGGTGATAGGTGCTACCCATCCTTGTTTTACCCAAAATTTCTTTCATTTGTTTTTTATATCTAAAACTTGTATTACTTTTTAAACATTTTACTTTTCTTCTTTATATAAACACGTAGGCTTTCACAGGCCTTGTCGAGTGTTAGCTATAATACTGATTTTCTGCATTATTTATATAAGACATTTGGTATGATATATAAGCAATTTTACGCACTGTATTTAGCCATGTTTTTACAAATAAAATGTACAATATGTTAAAAAAAACTTGTATTTTGAAATTTAGTTCAACACCTTAACTCAAATTGCAGAAATATACTCTGGAAGCTACTTAAAACCTGCGCGGACCAATTTGATTCCCGCTTCCTTTGGTCTTTCACATAGCAAATGCGAGCACGGACTTTCTAGGGTTAATCTTCAAGGGAAATATGTTATCGTGGGTATACGGGACTGTACGGCGTACATCAGCCTGACATTTTTGTAGTCTGGCGTACGCTCACTTCAAATTTATAGAGTATATGCTAAAATTGATTACTTTATGATCAATGTTGATTTCTTGAAACTAAATTCACCTCTGGTGCTTGGGGTCCACGGTTCGATCCCAGCCCCCGCCAAGTGAACTTTGTGGTGGACAACACCATGTGCGTAGGTTTCCTCGGGGTTCTCCCGTTTCTTCTCACTTTCTTCATTCCACCATTTTTCATTCATCACTCATTATCACCGTCTCTTTTAGCCTAACCGGCATAAACGTGGGACGTAAAACTCAAAGATTTCATTTCATTTCATTTTTTACTAAATTTTTAGCAAAAGCATTCATTATACTACGTAAATAAGAATTCATTAAAGGATTTTCTAGAAATTTAAATTTTACGTATATGAACTTTTTAGATCTGGAAATTAAACGTGGGAATATTATAATCTTCAAAAACACTCGATTGAATCAAAATGGGTTCCTCTTTTAACCTATAGCAAAGCACTAGACAACAAGATTTTAGTTAAATTCGGTCGCTCAATTCTAATTAGTAACGTTTCTCCATCGGACACGCGTATCCTCTTCTTGGAAATTGTATTATGCATATAATATGCTGGAGCCCCTGCATTAAAGATCATGTTGTAGTAGGTAGCAGAGATGGAGTGGGTCAGTGGGTCGATGGGTCAGTGGGTCAAGTGGGTCAAGTTTTCTGGGTGGGTCAGTGGATCGTGAGTCAGCAGCATGTGACCCACTGTGACCCACTGCGACCCACCACCCACCATGACCCACTGTGACCCACCACCCACCGTGACCCACTGCGACCCCGCACCCACCGTGACCCACTGTGACCCACCACCCACCGTGACCCACTGTGACCCACCACCCACCATGACCCACTGCGACCCACCAACTCAGTATGATCTACCGACCCCCTCTGCTCACTGCATTGTAGACAGTATCTTCTGAGGATTGGTAAATTTGTCTCCGTTTTACTTTCAAGACCTTCATTTCCCTTTCTTTTCCACTTGTTTCTGTCTACTTACCTGAGGTGAGTATATTTAACCAAGTGAAAAAAGAACTTCAGGCACTTTTGGATATTGATATTTTTAATAGTAATAATAGCAATAGGACTTACACTACTACTTGGCTTTCGAGACCTGTGAGTTTTTAGAGCTAACTACTGGAAAAAATACATTTTTGAATCACGGTAATATATAAATTATTATATAAAAAATGAATGTAACTGTGTGTGCCTGATCATCACGGTCAAATTGCAAAGTCAAATGAAATTACTTTTGGTATATAGTTAGGCCTTAATCCAAATTGGGATGTTTTATTGCTTTTATTATAATGCATAATATCCTAAGGAGGTAGTGAGGATCCGAATTTTTGCGAAAAAAAATGAGTATCTCGCAAGCCGTTAAACTTACGGAGATGAAATTCAGTGTATTAACTCTTTATTGAAAATAAACAGTGTGTTTCCTAGCATTTTTTAAATTCTCCTTTATGGGGGGGGGGGGGCACTTTCTATATATGGAAAATTGGTAGTGAGTTGGTTTGTAAAAATGATCGAAAACGATCGATGTTATTTAAGAAAAAAATTAGAAACAAAAAATACAGTGCTTGACTTCATATATCCATTGCTTTCTGCTATAATAATTGCTGAAGCTAATGTTTATTATATGGAGCGCTTACAGCACAGGGCAATCAACCCATAAAGTTGTGAGAAAAATAGGCATAAAATTTGTACTGTAAACTTAATTACATGGAAATTTTAAATTTGGATTGTACGCATAATTGTATGGAAAATTTTACACTTTTTCTCCCTTTACGTTGGTCTACTTACTTTGATTTGGAACTTTGAAATGTTATCCTTTTTTCCACTGAAAAGTATTGATACTTCAACAAGGAAATAATTATACTATGATAATTTAATTGAAATTCATCGTAATTTGGCACATGGCAAACAGCAGTGTGGTAATTGAAGTTGAAGAAGGAGGGAAATTCCCATTCAACTCTGAACACTTTCCAGAAACCTCGTTCCCTTTCGCTTTCTAGACGGGGGAGGGAACTTGGTAATGGTATCAAACCTTCATGTGTAATTACAAAAATTAAATTTATAAACAAATAAGAAATCATCATTTTATCAGGCTTTAATTGATAATTTATTCACAAGATTCCCTATCAAAGGCGTGGTAGATGAAGTTTCTGTTCTACATGGGTCGACATTGCCAACTGACATGGTCGATATGGAAAAGATGTTATATGGTGATAGAGACATGATACTTCTTGCTGAGTATTTCAAACCTAACCAAGAAAAATCGTTATCAGACTTAAGTCTAACAAGTAGATTGTCGATGAGAAGTTGCAGAAATCGGGTAGAAATATTATCAATTTCCACGACAGAGTGCGAACGGGGACTTCCCCTTATGAATTTACAGATGACTAATATTAGAAATACACTAAGTGCTCATACATTGTCTAACTTGTTGCTCATCAATGTTAATGGCCCACCACTACACAAGCTCAAAGTAGACGAGCTAGTTATTTCTTGGCTGAAGGATGGACATCATTCCACTGCGGATGATTTACCGCCAAAAAGTTACCAACAGGAAATAAATCTGATTTCAATTTGTCTTAGGGTGGAAAATTACGAGTTACGGAAAATGTATACTTGTATTACCAATGGCTTATTTGTGTTATTCAACTTTGTACCTAATTTTTAGTAAGTCTCTTCTTTGCTTTAGGTAAACTACTTTGAATAAATATTCATGATAATTGCAATTATGCATATCTGTAACTTAAATTTAACGTGGTGTTTTAGTGATTACACAAATTACAATTATGAGCATACTTTATGGAGATGCTCTCACAGATGGTACCCGAGCACCTTTATATTCTATGAACAACTGATTTTTCAAGTCTTTTGTGAGAAAAATACTGTGAACTGAGAAACCATAACGTTTTCCATATTGTACAGGGGTATTTTCCTGCAAATAGAAGTTTCTTGTGGAACGCGTTCAGAAATTAACACTTGAAAGAATACTCTCTTAGTACAAGTATATTTTAGACACACCCTAATTTCCCCCCACCTCGAACTGTTTCAATTTCCTCACTGACAAACACTTTACCATTTTATATCGTAAAGGTCAGATCCACTGTTATTGTAACAGAGTGGTGTTTGAGCGATTGACTAGAAATTCAAACTCCGATTAGTGACAATTCACAGTCTTATTTTATTACATGTGTAAACTCTTTAGTCAGTTGAGAAGAGGCCGTGGATCGTGTTCAGAGTTGATGACGATGGATTTTGGTGAGTCAGAGTAGATCAAAGTGGATGAGAGTGTTTCATGGTGGATGGTGGGTCAGAGTGGGTCATGGTGGGTGGTGGGTCATGGTGGGTGGTGGGTCAGTGGGTCGTGGGTCAAGTTTTCATTGACCCACGCCAACTCTGGATGACGATGTTCCAACATAAATTTATCATTAGTAAAATTACACGTATACTTAAATACATATATAAAGGAAAAGGAAAACGTTTCTACCGCATCGTTGAATAAGATGTTAAAAATACAAATTTTTGAAATGTTTGTATATAGTGTATTGTACTGTAAGCCACAAAAACGTCGACCATGAATAACTCTATAAGAATGAGGGTTGTTTTTGGTCGGTTAAAATGAAGACACATGATTAAGACTAAAAATATTGGTTGCTCTTCCTAAGGTTGAGGGCTAAATTTTTTATAAATATTACGAATGATGGTCGATAATAAAAATGTCATTCAAATATTTAATCACACCCAATGTTTTTAGTCGTAATCCCATTTCTTATTTCACCTCAACAAAAAATATTTTCTCCTTTTCAGAGCATTTTTATAAAGGCATTGTTTTAAAAAAATCGTTTTGAATTTTTTATTTACTGTTGGTAATCTTTTTTTTAGCATCATGTTATCAAATACTTTCTAACTTTTTCGTAGAAGACAACATAAAAGTCTCGAATCAGTACTGAACCGTTCTTCTATATATTGAAATAGTGCTCAATTAACCGACGTTGTTTATGGATGTAGACTATCTAAATACGATTATGCTAGAACGAAAATTGTGTGGAATATTGCATTGTTGTCGGATATGTGTACGAGGAACGTTCGGAAAGTAACCTCCGATAGGTTAAAAAAACACCAAAGTAAATAAGAATAATTTATTATATACATCTGAAAACTACTTCTTTGCTCTATTTTTCAACAGTTTCCAAAGCAACATTCAAGAACTTATCTAGCTTAGAAATTCCATCAGCATAAAAATTTCCCGCCTGTGCCTTGAACCTGAAAGTGACCGCATCTTTCAGCTCCTGATCACCACTAAAGCGCTGATGTGAAAATTCATCGGAAAGCTCCGAGATTGTGAAACGTCGATTTTCACGAACTTTTCTATCAATTTTCTGAACGAGTTCATCAGTGACCACTGATAGCCTACTACTCCTCTCTTCATCATGAATGTTTGTTTGTCCATTTTTAAATGAACAAATCCATTCACGAACAACTTCACTCGTCACTTGGTCCTTACATAGCCCAAAGTTCCCAAAGAATAGAGGCTGCCGAATATTGTTTTGTCGTAAGAAAACACATAACAGCTGTCACTTCGCACTTGGCGGGGTTTTCTATTGCAGCACACATTTTAAGACGCTATGAACCTGGAACAAGTAGTCAGGCAACCTTCAATCTATCACGACTGGATGCAGACTGATCTACCACGCACGTCTTTGGAAAGATGGTAGTGCTGCCCTCACTACTTCACGCAGTGACCAATTGGAGGTTACTTTCCAGACGTGCCTTATATTTATGTTTTAGGATTTGAATTTTTTCAATGTGATTTCCTACGATTCTTTCCTTGGATTAACAAAGACTCTGTCTGCCCCACTGCCAGTGGCGTATTTACGATTTTGTTTCGGGGGGAGGCTTTACTAACTTTCGGGGGGGCTTTGCCTGAAAATATGAAAATTCCACAAGATATTTCATATACTTTACTATAGTAAGTAAGATTTCGGGGGAGGGCTTAAGCCCCCCTAAATGCAATAGCTAGTCGAACCAGAAGAATTAGAAAAGGGTTACATTCATTATTCAGCTGCCTTAAATTTGTATTTTCTGATTTCGGAAACTTGTTCGTTAATTACAACTCATACCAACTACTACACCTAAAGGTGGATACATATAGGAAGACGGAAAGAGACGAAAAAGGCAACTGTTTATTGGATCAAAATATCCAATATATTTCAATCAAAACTTTTCTTGAAGGCTTTATATCTGAAAAACTACATATAGGATAGCCAAACCCAAACTATCAATTAATTCAGTATGATGTGGTTATTCCGTAGAAAATATGAAAACTGGATTTAGAGGTCGTTCAAAAGTTTGTGGCTCCTGATCCAAACATTAATTATTGGCCAAGATCGCAATCTTTTCATTTAATTTTGGTTTTCCTAGACTTATTGTTGTTATCAACCGATCATGCTGTATTGTGCAGTCACCCCTTGCCAGACTGAAAGCTCAGACAACGTGCTAATTAATTGTGTAATTGGGGATGTCAGAACTGACAACTTGCGCACAGGATTTTGTAAACATTGAATTTGGAAAAGCATAAAGTACAGGATTTGACCTGGGTTTCATACAAATAAAATCGAGCGTACACAAAAGAAACAGATTGTGATGTCAAAGAGGTTGAAGTGTGAGAAAGGAATGACTTTTAGGATTTGTTAATATACTCGCACTTACTTGCAAATCTCGGTGTTTCCTCCTCAACGATTCTTTCAGTGGGTTGATGTCCGTCCATCCTTTCTCTCTGGTCTACTGGGCGTTCTAGTAGTCGTGAGTTAAGGGTCAGCGAAACCCGGACAGGAAAACTAGCGTTGCGAAGGTAGTAAATTCAATCAAAATCGAAATTGCTCTTTAGCGAACTATCCATTGTAGTCGACAGCTATGACGTTAGCTAAGACAAAGTGCTCTCTAGGCTAGAGCAAGGTCACCTTCTCGTAAACTCGGAATTGTAGTTAGCGTTCTTACATGTTGATTCGTCTCCAATCTAATCCGGACTACCCATTCGAAAGTCTCTCAATGGTTTTGTTCGATGTCCCTTGCGGGTTTATATCCTGGGACGTTGACTATTTCTTCATTCTCGATGAAAAGTGCGTGCTCATAGATTAATCAAAGGTGAAGTGGTGATAGGAGTGCTGACAGGGAAACAATCTGTCGTTTTTATTGATTAAGAAATTACATGTGTAGAAAGAATTAACAGACAGCTTTCCTAGTAGGGAAAGCAAGTGAACTTAGAAAAAAAAAATCGAAAAGTGATTCAACATTAAATAAACGATTATGCTTTTCATTGTATTAAATTTTAAGTGAAATGTCCCTAAGTCCGAAATAAAATGCTTCATTATGTGTCCAAATACGCAAATATTCACAGTATTATCTTGTTAAAACTAATACACCATCTGGAATCATACAGAGAATCACTAATCTTTAACGTGAGTTTGTTAATATTTTCGTCTAATGGGAAGCAATCTATATATATAAAAGAGAACGCACAAATCCTTTGTGAACTCATCACGCTAATACGGCTGAACCAATTTCTTTCATTTTTGGGGGGTTATTAGGATTTGGACCCTAGATGGTTTTTATCATATCACTTTAATTTTTAATTACCAGTGTCTTGAGATAATTGACCATTCAAGTGTCCATACGTACAAATCCTTTGTTATTAGTTCATCATAGGTAAAAATAAACGTATTTATATGCAACCCGCATGACCATGTGACTCGGCGGGTTAACATAAATGACAGGCGATATAATGTTAACATTTACTGGAATCTACTATGGTTTTTATCATATCACTTGAAAGCGAAAAAGTAAAAATTATCTAAGTAACAAAGTTTATTGCGTTCCGGGGTGACCGCAGCGAAGCGGGGTGAACGCTGCTAGTGGTTTTATATATGTCTTGTCTTTCTTATAATTTCTTGAAATCTGAAGTTTACAATGTTGAATATTTGATTTCATTAGTTGATATTGAGCCATATGCGGAGGATCTAGTTCTTAGGTCACTGAAAAAAGATCCTTCTTAATACTTCGTTCCTTCTATGAAAATCTACTACTACTAGAAAAAACTCAAGTATATCTCAACATGTTGGTTCGTTGATTCCTCACCCTTTTGGCAGCGGTTGGCATTAGAGCAGCCCTTAGCCCTCATCCGAGTTGTAGTTTTTTTCCTCCCTTCTCCCTCTCCAGTTGCTATTCGCTTCCCTCCTCCCCCCGCAATAGACTACTTCCGCATCAATACGCAAACAGTAATCCGCACATGCGCCTCTATTTTCTCCTGGACAGGATTCTGCGCTTTCTCGCAGTGTTGCTAGTTTTAGAGGGAAAATTCCCTCGCCAGAAAGGGAATGAGCGGTATTCAGAGTGGCATAGACAGAATTTGGTTTCCGCGGGATTTTTTACAGTCTTTCTTCTTTCTCTGGGAAACTCTTCTGGAGAAAATGATTTGAAAATAATAATCTTTAGTGCCTGCTTTACTACTTTAATTTGAAACAGCTTTGGATTTTATTTATTTATTTATTTATTTATTTTTACAAATACTGCATTACTCTATGGAAAAAGAGTAGATTCCAAAGAAGTTAGTTTTGATATTCAGTATTTTAATTAAAAAAGATGATAATATTTGTTATAAAAGTTTAATTCCGTGATGTTCCATTATTACAGTTTTTAATCATGGTATGCATAAGTAGAAGTTTTATAGAATACCTAACGCCGTCAATCCGTATGTCAACAGGTGTCAGAGCAAATACAATAAGAGTTAGCGAGAAAAGTTTTTTCTATGTGAAATTACTGTTCTAAGAATATGTCCAATCTCGACTCTAAGACATCCATTACAACCGGAAATAACAATCTATTACCGCTTCTGATTCCAAAATTGATTGCAGAACAAAAACGATGATAGGTAGCGAGAAATAATATTAGATTTCCAATCTACGCTATGCATAAGTGTCGGAAGGCTTATGGAAGAGTTATATGTCCTTCCATCCGTCTGTTGACAGATATCAGAGCAAATACGGTAAGAGATATCGAAAAGTTTTTTTTTTTTTTTTTTTGCGATTGATTTAGTGTCCTAAGAATAAGTTCTATTTCATCCGTTTACCCTCTATTGAAACCGGAAGTAGTTGAAATGTTCTACTACTTCCGGTTTCAACACTGATTTCCATAGGGCCATAACAGTATTTGATATCAAGAAGCGATATTTTACAATCAATTCAACGTTCCAAGAATAAATTCGACCTCTTCCTTAACCCTTTATTCAAACCAGAAACGGTAGACGTCAACCATTTCCCGTTTCAACATTGATTTCATAGGACATAGACGGTAATAGGTAGCGACTAGCATTTTTCAATCTATTCAGGGTTTCAAGAGAACATACCATTATCATCCACAACACTCTACGCAAAACTGAAGTGGTTGAAATTTACTAATAAGTCCGGTTTCAATATTGATTTCCATAAAGCAAAAATAATGCTTAACCCTTATCCGGGCAAGACACTTTTGTAACGTAGACGGGCAACCGGAGCCTGTCAGGCCCAGTATATATTTTAGGTGCATAACACGCAAAATTCAATGCCTATTGTCACATACTGTTCCGACTAATCTAGAATATATATGTTTTTGTCAAGCAGCAATACTTTGTGTAACACTTTTGTAAGTCCAGCAGAATAGCAATAAATCCCTTATCCGGGCAAGACAATTTTTTTAACGTAGACGGGTAATCGGGTCCTTTGAGGCCCAGTATACTTTTTGAAGTACAGAACACCCTAAAATCAATGCCTGTTGTCACAAACTGTTCCGACTAAAGGTTACAATAGCCACGTGTTCAATATATAATTATGTAACCATTTGGTCTTATATTTCACAGGAATTGCTTTATAGTTATACGAGACCTCTTAGGCCCCGATTGCCCTTTTACTTCAGGAAAAAAATTCAATATTTTTTAAAAGAAATTCATTAGTTTTACCAACTCAATATGTTCATAATTTTAACTTCGACTAAAGATAGAAGAATTCAGAATTTTATGCCATCCAAATATGTATGGTTATTGAGAAATTCGAGAAAAATGAAGCTACTGGGCCTGGGAGGCCCCGGTTGCCCGGATAAGGGTTAAATACGTCGAAAGTTGTTTCTCTGTCATCAACTTTGTCCTGCCCCTCTTTTCTTCGTGTCGTCCACAGCAGATCGCGCAAAATAAGACAGGGGATCTGCAGCTTCCTCTATCCCACTCTCACGAAATACGGGACTTCACGTCGTCGGAAAGGTAGATACAAATCATTTTATGCGCAACTTGACTTTTTATTTCGATAAATTTAGTTCCTCGTAGTACAGCATGAGATATCCCACGAAGAATTAGACTTAGCCCAGTATTTAGTCGCCACCCTCTTCTGGGGAAAATTATGATTATCTGATTCCAAATTCTTTAATGGAATGTAGTGGAGAACAATGGTACTATTTTCTAACAACGTTTGGTGAAAATTAAAACCAAAACGTAACTTATACTGTACAAAACATCATGCAGCTAAACACACATACTACGACTACAAGTAAGAAATAACCACAGGTATCAAGGCAAAGTCACAGAGAATTAGATATATTGTTAATCTCAAGCTGAATACATCCACAAGGTGAGAATACAAGATCAATACATGCAATAGATTCTATATTCTTCGTCTACAATTTTACGATTGGACTTTCAGTTAAGACTTTGAAAGCGTTCCTACTACCTTCCATTCTGGCTACATGACCTGAACACGTGAGCCTCCTAGACTTAATGACCCTAACAATGTTTGGTGAACGGTACAAATTATGTAGTTCCTCGTTATGAAGTTTCTGCCATTCCCGTTCCTCTTGAGTCCGAATATTGTCTCAGGATCTTGTTCTCAAATATTTTCAGTCTACGTTCTTCCCTCAGAGTAAGCGACCAGTTTCGCAACCACTCAGAACAACAGACATGATTGTATTATACTAAACTCAATATCTTGTTTACTATAGATAAATGACATATCAATAAACTCTGATATACAATTAAAAAAAGATCACAAAATTGAAGTTTCAAGTTCATCCGGCAAATGTCAACCGAGGGGGATGTTTACTGCCATCTAGTGGCGCGACGTGTACATTCAACTACCTTTGTTTCAATAGTAGAAAATGGGATATGGACAGTTACCGTTAAAGTCACCGTCACCCGTGTAACTCTTAACGGATTGGCTCCATTAACGAACTCTGCCTAGTTAATTACTTCAGCTGTCTATTGAATATAGAAACAATTAAAAAAATATATCTTCCGATCGGGAGTTTTCTTATGGAGTAATGTACGTACTATCAACACAATCTTAAATCTTACTTGCGTGAGTCTAATTAATCGTAAATGGACAATATTGAAAAACTTCATTAAATACTTAATCGTGAGCTATGGCACATGGTCATTGAATATTGAAATCAGTATCACATTCACTTTATTTTATCTTGGAAAATTTTGCGTATCTTCACTTTATCCATTTTTTAAAATGAGAAATCTGCAAAATCTTGCGTGATATTTAATCTAAATTTCACTTGAATTTATTTTCATACTTCTTTAGCTTATTAATACTTAAATGTATTTCGCTGCACAGTACTGAACTAAAACCAAACGAAGGGAATTTTTAATTTTTTAAAAAAAGAAACTTTTTTCCTCATGGGCTGCCGTAGTTGATACCTCCTCTTCGAAAATGGTACAAATTTAGCTTTAGAAGATTTATAGTATTAGGAAATGTGTATAGCAAACAATGATGGTGTTAAAGTAACTCAATTTTAACTCAGTCCTGTGCTCCAAGCATTACTACCACTTAAACGTGTTATTTCAACATCAAGAGTCCTGTGGAGCGGGAGGGTCACCGATTTGGCACAGAAATGGTGTTGAACTGTGTGAAAATAACACAGCGGTGTTACAGAACTAGATGAATTAATAAAAGAAGGTGGAAATACATAGGAACAGCACTATGATAATGATGATAGATACAAACCAAACCACTTGGTGTAATAGCCCTTGTGGGCCTCAGCCGCTGCAACGCCATCTGTTAGTGATTGGCTGAACTACCAGCCTAGCAACGGACACGTGTTCAGCGCCCTGCGCCACCCTCTCTCTAACAGCGTATCAGGAGCCTAGTGCGGCCACCTCTTTTATTTACGTGACTCCCCAGTTTGCTTTAGGAATCTTTAAAATTGGGAAGCATCGACCGGGAATCGAACTCGAGACCACGCACATGTGAGTCCAATGCTCTAACTGCTAAGCTACAGAGCCTCCTTTCTATAGATGCCATGTGCTATTACCAACAGAACACCATGGTGAACGCAGGTCATTGAGATACTAATGATTGTATTATTTGTGAACGATTAGGAAAGCCTTTCATTTGCTAAGAACAATGGCTTAGAAAAGGCGTCACAATCACCTCAAAATCCTGTGTATCAGATAGATACACTCATACTGTAATCTTAAGCGTGCACAGTTCCTTCCAAGGATGTTACAGAAAACTAATAACTGTCATTAAGAATTTGTATTAGTTTAATTTTTCCAGTGACCAAAGCTTTACGCGGTATATTTAACATTTATACCAAATAACGAAATATACACTATATTTCCTGTAATGTTTCACAAAAATAATTTTGAGAGTATATAGAGTTTCTGACGTTTAATCAAAAAATGGTAGTATCTGTGGTTTCTATGTGTAGTATATTCCTCTTAAGTCGCGATTACACTTCGTTCCTTATAAATAACACTTATAAATAATATATGCCATACTTTATTGTCCCTCATAAAAGTCATGTTTGTTTGATAAGAAAGAAACCGCCTGATACTGAGTCTTTTTGATGTATGATTAGCATCATACTAAAGGCCTGACTACTGCAGGAAACATATATTAGTCGAACTCTTTAGTATGGTACTAGTTATGCGTCAGAACGACTCTGCATAAGGCCCAAAATGTTTTTTTGTAAAAATAGTTGTTTGGTAACTGTATTGCAACCAGTGTTACTAAAACAACTTTTTATTATGTCGGGTGGTTGATTTAACGACTACCATTTTAAGATTTAACTCCAAAGTGCGATGGAGTTGAAGTAGCATCAAGTATGTGCCAAACTTTAACACAACTCTGGTGAAACAGATGCATTGTATTGATTTAACACAGTCTTTTTTTTACTGTGTACGAAAAGTACTAATAAGTTTGCTTGCTTGTTTACTGGAGTTTAGAATCCCTTTTCAATGCCGACGTTATGTGAGCCGTGGAGGCACTGTTTAAATTGGAATCCAATCCACCTATAATGCGTTCAAATGTCAATACTCTTCCAGCGGAAATTGAACCCAGAATCATATGCACGAAAAGTGCGCGCGCCAGTCACCTGAACAGGAAATTGATCAAAACAAATACATCTCCTTACTCGTCTCTCCTCTTCCTCAAATAAATTCGTCCTAAAATAATTCGTCTCTCATTGATTGTTTAAAAAGAAAATCTTTATTATAACACACATTACATTAAATACTTCTATTGAACAAATAACTTTTATGCGACGAAGAGCTTAATTGATGATTGCAGTGTACCGATGGATGTTTCTTAATTTGTGGTAAATATACTCTTGATGAGGAATGAATACTTTTGCCGGTGGCGTTACCAATTGAGAACTAGCACATTTGAATTTTTTTCTTGACGAGTTTAGTTCCATGTATTGTAGAAATTTCTAGCGATGAAACTTGGTAGATGGTAAACAACTTGATACTTCTGAAACAAGATCTTTGTCAACTGGAAAACTTCTATTTTCGTTTGACTTTTCTAGAAATTACATCACTAACGAATCTAGATTATCGTATGTGTTGTAATTTATGAAAATAAAACAGACAGAATAGTATGTTATATTTTTGAAAAAACGTACATGGCAGTAGTAATTATTTAAATAGAATAGCAAGCACTGCTAACGATACCGAATAGTTTCGAAAATCCTTTCTACAGCACATTTCTGTAACTACCAGACGTAATTGGACGTCATAAATCCAGTAGTATTTCTAGAGAGAAATTTCAGAAAAGAAACCTTTATAGAAAGAGAGGGGAAGTTGTAAACATCCTCCCCCCTCTGTATAAGAGGGAATGGAAATATTCAGCATATGGGATGAAAAATCGTGCAATGAAATTACTGGTATACGACATTGTGTATAAACGGGAATATAGCGCTGGGCTGAATTTCGAAGTTTCGATAATGAATATTCTACATGAAATCATGACTGATTCAAAATATTGAATATAATATTTGTTTTAATGCAAATGTAAAAATTAATTGTGTTATGGATTAATATAAGTTTAATATTATCATATAAAAATTTTGTTACTCTACCATCGAATTGACGCTTCACAGTTGTTTAGATAAAGTGATCTGAAATAAAGTAAAAGTCTGCTATTTGATTTAGTACAAAATCATTGCAAAGGCGTTCAAAATGTAAAGCGACACGCTCAATTACCTAAGCGCTTTTTAAATGCTGCCACCATTAAAAAAATATTGATATATTTTCAACTCTACTTTATAAATACCATGCAATCCAAAAGTCGTGCACATTCAAATTCAATTGAAATTAGTGTTATAGTTAAAAAGTTCCATCGATTACCGCAAAATGGCACAATGCGTATTAACAACAACACATCTAGATGCTATTGAGATGTGTATTGAGCACATGATGCTTGCATTAGTGCTTTGTGTATTCCTTCGTGAACATGTTTTTACAAGAGCAAAGAATTTTCATTGTTAAACATTATTTGGCAGTGGATATTCTTATGCACGTGTTGCAGACAAATTTCATATTAAATATACTGATGTGACAGTGCCTAAAAATTCAACCATTACGAGATTAACCGCTCGTTTTATTAAGTGCGGATCTGTTGCAGACAAGAAGAGAACCGGAGACCGTCCATTTTGACTGATGGTAAACTAACTGAGGTTAAAAATATGATGCAGCGTTCGCCCTCAGAAAGCTTGAGGAGACTATCAGTGTACTCTTGGGTTTCATTTGGAACTGTTCAGAGAGCGATGAAGAGGTTCCACTTTTGTGCATACCATGCTTGCAGTGTTCAGGAATTAAGGGGGCCGGATAAAGATAAACGCGTAGTGTACTGTACATGGTTTCGCTCATTTGTTGACAACCATGAAATTGCAGAGCTTGACCGTATTTTCTTCTCTGATTTCATCTTAGTTTCTACGTAAAGTCAAAACACTGGAATTTGGTCAACTGAAAATCCACATGTGTTACACGAAACCTCCTTACATTCTTAGAAAAAAAATTCGAATTTGGTGTTCCGTATCAGTAGTCGTATAGTGGGTTTCATTTTCATAGTACAGTGAACAATGTTGTGTACCAAAATATCATTACACAGTTTATTGTACTTCTTGACGAGGGTGAAGGTGCTTGCTGGTTCCAGCAGGACAGTGTTGCATGTTACACATCTAACGATACCATGCATTTCTTGCGCTAGTTTTTTTTTTTGGCGAGTGTATCATTTCTACAAGATTTGGCCTCCACATTCACCTGATTTGCCGTGTCCTGATTTCTTCCTGTGTTGTTACCTTAAAGGTAAGGTCTGTAATGACAGGCCACATATACTGGAGGAACAAAAGATGAACATAACAAATGAGACATCAATAAACAGTGCTCCCCACAGTGACCTCAAACATAGTAGAAAGAGTCGTACTTGCATTACTGAATGGGGTACCGGTAGCCATTTTAAGCATATGTTGTGAAAATATATTACCAAGAGTTCATATGTTGTGAAAAAAATACATGTTCTAAGAATATATAATAATAATCAAATAGTAATAAGTAGTATTACTTATAGTTGTCTTATTTTTATTATTATTTTGGTGTGCGCGACTTTTGGATCAGCCGTTACCTTCTTTTTAAAAGTATTTTTAGCATGCATTGATTCCTGTTTCCACACAATAATTCAATAACGTTCTAAATACTTATCAGATAACATTAGGAAAATGACATTTGAAAATGAAGTAAAACAAATCAAACATATTTGATAGTTTTTTAAAAAAGGATTTTGAGAAATAGATTTCCCTTTTCTCCCCCTCGTGGATCCGCCTCTGCATAATCCTTGCTCCTGGATTGAATGAAAACTCCTACTTCCTAATTTTGTTTTGTTTGTTATGCAATATTTACCGACATCTTGAAAGGCAAGTGGGCGTAGAAGATTAAGTTCGTTTTACGTCCGGTAAAAAACTGAGTTTCAATTTGTTTAAGCGTGGATTGAATTGGATTAACTAACTAATAGAATATTCTCCTTTTATATTCTTTCTTTTTTCGACTTAATTCAAACGAAATAACTTGATGGTTTGTATTTTTGGTTTAAGAGACCATTGCCCACTTCAAGCTTTTTGCTTTTTTTAAAAATACTTTCAATGTATGCTATAAATAAGTGCCAGAACTCTTATAAAACGGTTACATCCTTTTGTCTGTCAACAGGTAGCAGAGCAAAAACTGTCAGAGATATTGAGAAATGGTTTTCTGATATGGATTCAGCATCCCGAGGATATGTTACATCTCCGTTCTTATCGCTCTATTCCATTCACGAGTAAAATAATGTATGATTTCTGCTTTTAATGTTGAACACAGTAGAACAAATACGGTTAAAGATAGCTGTTGTCTGATATGATGGATTCAGTGTGTGAAGAAAAGTTCCCTCTTCTAGCATTATAACTCTTCTTAAGAGTCTTCATCCGGCGAAATTAAAATACCCTAATTTTACAGTAATTATGTGATATCTTCAAATAGATAAAAGATAATTGAAATATGGAACAAGAGCGCCCTAGACAATATTATTTTGCGTAAATTACCGTTATCACAAATAACCTAGTGGCTTTCTGTTTTCAGCTGTTTAGAAACGCAAAAATAAATGCCGATTTTCAAAATGGCTCGAAATCGAAAGCAGATAAGTGAGTCGTGATAACGGTTTCTCATGTAAAATAATATTGTCTAGGGCGCTCTTGTTCCACATTTCGATTATCTTTTATCTATTTGAAGATATCACATAATTACTGTAAAATTAGCGGTATTTTAATTTCGCCAGGATGAAGACTCTTAAAACGGAAGTGGTAAAATCCACTGCAAGTTACTGTTCCAATATTGATCCTTATAGAACAAAAACTCTAATATAGCCAGAAACCATTTTTTTTCTAAATATTAATTTAGCATCCTAAGATTAACTTCAATAGATTCAATCATGGCTCTAATCCTTCTATTGTGAAGAAAGCAGTTCTCTATCTATTTTTGATACTTCTTTTCTTCTCAATAAAAAGTATTCATATACGGAACGAAGCATTAAGAAAGAACTGTTCCCACTGATCTACTAAGCAGATATAATATTAATACTTGTACCGTGGAAACCTAAAGGTTATAATATGTAATTCGCTGAACTTGCGCTATTTACACATCACACAGTTGTAATATGAGCGTGAATCATCTTCCCACTTCTCATTATATCTGTGCAAGTTCCTTTACGAACACAAGTAAAGGACAGAAAGACTCTCAAAGGAAGTGAATTGCTATAGACAAACATATAAATGTGGTATTTTAATATATAGAATGTTGGGCAGGGGGGAGTTTGTGATAAACTTGTATAAGTAATAGATGATAGTAAATGTAAATATTTTTTTTAGTATAATTCCATATCCGAGTATGCCTCATTGTGCGTCCACAAGCCTTCGGAGTTGCCAGCTTGCAATAGATTTTGTCATTCAGATTAAACCAAAACGCCTGAAATGTCCATCAAACCGCTATACGTAGCTTCTCTACTGGTTCCCTTTCACAAGGCTATCAACTTAGTTGCAATAATAAACTAATAGCACCAAACGACGTCTAAAATATGGGATAGAAAAATAAAGACGAGCTTTCTGAAAATTTGAATGAGAACTGGCAAACCTACACAAAATTTGGAATCGACCAACAAAAACAGCACGTTTCTAGCACTTGTGGATTTCGAGATCTATTTGTCGAAAGAATTGGCCACAAACATATAAACTTTTCTAGCATTGTAATACTTCGATATAAAATCTGCTAATAAGACAGTATACAAGTTCATGCGATCCCATATCCTTTTATTATAGGCAACCAACATTTCTTTGCTACTGTGCAGGTTGCTTACATGATAGGGAATGAACGAGATATGGAGAACCACAATTAATGTCGCCGTTACTGATCAAGAGTTTAACGGAGTGACTCCATTAGCGAACTTGGCTGAGATGCGAAAAAAAAAAACAATTTAAGAAGTCGCTTTCGTTCGAGAGTTATCGTGTGGAGTAACGAACGGATGCATGGGTGTACTGACGCTACAATCGTATGTCTCACTGTGTGACCTTAAATAATGTATTATATCTTTATTACATGTGATATACCGATTTTGGATCTTCATACTTGTGTAGAAAAAACATCTTATCTAAATTGAAAATCTGCTTTTTAGTTCACTACAAAATCGAGAGAGACGAGTTTTAACGGCGTTTAAAAGTATGCCGTTTGTTGCCAACTTATTACAGTTGCTACTTTTTATTCTTATAGAACACATTATGTATTTATGCACTGAATATGGAAGACCTGAGTTTGATTCCTGGCTGGAACTCATGTAGTTCCAATCGCATGTAAATTGTAGGTTCATGTAAACTGTCAAGTAAGAGATTGCATCCATTGTTGTTCGATTTACCCTAACAGTGACACACATACTTCTTACAGGGACGAGGGATCTTATTTGTAGAGTTCTCAGTTCTGAAGTGTGAGGTCCCTAGTTCGATTCCAGTTGCTGCGAAGTCGGATTTGTGACTGATAAACGTCGTGTTCCTGGGTATTCTTGGAATGCTCCTGTTTCTTCCACTTTCTTCATTCCACCATTACGTTCATTATTCTTCATCACCGTCTCCCTTACATTCGGAACAAAATCGTGGGATATTAAACTAAAAGAAGAACATACTTCTAACTAGCCCCGTATTAACGCTTTTGCACCCTTGGGCAGAAGATAATGTTGCACTCTCTCTCTTGTTTGTTCGTATTCAGTATAGACCTAATTCATACGACCGCGACCGCTTACATTGAACGCCTAATGGGACAGAACGCTTGCATTACAATGACATACAATAAGTAATACTCTAAGCTCGTTCTAGCTCCGCGGTGAGAAAAGTAGGTTTTACTGTGGTACCAACATTGTTTTCTGTATAGATCTTCCTAAACTTTCTCTCTTGTGAACAGTCTCTTTTCTTTGCATATCGTACTTTAATCTCGATTTTTTAAATATGCTGCTCCTGGATATTTCCCGCCCTGTGGCCCATGTATACATGAGCCTATCCCTAACAATGATAGACGTTATCCTAAGAGATGCGCATACTACTTGTAATAAATGAAACTGATATGTAAATATAAATTACTATTACGAAAGGCGTTTACAAGCAGAGAAACAATTTCGTGGTCTTGTAGTCGTGGGAGCCAGCTCAACACTAGTAGTAGGCTTAATTCTGACATTTAGTTTTCGCCAGTCAGAAGACTAACAAATTACTTTGTTACTACTTGTTAACGATTTAAGGTCAAAGTTTTCTTGACAGTTACATCGAGGAGCTCATAATAAGATTGCAAAGGAATGTTTCCCTCTGATAGAACATACGTTAGAAATAATTATAGCAACTAAGAAACTTGACCTCCATAATCTCATAAACTGTTCTTTATACAAGAGATGAAATAATTTTCTTAGGTTTCTCCTTCATGCTTTTCTAAGTTTTCTTTGTTATTCGTGTTTCCATGGTCACTAAAAAGTTCAACATCCATTTACAATACACATCAAAATATCCATATTGCGTATACAAAGTAACAAATAATAATAATTATATAGAGAGAGGTAGAGCCAAGGAGGCAGACCAAAGATAAAAATATACTCTGTAGCAGGAATCAGGGAAAGTGACGACGCTGGAAAGGGTAAAAGAGGCGAGCTGCCCCCGATGGCTCTCTCGTCCCACGACAGCCCTCAGACATGTTGCATAGCACGTAATGTAATTATCGTAGGTCAAATAATATCAAATTATTTTCGGTATTCAGAAAATGGCTACCCTCCCAAAAAGTTCTTCCGCCCCTCCATTTGTCCCCTCTCCCAACAAATTAAAACTGGCGTCGTCCCTGGTGTACGACAATCATAAACAACATCTCCAGATTTCAGGTCTATGAGGAAATACCTTCAAAAAGTTATTACTGTGTTAAACAGCATTTGATAGATGTTACGGCATAGTTTCTAAATTGTAATGTTCTTCATTGTCTTTACTATATTCAATAAAATTCGAGAATAGTGGGGAAAAACGTAGCTAAGAACCTTTAAAGGTGTTGGTGGAAGTGGGATATAGATTTTGTCAATAGTGAAATTACCTATACAGTCTTGGGATTGGCAAGCGTTTTGCCTCTGAAGAAATTAATATAATTTAGAAAAAAGTCCTTCCTTAAAAATTAAGGAGAAATACAGAAAAAGATAATACTAAAAAGTAAAAAAAGAAATGTTGAAATTTATGTCAAATCAACCAAATTAATGCCTAGTGCAAAATAAGTTTGAATTGTAATTTTATGAAGTATTAATTTGTAAGATCCGCACAACGTCAATTTTTTTTGTTGATATTAGTAATGAATTTAGTTTACTTTTAAGCGCTTTATTAATATTATTTTCTACTTTTTTTTAGTACTTTCGTTAAAGTCGGTTCATACTTTTTTTTAAAAGTTTTTATTCCTTTTGTTATAATATGTTTTCACATTCAATCGGTTCTCGAAATCCTTCATACCTTCACAATCTGAAACCCCTTAGATGTTATACTAAACCTGCAAACTGCAGAACAATTTTGGTTGCATAACAGGATAGATTATACAGTTAGAGTACGTTTGTTTTATCTCAGTGGTGTCCAATTATAATAAGCCTGAGGGCCATAACTGTCTTTACTAGTAAGGTGGAGGGCCACAGCTAATAATAATAATAATAATAATAATAATAATAATAATAATAATAATAATAATAATAATAATAATAATAATAATAATAATAATAATAATAATTATTATTATTATTATTATTATTATTATTATTATTATTATTATTATTATTATTATTATTATTATTACACTACAAAAGAAACATATAAAAAATATATTTGAAATATTACATACCTATTCAATGTGACTAATGAGGGTGACTAGCAGCGTTTACAAGGGCTGGGGTATCTACATCCATTCCTCTTGTAAAAGATGTAACCCGCAGATGTAAAAGAGAAGAATCTCCAAGGCAGCTTCTGGAGCGATTCTTTGCAATTTTCATGGTGGAAAATGCACTTTCACAGAGATAAGTACTACCAAACAGTGACACTATTTTCCGACACAACACACAAAAGCTAGGGAAACGTTTGTTAGAAAGTAGTCTGAAAAATTTACTCCTTTCTTTGTTCTTGTCTGAAACAATGGGTCAGCCTGAAACTCACAAAGTTCAAGCTGTAAGTTTGCAGCTTGTTCTTCGGTGTTTATTGTCAATGCATTAGTAAATAATGCAATGCCGTTTTTTAGTTTGTCAAAATCTGAGAATCTCGCATTAAATCCATTCATGATACTCTCGATGTTTCTACAGAACTCAGAAAAATTAAACGCTTCTTTTTCAAAATCTAATGTCAGACGATTGCAACTTGGAAAGTATGCTAAATTGTGTTTATCACAAGAAGTGGTGTATTTCTTGCGCGCTATGGCTTCTAGGCAAAGTTCGAGGAAGAAAGGGTCTGATTTAAAAAGCTAGATCAAATATAAATTCGTTTATTGAAGTAATCGTCCCTTTCAGCAACGGTTACATTACTGACTCCATTGTTGTCTTGGATGCCTGCTCCTTTTTGTTGTATAGAAGCGCTAAATGGATGCCTTATTCCGAAAGAAGAGTGAAAACATTAAATGAATGAATGAATATAAATTAAAATATTATCAGTTATAACAATCGTAAATCATGAAAGCTTTGTGGGCCGCAGGAAATGGTTTGGCGGCCCGCGGGCCGCCATTTGGACAGCCCTGTTTTATCTTGACACATTTATCACCATTTCACTTGGTTAGCCTTTCAAGTATTTTCTGCTAGCCTCACGTGAACGTTTTAATTCAATAGACATCTTATTGGTTTTGTCATGTAGGTAACGTTAGCTGTCAGCCAGCCCATCTAATGAGGTCATTGCTATTTGGCGGGTATTTGAAGTGTAGTTGCCAACGCAAACAAGTGTATTACAGTGATTTGTGAGTTGTGTGGCGTTTTGCTGTGTTTCCTAGCGTATTGTAACTCAACTTAAACGTGGTGTAGCAACAACGTGTTGCAGACAAATCCATTCTTTAATAGGCCATATCACGGCGAAATTAAAATACCCTAATTTTACAGTAATTATGTGATATCTTCAAATAGATAAAAGATAATCAAAAAGTGGAACAAGAGCTCCCTAGACAATATTATTTTGCATGAGGTAACGTTATCATGAGTCACCTAGTAGCTTTCCGTTTGCAGCCATTTACAAACGCGAAAATAAATGCCGATTTTCGAAATTGCTGGAAGTCGAGAGCAGATAAGTGAGTCGTGATAACGGTATATCATGTAAAATAATATTGTCTGCGGAGCTCTTGTTCCACTTTTCGATTATCTTTCACCTATTTGAAGATATTACATAATTACTGTAAAATTAGCGGTATTTTAATTTCTCCGTGATACGGCCTCTTAAGCGGAAAACGTGCCAAGAAGAAACAAACGTAATCTAGTAAATAGGAATATTAATAACTATATTGATGTGCGACACTGAAGGCGAAAATAAGTTTCACACGTTGTGTCACTCCCGAATGGCATACATTGGTGAAACTTGAACCATACATAGAAAGTAGTGCTAGAATACGATACAGAAAGAACACTTCTATATGGATTCAATCCTAAACGTACTGCGACTCATAATTACTCAGACTGAATCTCCTGTCATTGGGAAAGAGAACGTGACTCCACTCCATCTCGGTCCAATCCCCATGTTCTCGGTACCACTGCAAATAGTAATGCCGATGAGTAGGTATGAACCAGGGGTAAAAGTGGATCTGAAAGGATAGGGAAACGCATGATGTCATGCCGTCCTCCGTGCCTATCTCTGCCTATTTTAATTTTTTTGGGAAGTGGAGGAATGTCATAGATACTTTTGGAAACGGGGAATAGCGTCCCCCGCGTCTCCCCTCACTTTTACCTCTGGTGTGAACGGAATACAACGTAATGGCCGTCGTGCAAACAGACCACCCTAATGCAGTCAACGTGGCATTGCAGAGCGTGAGATTGGGCGACTTGCAATCCTTTTAAATTATTTTGCAGTTACACCAGATGTTTGACGTTGATTCGTTCTTGGCTGTTGCACAATGAAGTGGTTGTTCTCTGCTGTAGTTGATTGTGATGGACCACCACCTCTCCTTCGCATTACATTGTTTATGGTTGAAAATACTCCTCATTCATGTGAAACAATGCTGTAGACCAGCGTTTCCCAACCGGTTACTGTAAAATTAGCGGTATTTTAATTTCTCCGTGATACGGCCTCTTAAGCGGAAAACGTGCCAAGAAGAAACAAACGTAATCTAGTAAATAGGAATATTAATAACTATATTGATGTGCGACACTGAAGGCGAAAATAAGTTTCACACGTTGTGTCACTCCCGAATGGCATACATTGGTGAAACTTGAACCATACATAGAAAGTAGTGCTAGAATACGATACAGAAAGAACACTTCTATATGGAACATTGGTGTGCCGTGAATGGGCCGCTGGTGTGCCGTGAGGAATCGAAACAAAATTATTAATTTTATAGCAATCAAATTGCAAAACCCAGGGAAAAATGTATATTTGTATTTCACATTGTTATGAACCTCTACTGTGAATCTACAATTTTAAGTTTCATACCGGGTTACTGTTCTGTACCTTTCTAATGTTGAAAAAAATTGTTATCATTGTTATGACCATTATTGCTTCTTTATTGTTACAGACTATTTCGTAACATGAACATTTAAAATATCATTCAATCCTTTCGACAAATTGCCTACATTTGTGTTTTAAAAGTAAAAGAGATTTGTTCGTTCGTTATTTAGCGATCTCCCTTCTTAGTAATAGGTTGGATACAGTTTTTGAAAAGAAAGCGTATTTTTAAAAACCTCGGTCCAATTTTTCATTGCAATTCTTTTCTATTTTTAAATTAGAATGAAAAATAAGCATAATGATTTACCACGGGAAAAAAACAGTGAAAGAGCTTTCTCCTCTGTGAAAAGGAGATCAATATTCAGAGAAAAATACCACTGTATTTAATATTTACAAATAATAATATCTATAAGTGTGCCGCTAGAATCCAAGTAACACCCGTAGTGTGCCGCAAGTTGAAAAAGGTTGGGAAACGCTGCTGTAGTCTTTACCAAACTCCTGAGCCACACTCTTTACACTTAATCATTATTCCAGGTTTCCGTCAATTTTCCCCATATGAAGCCATCCAAATGTCTCTTGCCATGTTGTTATGATTAACATTACGACAATGCATGTTAACAGTTCTCTGACCGACACAGACTATTTCGTCCTTTCATTTAACTGATTCGTGTTAGAGAACGTAACCTATGACCACGCTGACGTAACGATATGCAACGTCTTGCTTCGTTTGCACGTATGATAGACATTCGACAACACGCTGCGGGTCTTTCATTCATTTCCATCGAGCAATATTTTATGCTACTTTATTTATATCGTCCTTAAATTTTGCACACCAGTGTATATACAAAATTGTTATCTTACAAATCTTATCCATAGATCGGTTTAATTTTTCACAAATATGTTATATTGCCAATTCTTCACAAAGCCTATATAGAGTAGCAAGAACAACACGGATAAACAAGATATAGGCTATTTTCAAATAAATCTAACACATAAACGCTCTGTTTCGACCTCTTTATTTATCTGTATATTTCTTATATATCAGAATCGGATCTACAATGTTGTCAATTGTCCCAGTCTTTCAAAGGAGAAAGTTGAGTACTAATCTGCCACATAGCAGATGCATGGATGATACAATTTGACAATGAGATATGTTATGATACTGACATATAAAACACTACATCTAGAATGTTTTAACATTGTAGGTATCTGAGGGGGGACAGTCACGGGGCAGGAGTAGCCATCAGGGGGCCCTCCCCCTTGACCTCCTCTGATGTCGTCACTGGTTGCGAGATTTAATAATAAAGTTAAACCAGAGCACGTATGAATCATTGTGAGTTAGAGAAAATCATGTAAATATCTGGTAACGTTAAGTTAAATCTGTTTTATAGTAATTTGAACATGCATTGTGATAAAGTACTACAGAACAGAATTATCCAGCAAGGAAGTCAAGCATATATTCCAGCGCCTCTAAAACAATTTTTCAACAGGTTATCGCTTTTATTATGTTTTACCCTACTCTTGTCCCCTCTGAAAACAAATGTATTATTATTATTTAAGTATTGTTGTTTTGAACATATACTGGGAACTCATATTTTCAAAAGTACGATTATCTAAAATTCCCTTTTATTAAGATCACACAGTGGGACTTATAAAATTACTTCGCAGGGTTACTCTTGAACGAAAGCG
Organism: Thermobia domestica; assembly: GCF_964235325.1. Classification (NCBI taxonomy): domain Eukaryota; kingdom Metazoa; phylum Arthropoda; class Insecta; order Zygentoma; family Lepismatidae; genus Thermobia; species Thermobia domestica. The sequence continues at coordinate 81,419,229 of NC_137464.1, forward strand.
AATTTTTATTTTATTTTATTTTTGGCGATAGACAGCTAGAACGATTATCTCAGCCGAGTTCGGTAATTTAGTTAATCCGATAACATCTTAACGGGTATCCCGTTTAAAATCTGCAACTTTCCCTAGCTTTCTATGCAACCCGCACAGTAGCAAATAAATGTTGGTTGCCTACAATAAAAGTATATGGAATATTGTGATCTTTTAAGAAAATACGTATTAATTCTTTAAAAAGATAATAAGATAATTGATGGCTGACGATATCTGACAATGAAACACTTATCCTGAAAGGGCCCACCCAAAATTACACAGAAATCGGCGCACGAGAGAGCATATCGTACAAGAACACATCTTGAAGATCATTGGTCCGCAGACCATAGTTTGAGAATCACTGATGTGAGCTTGACTCGTAGTCATCACTACAAAGCGTATTAACGATGCTTTTACCAGCCTTCCTGGTAGGGAATTTCTAAATAAATCGGAGGGAATTTTGGATTCTCAGAGCTGGCAACTCGTAAGCTCGCGCCATCTGCAGCGGAGTTCTGCGGTGAGGACTCGGACACTGCCACATGAGTTCTAAACTGATAGGTAGGTGGCAGGTGCATCGCACTTGTATGCTACTCACCGCATTCTTTGAAGAGTGATACATGCCATCAGCAAGGGTTGTGAAGTAGAAACTTTATGTGTATAAGTGTGTGTGTGTGATTCTCAGTTGAACCTGTATACACTGGCGATCATCCATGTGAAAACATTCTGTAAAAAGCCTCCTCCATGGCGTGAAATAATTCCGATTGTCGTTAACGGATAACAATTTCGTTTTTATTGTTATCAAGTTCTCAGTTGTCAACATTCCGTGTTTGTTTGTCATGGGACCATAACATTGCTTTTATTCAGGCTATGTAAACGTTAAGAAATGGGCACTCAAGGTGATTAAATTAGTTTCTCAATCGTTTTAACGACAAAACATCTTGGTTCAAAGGCGGTTTATTTTCTTTTTATTATCAAAAAGTGAGGACTTCATTGAAACCTGTTTTTGTGCTTACATTATTTCCTTTCCCACGTGAAGAAAACTGTCATAACATCATATTTACGGATAACATCCCGAAGTGATTGTGTATTTTGTTTTGTCTGCAAAGTTTTATTGTTCGACAAATAACTGCTGGGAAGCAGAATGATGATTGCAGGATCAGATCATTTCATCAATGGTAAGTACATTATAAGCATTTAAATATAATTTCTTGATTTTTATTAATCTAACTTGTGTTTGAAACTTACTACGCATTAACGTCTACTTCGTTGAATGATTAATGTGCTCTGCTGATATATATTTTTAGTTATCATCTGTTCTATGTTAAAAATGTTTATTAATCTTACCCCACATTTCTGCTCTTTTCTTTAAAAAAATGTTGGAATCAAATTATACTAAAACTTATATATGTATTTGTTTAGGATTTAGAAATGTTACTTAATGGAATAGTTTATGTGGTTGATATGTTTCTCATTGTCAAATAATACGCACCGGTAATCAAATACATCATTAGGCTTAGCTGATGAGCTGAATAGGAATAAAGATAATGTCAAAATTACTGATAAGACTACTTATCTCTTTGCTTCTAGAATAACATATTTTATTAGTGTTTTAGTATTTAGCTAGAAGATAAGCAGATAAATTTATAATATTATACTTTGATTTTTCTCAATATTTTGAGAAAGTTAAAAAGTGTGGACAGGTCTGATTACCATTTATAACTATCTAAAAACAGTCGAATTAAACAATTCCACGTTTAATCAGTAAAAAGAGTCATTTTCACCTTCTAGAATATGTTTCGAAATTATTTTAGAGATTTCAAATAAAATTCCTGAATTTATATGACACTGTATATGCCTGAAACTCTACAGGTATAGACATTTTTTACTTTTAGTTTAAGATATTACCAATGTATGTGTCTGTGTTGAGTAATGTTAAAACAATAAGATGATTTTTATTTGATTTGAGTTTAACGTCCCTTTCAGCAGCGAGGCTCTATGACACGTGGACCTACAGCTTAACGTGGAATCCGGGCCATACGAGTTCCCACTGGGAATCGAACCCGGGTCTCTCACGTTAAAGGTGCATATGCTAACCACTTTTTCACGAGAGAGCTCAAATAAGAGAAAAGAAAAGGTTCATTGAGGACCAAATGAACAACAGAAAAAGATTTCTGCCTAAACCTAGTATTCAATAGAAGATTATGTACTCGGAAAATAGTAGAGGGTGGAATTTGATACACTCCAGTCTAAAGTTATAACAAGCTTAAAAACGAGGACATTTTCAGATTTCACAAAGATATTTATATTAGTCTAAACATCTCTTAATGGCATAGCTATTAATAATTTATACTACTGAAGGTTTACAATACTGATTACAGAATATCGAAGTTTCTTTCCTCGCACTTATAACCAGATGTGTTGTATTTCCTTGGAATCTAAACATTGAAACAGTATTAACAATTAATAATTTTTACAAATACAATACAGGGTGAACCATGTATCTTAATACGCCCTTGTAACTTTTAAACTGACAGATATAAAATTCTGAAACTGGTACCGCACAAGTATCGACAGAGGGACATAGTTTAACATATTCTACAATACAACCAGATTAAACCCATATAAGGTCGTATTTTTTTTCAAACAGCAATATGTCAGATTATTATGAAGGTAACCAAGAAAGTTCTTTCGCTTTTTCACCCATCACCTTCAAATATCGATATGTTAGCTGAGAAGTATCTGGAAAATCAAAAATAGTCCCCATCATCATCGACGACCTTCTGCCAATGTTCTAGAAGGCCATGGATTCCATCGCGGTAGAACTTGGTAGGTCGTGAAGCGAAGAAGGTATCAAGTGCGTTTTGCACCTCTACTACGGATTTGAACTGGAGTCCTTTAAAGTGATAGTCCAAGGAATAAAACAGGTGATAATAGAACGGTGCAATGTCCGGGGAGTACGGCGAATGCAATAGTGTTTCCCATCCAAGGCGTAGAATGGTATCCTGGTCATCCTAGCCAAGTGGGGCTTAGCATTGTCCTGTACTAGGAGGACTACCTTTGCGATTCAGAAGTGTTGGCTCTACAGTTTTGAGTTTTTCTTGAACACGGCTCAAGAGCCGTGCTGACAGTACACAGTTGCATTAATGCTCTGACAAGCTGGTAGCAGTTCCCGATTCAGATGCCGCGAGCAGTCCACCAAACACACAGGAGGACCTTCTTCTGGTGCAATGCTTCTTTCGGCTGTTTTGGAACCAGTTCATGGGATGCTCACCAATAATAACGGCGCCGTGGAGCTTTGCACAGAACCCAATTCTCATCACATGTCAACACTCTGTTCAGAAACGACTCCTTCCGCAGACGAGACAGCAGAGAAACATAAGTGTCTGCTCGCGTTGCCTTCTGTCCCGTACTCAAATCATGTGGTACCTATCTTGTAGTGTTTCCCAAGTTGATGAAGTTGCTGCCGAATGGTTTCTCATCTCACACTGAATTGTAGTTTGAGTTCCTCACATGCCTTGCCACTGTTCGCCTCAATTGCTGCCTGAAGACCTTCATTTTGTATATGTCTTCCGGCACGTAGTGCGTCTTCGAGTGTTTCGTCACCGTTCTTAAACTTGTTAAACCACCGCTGCACTGTCCACGTAGTCACGACACCCTCACCAAAGGCTTGATATATTCTCCGCCCGGCTGCAGCGGCATTTGACCCCAATTTGAACTCACACAGCAAACTTTCTTGGTTACCTATATATGTATTTCCAAATGTGCATGCAAAACGAAAACTTACAATACCACATTCATTATGCAGTACTGTAAACTAAGGATGCTACAGTGTCAAGGACATAAAAAATCAATCAAATTTTGATGAGTTCTGCAGCAGTAATAATGCAACTGACACTGGACAGGGTCATGCACATCAGAAATACTTTAGTATTGTCGTATACTACGGTCATCATATGCGGTATTTCGAACAAGTAGAAGAAAGTTACAATTAATTGAAAATTAGACTTTTTCAAAGAACTTTACTTTGAGAAAAATGTTTAAATAAGTATCACATCGGATTCCATAGGTAATTTCCAATATACACAAAGATCATAATGCTGTTTATAACAATTTGATATATTAAACCATTACTAAGATATAAAAAATATGGTTGAATTTGATATGTTGCTTAAAATGGGGTATTAGCGGGAACATTTTAAACAACATTTGGGTTTTCTTTGTTTATATAACATCATAACAATACTTTTGAGTAGTTGCAGTTACAAGAAGTTCTATTAATTGCATAATTTTAAGCAGTGTTGCAAACTTTACCATTGTTTATTATAACTCCAGAACAGTTTGAGGTATTGAATTGCTGTAAACGGCGTTGTGATCTTCACGTCTATTGAAAACCATCTATGCAATTGGGCGAGGTACTTGTCTAAGAAGTTTTTCGAAATAAAGTCTTTTAAAAAGTCAAATTTTCAATCCCTTGTATTTTGTTACTATTCATTCGAAATTCATATCGTACGAAATTCATGTTATATCATACTTGGCAATACTGAATAACAAATATGATATCGTAAGTTTTCATCAGACATGTGAATTCGAAATATGTAGTAGCCTGACGTAATGCCACTTAAAAAGCAAAATTTTATGTTGTGTTGACAACATTGTTAACCTGGTGATAACAGAGTGTGTAAAATAATGTCCCCCTGCCGATATTTTCATGATACGGAATTTCAGTGTTTACCTATTAGTTTAAAAGTTACAAGAGAGTATCAAGATAAATGGCCTACCCTGTGTATATATATCGGAAAAAAGATTACAAAGCATATAACTTGTGTTATTCACTGTAATTTAACGAAAATTCATTTGTAGTTTAATAACATGTTTGTCTTATTGCACTTCGAATTCTGACCAAGTACACCCGAGAATCGGACATTTAAAATGGTGACTCATCTGGAAAATTGCTCAAGAATAGAAATGAGGTCAATGTTGCAGTTCCTGTGAGCCAAAAACACTACACCTGATGGTATTCATGGTCAGATTGTGAAGGTTATGTTAAGGGCTTAATTTAAAGATAACATGTAAGTGGTGTTGTGACTTCAAAGAGGACGGTCCAGGATTGTTAATGAAAACCCAGTACCTCAAACACTTACCTCAACTGTGCTCGTGTTACCAGAAGACCACCATCACGCTCAATATCAGCTGAGCTATAACTACCATATGGTATTGTGCAGAACATTGTGGTTAATGTCCTTAAGTATAGGAAAGTGTGCAGGAAATCGGTGCCACGGGAACTATCTGAGAACAATAAGACAACCATAATGGCGACGTCACTGAATACCCTGGAGCGTTACACAGTGAAGGGGAATAATTTTCTTTACGGGGTAGTGATTAGTGTTGAAACAATATTGTACCTGTTCACTCCATCAAGGAAGCAGACATTCATTAAATGGAATCATACATCTTCCACACAGAAGAAGAAATTCAAAGTGGTTGCTCCGTAAACAAAACTTTTATGCACTGTATACTGGGACGTATCAGGTATGCTACTGATCAATCATTTGGAACTCCCTCGTGGCAAAACGGTTAGATACGCGCCTTTGGCGTGAGAGACCGTCCGATTCCCGGCGAGAGCACACGTGGTTCGGATTGCATGTTAAGCTGTAGGTCCACGCCTCATATATCCTCGTTGTTAAAAGTGACGCTAAAATCAAATCAAATCAAATGATCTATTATTGGGAACAGGGAGAAACTCTGAATGATGAAGGGTATTGCAGATACTTCTGAAGTTACCGGATGTCATGATTGAAAACCTTCTGATCTCCTTTGTCGTGGTGTGATTCTTCTGGATGATAATGCGAGACCCCATTCGGCACAAAAATCTGTTGAGCGTATTCAGCGCTTATACTAGGAATGTCTAGATTACCCATACAGCCATGATCTAGCCCCTAATGATTTTCACAATTTCCTTACTCTAAAGTAGAACATGGCTGGCCATCATAATTTGAAATGTGATGATTTCAAAACCGTTGCCTCAAGGTGGCTATGAGAACTTGTCGTGGATTTCTGTGCAACCAGTATGGAAAGCTTGACAAGTGCTTGAAGCAGAAAATGTAATTACATTGACAATTAGTGTTGAGTGTCCTCTATCATCAGGTGTGATGACCTCCCAGCTTTGTATCACGCATAAGCCACAATAGGTTTTATAACCTTCTTTCGAACGTTCCTCACACACACGCGTGCACGCAAATGCTTCCACATAATGCCACTGAGGGCAATATTTTGCGTTCTTCCTTCTGCAGCTTTCATAGCCTATGGAATTCGTCTGAATTCGAAACTCGAACGTCTCGTTTGAGCACCTTAGCAAAGCACCCACCATTTCCCTCTTATTGTAGACCAAACATCCAAAAGCGCTGAAACATGTGTTTAATAATTTTAGATGAAAAATGCAAGCAGTAAATTTCTGGATGATTTCAAAGGCCCGGAAAAGAGGATGTGTCCAGGTAAAAGAGAAAGATATCTGGTAACACTACTCCAGAGCCCCCTCCTGGCTAAGCTGTTAGCGTACTTGCCTTTTGCGTGGGAGACTCGGGTTCGATTGACGCTGGGAGCTCATGTGGTTCGAATCCCACGTTAAGTTATAAGTCCGTGTCTCATATGACCTTGTTGCTGAAAGAGAAGCTAAACTAAAAATCAAATAAAGTCAATGCAACTCTAGTCCAGTTCAGCAATCAGCTTTATACAGTATTTTTCCCTAATATTACCATGCCGTTAGATGAAGAATAAAGCAAAATACTTCTCAAACATCACTCCTAAAATTATTTTTTACCGGAGCTTCCTCGTGCCGGTATGATTAGCGTACGCGTCTTCGGTGTCCAAGACCTAGGTTCGATTCCTTGCAAGAAGTCGTGTGGTTTGAATTTCACGTTAAGCTGTAGGTCCACATCTCATAATATAACCTCGGTGTTGAAAGGGACGCTAAACTTTAATAATGCAATCCAATGATTGTTATTATTGTTTTTTTTCATTATGTTGCCTTAACTCCTGAACTGCAATCAAATTTTGTTCTATTTTCATAATCCTCTTCTATTTTTCCTTCAAGAAAGTGTACACATGAACTTGAAAAATAATAATAGTAACAATAACATTAATATGCTCTACTAGACAGTAAAAAGGATAACGCCGGTAGATATCAACGGTTAGATTATATTTGCTGTCATCTAATGGCGCGATAAGTAACTTCTACTACCTTTCTTTCAACACTGGAAAATGAGATACGGATCCTTCTTACCAGAGGAGGAGCATTACTAAACTATTGTTTCTATGTAGATCCTTAATCTTGCCTGTCAAGAATCTACAGTTTAACGTGATCACAATTTTTTTTACGGATTTTCTTTCTTTTTCTTTAAAAAAATGTTTCTATAGCGTTGTGTGAAATTCACTAAGAAATATAATGAATTTATCAATTTGTGTTTAAGACTACTACTTCAAAATCTGTTACCGAACCAGCTGAAATGCCCGTTTTTCAGATGGGAAAAATACATGGAGTTTAAATACCAAATTTCACCTTCCTAACATGTCTTTAGCCTTTAGGTATTTCAAGATATGGTCATTTTATTATAATCAGTTTATTATATATATATATATACTTCAATTGTTTTAAACGAACAGTCTAAATACCAAATTTCATGTCTCTAACCTTAAAGGATATTGAAACATGAACATTTAAATATAATAATTACCATTTTGAAAAGTCCTTTCCTTACTGGAACCTTACGTCACAAATCGTACGCATTGTCCAAAATTGAATTTTCAAGCTTAAGCAGTTTAGCCTGGACGTTGATCAGTCAGTCGCTCAGAACTTCTTTTCTACATGGAGATTAGATTTAGTTAATTTAAGGAATTGGAAGAAAGTTGTTTTAGGCAATAGTAAGTGCACTGAGAAAAAAAATGTAGGTAGCGTACTTAAAACGGTAGGGTACATGCATAATACCTGTAGTTTTCGGACTTAACGTACAGCAGACGTAACCTATAACTGAATACACATGTTTTATAATACTTTCTGTATAAGTATTCCATCTATACGTACTTTCCGCATGAAACAATATAGGCGGTCATTATCTCACATACAAATGGACGTATATAACATATATAACATAAGTATATGCATGTGATATATGGAAAACTGTTAGATGTCAGACATCCTGCAACGGCATGATGCAACATCTAAAGGCAGTGCGTATGTAGAATATGGATAACGTATGTTCCATACTGATTTCTGTAGTAAGCAAGAGTATTCCGTATATTTGTACAATATACCGCTATCCGGAGAACGGATTTTTCTCAGTGTAACATTTAAAGCTATACTTTCGAAAAAAAAAAAGTTTCTTAACTCACACAAAAAGCAGATTCAACAAACTTTAATCAATGTAAATTTACAGTATTACAGTATTTTCTCTACAATGTTAAATAATAAGGCTTTAACTACGAAACTAGCTTCATGAGACTGAAAGTAAACGTAACTATCGCCACGAGTGCATCTTATCCACCTTCGTGCCTTTTTAAGAAATCTTCTGTTATAGATTATCTCATCTAGTTATATATGACTTATATAACAGAGGCTGTGACGCACAAAACATCTTTAAGGAGATGACACAATTTAAACTAATTGTTATCACCCTTGCCTTGCATTAGGAGGACCCAAATTGAAAGCTTGCCACAGTCATCCTTCCTGAGGTTTTCTAAGTTTTTTTCCAGTCCACTTGGCGAATTCTGAGTTGTTTCCTTTAAATACAGGACTTAATAGACTGCTTTCAGAAGTTTTCTTCCCATTGTTAAGTTTCCAGTGTAGAATGTCCCTGGGACTTCATTTAGACAAATACTATATTAACCACTTACAAGCATAAATGATTCCAAGATTTTGGAAAAGTGATATATATATATATATATATATATATATATATATATATATATATATATATATATATATATATATATATATAGATATAGATATATATATATATATATATAGATATATATATATGTGTGTGTGTGTGTGTGTGTGTGTGTGTGTGTAAGCTCATACTAAAAATGTGAGTGATTCTATTCCATGTACTTGCGTATATTGAAGGAACATGCATAAATACATACTTTATTGTTACTGAATTTCTTTTCCTCTTTCAATGAAGTATGGAGGGAAGAATTAGGATGATCAGTATATCATAATCTTTCTAAATGTTATTTGCATAATTCTGAAATCAGAAAACTCTATTAACTGTTATAGAGTAACGAACTTACGTGTAAAGAAATAACATATATACTTGTTGCATAAATTAAGCGTAAAATTATTTTAGAAGACAGTAAAATTTGCAAACGCTAAAACAAACAAACAGAAATAATCATGTTTACAGATGGATGATATTTTTATAAAGATATTTCATTTGGAAAGAAAGGCTCAAATCGCAGTTCAGGTTAAAGAGAAGCGAGACAATCAGAATAGTAAAGACAAACATTGCCTCGCCTTTTATAAACATGTCGTAGCTTTCAGTTTTATTCTTACAAACACAACACCGTCATCTTCTGGATAAAGAAGTTTGACTCACTTTCTTGTACTATGTAAAAAATATGCGTATTAAGTAATCATATTTTGCATTACTGTATTGCTATACCGTAAATATTTATATAAAAAGTACTTTTTTAGCCTCGGCGGACACGGAATATTGTTGAAGATAGGGTGGAGCATGCATCTAGTATTATGGGTGTGCTACCACAAAGGAAAAGAGTTGCTTTGGCTTAGTCGGTAACACGTCTTCCTCGAAGCTGAATGGCTTATGTTCTAACCCCGGTGGAGGTAGATTTATTTCGCATTCTTCCCTTGTTCCAATGCCGTCGTGGATTTTAATCTGTCTCTACAAAATGGGAACCTAGAGATTCCAGTAGGCTGGTGGTACTGACTATGCCATTTCTTGAATGTCCTGAAGTCAAGGTAGTATTGAGCCTTACGTGACATCGCCTGAGGGTCTGCTGAGGTTTAGACATACTTTAACATACTACCCTGCATATTTTGTCTGTTTGATTTCTTTATTTCAAGCTCGTATTCCGAATACAATCTCTAAAAGAGTGGTGATGGCCACGAATTTTGTATACGACTGTGAAACGATAGTATAACATATACCTAGTAGTATATGGTAATTGTTCATATAGCCTATATATTAGGAACGTTTTTACAATTGAATATACATATAAACCCACATAAATGTATATGTTTTACTTTTTATTAATGTTTTATGTGAGTTATCTTGAGTATTTGTGTTCTAATATTTATTTGTTTAATTTTACTTTCCTGTTGTAGGGACAACGAAGAATCAATAATACAATCTTCTCCTCACGGAACTTATTTAAAGAAAGAAAAAAAAACGTGCACAAAATTTGTGATAAAATGGTATCAATTCCAACGGTGATTCTACAAATATAGCTAACGAAGAATGTTCTTGAAAACTAGTTTAGTGGAGACACATTTTTACAAATAAAGGAAGAAAAAGGGGTTAAGCAAGCAAGCCATAGTAGATTTTGGGATTGTTTGTGAAGATCTCATTTACAGCAGAAAGTAACGACGACGCGACACTTGGCCGGCGGCACGGTGTCTAGATTTGTGTTTATATGAGCTACTTCTGCTGTGGAGAAGGAATGAACGGATGAACAAACCAGAAAGAAAGAAAGAAACTTTTGTCTCTCTTTTCGATTTTTCCTAGCTAACTAAATTTTTATAGTCCACAATTTTATTATCTTTTGCGACTATTTAGTATTTTCTTTCTTTTGTACTTTTATATGAAACAAACAGAAGTACCTGTTTTTTCGCACGGAAGAATAGTTTTATAAAAGATATTTGGAAGATACATTATTAATTCCCCTATCTTCCTTCTGGATGCGTATTTAAATCGAAATGAAATTAAAAACCAAGCTCTTATTACAAAACTCTTTCCAAGAAAATCATTTTAAATCTTCAGCAGTTTGCTTATTTTTGCCATTTTATGAAAACGAAACGGGAAATTAAAATATTAGGGAAATTGTCTCCTTTCGTTTTAAATGTGTGTTTTGCGAAAATCCTGGGATACATTTCAACTTAACAAGGAGTTTACATATCAAGTTTCATCCGCTTAAGTTTAACTTGGGATGCTTCAGAGACACTACTTTTGACATAAATTTTGAACTACCTTGAGATACGTATTTTAATCCCAGTTCAAAGTAGGTACTATAACCATGTTTCAAAATTCATTTCAAACGATCAACAACGTGGATTTGCATATGGGGTAGACAGTATAAACATATATTCAGCTTTATACTCGTATGTAATATAACAAAAGAGTATTGGACTCTACAAGAATCTCTTAAGCTTTCTATTTCGGATTTTTCTTTTCGCGAATACAGTTTTTAAAATCATAATTATTGTATAGTGACCTATATTGTATATTTTTCTCCATAACATTGGAATGAGTATATTGGTTAGAACTGAGCTATCTCTGTTTTAAAGAAAGTGAAATTTCTTTAAGATAATATTTGAGTAAAATTGAGTAACTTTAAGATTAGGGAAAGACCAGCAACTTTATTGATTAGGAAAATAACGGTGTAATGTGTGAATTGTTTATAAGTTACAGTTTTGCTCCTATTCTACTACCTTTAACTTTAAATTATTCAACTACTCTTTCTTTTCATCCTCCAAGAAAAGTTATGAATAAATCAACTGAGGAGTAAGAACCTGTTAAACGCCGCAAGCTTAACGTTTGCTATACGTTATACGTATTTAACTCAATGTATTTACGTAGACATAACCCATTCATATGTATTTACGTACACCATATCAAATATTAATTTCTTTAGTAGAGTCGAATTTATAATCTTTCAAGTTTTAAGGTGTCACTGTTAAGAGGAAAATTTTTAATTACGCATTCAAATCGAAAACCATACAAATCAAAGATGAAAGTTATCATTTTAACAGTGAGAAATCTTCGCGTTCTTAACGAGGAAATTATATCTTGTATAATTTTAAGGAAAATTGAACCCAAAATTTTTTTTATCATTATTATTTATATTTATGTATATTAGAGCGAAAATTAAAGGCGCAAAAGCCGTATTGTAAATATTCTCTTGAAAATGAATCAAACTTAAAGAGAAGCATTGGTTGCTCTTAATACAAGGAGAATGACTTAACAGTTTTCACGTGCGGAACGAATACAAATGAAATTCGAATTTTTTTTTAAGTATAATATATTATATTAGTCTTGACGTTGCACAGATTTGTCAAAGAAACAACTATTTTGTTAATATCTTCGAATGTATTGTATTCCGTGATGTTAAAGTGATAAACTTGCAAAAAACTGAACCGAAGGACTTTTTATCTCTTCCAAAGATAACAAGGATATAAGGATCCTTAAATTCAGCTGAAAAGATATCCATTTGTTTGTCCAGTACCACAGATTTTCTTCAAAATAATATATTTAGACCATAAGAGTTGTTTTCTAAATAAGTTCGGAACAATTTGTAGATCAGAAGATTTCCGCTAGCATGTGTAATATTAGGTTGTCTTTATGTTTAACAAAACTATACCGGTACTTAAATTGACACTTTCATTTCGAAATTATTGTTATTTATGACTCGTAACTTGGGAATAAAATAAAAGCACGCAATGATAAGTATTGTAGTCTATGCAAGTTATGTGATTCTTGTAAGATCTTCAGATCATTGTATACCGTAAGATAAAAAATCAAGTAATTCTTGTAAGTGGGGGATCATTATAAGGGAGTCGAGAGTGGAGAAGGCGACTATTCCTGTCCAAAAGATATCCTTTTCTTCTAAGCTTAGTTGGTTTTGCGATAAGCGAAATTACATATCCTTCACCCACCTAACACAGTATTTGTTTAATAAGGTTTTCTATAGCTGATACGGACATTGCCGTTATTGTAGATTTTTTAAACTGACGTGTACCTCTATCATTCAAGTATGATATACACGGGATTTACTATAATGTTCACATGCCAAGTGCTTGATATAAGCGAACAATTTTTCCTACCTTTTAAATTTACAGAGCAGAATTTTACCCTAGTATAAATAGAAACGAAAAACAAGAATTTTAGGAATTATAAACAAAATGAATCAAAAGATTGCGAACTTGGAGAATAGTTAGTTTTTGGCTCAGGAACCACAACATTTTTGAACACCCTCTAAATCGAGTTTCCGTATTTTCTACGGAATAAGCACATCATACTGAGTTAAATCATAGTTGGGTTTGGCTACCCTGTGTGTAGTTATCCAGAATAAGTCCTACAAGATAATTTTTGATTGAAATATGTTGGATCTTGGATCATCGACCACAAAATTTTTGGCTGGCCCCTAAATTGAGTTTTCGTATTTTTCTATGGAATATGCACATCATACTGAGTTTGTTGTTTGGGTTTGGTTACACTATATGTAGTTATCCAGCTATAAGACGTACAAGAAAATGTTTGATTGAAATATTATATATTGGGGCTTTTGATCCAAAAATAGGTGGGGACTGTTCCCCTATTTTCCTATATATATTGCACTATGTTATTCTGTTCTGATGTAAAACTTGTATTATATATTTTGATCCTACATTCATCGTCCAGAAGGCGACCCCCCCCTTAACTCCACTGCAAATGACTCTAGTGATTCTTGTAGATGTTATGATGCACTGCAGTGTTATTTCAGCATGCTCCTGGTATCTTTCAGCACATTAAGTGTATAAGTAACTAACCATTAGTTGTTAATTGTATGTGTTACGAAAGTAGCATAATCACTTAATAAAGTGTTAGAGAACAGTTTTGACCAATCTTCATATCAAGACCCATGATTTTTTGCGTACTTTACTCTTTCTCATCTCAGGCTTTTGGACTCAGACTCCAAATATAAGATTGAAATGAAACGGAAATAGAAATCCCATGAGATTGTGCTTGACTTGCATCACAGTTTGAAAGTTTACAATCTTTCTATATATGTAACAAGTAGCGGTGTCACGTGTACAACACTTGAAGGAGTCTAGTTTGTATGGCATGATGTTTTGTCAATTAATATTGAAACCGAAAGTGATAGTAGATATCTACCACTTCTGGTTTCAGTAGGGAGGTTACAGTAAAGGTGGAATATATTCTTGGCATAGCTTAATTCATTGCTGTTTTACTCTATAGTAATCAACGTTAAAACCAGAAGTAGTTGATTCCTACCACTTGCGGTTTGAATAGTGGTTAAGAAGGGAGACGGTAACTATTTTTTTTTAGAACATCTAGTTAACGAAAAAAGGAACTTCACTGTCTTTTATCGTTTTTGCTTTATGTAGATCAATATTTTGAACTGAAACTATACTGGAGTTGTATCACTTTCAGTTTTAGTAGAGTGTTAAAGGTAGAGATGAAATGTATTCTTGGGACACTTAATGGATTCTAGGAAATAGCTTCGCGTCATTTATTGCAGTTTTTCCTCTATGGTTCTCGGCGGTAAAATCGAAAATGATTGTTTTCTACCACTTTCTTTTTGAATATAACCTCCATCAAGCAGTTTGATCCCCAACTTTAGAGTCTTTACATTCTGTCCAAAATTGGTTGCGATTTATTAAGTAGTTCTTCAGATTTTTGTCTTCCAGAGGATGGAGATACAGGGCCTTATGCAGAGTCGTTCTGACGTGTGATTAGTGCAATACTAAAGTGTTCCACTAATATATGTTTCCTGCAGTAGTCAGGCCTTTAGTATGACACTAATCAGACGTGAAAATGACTCCGCATAAGGCGGACAGTATTTGTCTCCTTGATAGAAGCACATACAGACAGACGGAGGAAATATTTTGAAACCAAACTTCTTAAAAATGAAATGATGTGTGTCTCCTTTTCACGACAAAACAGCTGAAACGTTTGGAATGAATTTTAGAACAGGATTATCACGTGGATCAAAATGAAGTTTTATCGTTTCGCTTTGGTAATTAGCTTTACACAAGCTGAGATAACTGATCATTGAAGTATATCCATTGCATTGCAATAGATCCAATTTTTCGTTGTTGCGTCTGGTCGCTGCAGTTTTCATAGAACTTGCAGCAACGTTGTAAGCGACAAAATATTGAGGCAGCCACTAAGATAAAATTTTTCATTGTTTGTGCTACTACCATGCTACTTACAACTTTTTTATTTTGCACGGGCCGCGGTAGCTCAGTGGTAGAGCGTTCACCTATGATACGTGGGGTCCCTGGTTTGATCCCAGCTCGCACCAAGTGGACATTTTGGTGGACAAAAACCGTGTGTGTAGGTTTCCTCCGGGTTCTTCCGTTTCCTCACACTTTCTTCATTCCATCATTGCATTCCTATCTCATCACCACCGTCTCCTTTAGCCTAACTGGTGTAAACGTGGGACGTAAAACAAAAATGTCATTTCCTTTTATTTATTTTTTTTCGCCTTATCTATTGATTCTCATTATACATATAATGTGATTTTCATTTCATTTCCCTTAGCTGATCGCAGTGAAGCGGATTAAACGAAGTTAGTTAAGTCATAAATCTTTAAAACGGAGTCTTTCACGCTACTCTGAATGATGGGGTTAGCTATACCTACGTTAATATTTTAGAACGAATTAGAAGTGTGCCATTTGATCAACATATAGTATGTATATCACGTAATCATTTCTTATTATCTTTTTTTCTCTTGATTTTGTTAAGGTATCAGAAAAGTACGTTATCAGGATAACATCATAAATTATAATTTATACTGTGTATCATGTTTGTAATGACAATGAGATCCACATTTTCCCTCTACATTATGCAAGTATGTGTGAGTAAAATTTTGATTGTTACTGTGTGATATATATGCAGTGTCACGTAAGAAATTCTAATATAATCTATTTTTGTGGCGCTAAAAAGTGTGTCATTCATTTCCAATAACAATTAGTAGATTTTTTATTGTGTTGGAGCAGATTGCTTTTACTTTATGTGGACTGTTTATTCATTATATTATATAATACGTATTAATAACACGAAATTACACATACTGGTTGATCAACTCAAAACTTTTTTTTTTTTTTTTTTGCATATTATAAATGTTCAATATGCGATCCACGAGTTACACGACACACATCTATTATATAATCAAGTTCCTGCCAAACTCTCCCTAGCATGGCAGGGTCGGTATTTGCAACAGCTGCAGTGATACGCTCACCCAATTCAACCACAACTGTAGCAAGTGGCAGCACAAATACGCGATCTTTGATGAAATCCCAGAGGAAGAAATCGCATGGAGTGAGGTCTGAGGATCTTGCTGGCCATTGCAAGGACACAGAACGCTTTCTGCTGGCCTGTAGAAGGCCTGTATGTTTACGTAACTATACCTCTGTAATAGAAAGAGAAAAAATATTGAGATTATATTCCAGAAAAAAGTTATGTTGGCAAGAAAAGCTCATTATTGTTCGGATAATAAATTAACGAAATCGGGAAAATTATTTTGACACCCGGTATATTAACTAGTAGATTGTATTATTGTTTATTTCTTGCTAATGGTAACGCACTTACTACTTCTACGAACTCCTCGAGAGAACTTACGTCTTACGTCTGTCTTTTAGTAACTCAAAGTCTCTCGGAAGAGTATAAAATAACCATACCCATTACTATTATTATTATTATTATTATTATTATTATTATTATTATTATGTTTATTATTATTATTATTATTATTATTATTACGCATTAAAAGTTTTAAGAAAAATTAACACAGATGCGTCACAGACATCAGTTGTTTCTGAATTTTTACTATTGTGTTTTATAGAAGCTTTACGTAATACAGTCTTGCCTACACGACGTCTGTACTTATTGGGCTAAACGAAATAAGTACAAGACCACCTTGTAAAACGTACGTATCTCTAGATTTTATGATCTCATTGGACGAGAAATGTGTCGGCATTAATCGCCTTTATTCTTGCCTTGTAAATCCTATTAAAGTGTAACATTTTGTTGTTGATACTGTAGTTTAGAGCGAGAGCCAAAGTGCGTTTTTACCTTAAAGAAACTTGTTGTCTTGAACAACGAATGTTTGCTGATGTCGTACAATTTAAGATAAAAACAAGAATAAATATAAGATTTCAAAGGATTTCGATGACGTATATAGCAACCCCGTGAACATTATTTCTTGTAAATTATTGTTTAAACTACTTTAAGCACCTAGAATCATCTGTAACACTGGATACTGGTAGGAAATACTTCTTTCATGATAGCAAAATCGAGTTATTTTAATTTTTTCTTGTGTCTTTTCTATCCCGTTGACGCAAGGCAGCTTTAAGAATGTACGCCTACTTTTCTTAGTAGTGGCTATGTTAAGCTTTCAGTAAATAAATATTGTGAATTCCTTTTTTGAAGGTAGATTTTGGAATATTTTTTTAATTACTTCAAATGGTAGCAGAGAATGTTCAAGACATTCTCAGAACTACTATAACTATGCCTTGAATTTCTTTTTTTTTCTTTTTTTTACTTAATGTAGTGGTAATATCTATAAGATGATTCCATTTTCTCAGAATTGTCCCATCTCTTTAATAATAATAATAATAATAATTAATAATAATAATGATAAAACAAAAGTAACTACCTAATAGATTTGTAATCTCCTGGGGCTAGTATATGTCCCTTGGAAGCCTTCGAACATTTATTTGTCTCTGCAGTAAGATAATAAGTAACTTCCCTTTCGGGATGTCTGTGGGGCTCTCGGGATACTGATTGATACGCTCCGCCAAACTCTGAAATTGCGTCCACTGCCATGAGCATCAATTGCAGTCACTGCTAAAGGAGTTATGTGTCCAATGGGAAAGCAGAAGCGGGATTAAGGAAATCTTCTTCCAATCTATAGACCTTCTATCCTCTTATTGAAGACACGAGAGAACCTTGACTCGGTTTAGATATTGGATCTGCTCCTAAACATGAATTAATAACTAGTGAGAGAGTAATCTGTTTCGTATCTACTGAATACGATAAAGAAGCGCTTGATCTCGATTTTGATTTCGAAGTGAACTATCCCATTATGTATGTCCATTTTAATCACATTAAGCTAATTATACAACTAATAAAACCAATACTTTGTTTCTTCAGTTTAGAACCAGAGCTTTTAAGTTTAGATCCATAAATTTATAATAAAGACTTCGACCAAGAGTACAGTCCTATCGTTTTGTATAGTCCCTCTGAAGAAAATATGAGTGGACATTGTTGTGTAATAACATTCTACCAAACTGTATTAGTATATTTGAACATTACATGATATTTCGAATATTAGGTTGGACTTTTCTAAGTGTAAAAGATCATATTTAAGCTTAAGCTACAAAATAATGCATATTTCTAAAACTGTGTATGTTATGTCATTGTAATGCTTACATAAATCTACAGAATGTTACATTAGGTTCTAAGAAAACAAATACTATCATGTTCTATACAATTCTCGGAGGATGTTTGAGCAATGCTTGGATAATATTTGACGAGGTTGACACAAATCATTGAAACATCCAAGACAAAGATGTAGCTTTCCCTCGCAATTGTTACAATATGTAATGCCTTTATTCACGTTATTTCTGCCAATTCGTCCTCTCTTTGCATTGGAAGTTACACTGTAACAGTTTTTACAGAGTGTTCAAACTTTTTGAGTTAGATGTTTCTTCAGAAGTTGATGTATCAGAATTTTTCCAGGAGGAAATATCAAGTGGCAAAGAACGAAATACATTTTAATGCGATAAAAATTACGAATGCTCCATACCTAAGAAATGAGAGTGTATTCTAAACAATGCTATTTTTATTCAACTCGATATGATCTAATATATATATATATATATATATATATATATATATATATATATATATATATATATATATATATACCTATCGGGTGTTCTAAAAATGGCGTCCATGGGCAACGCAGCGCTAGTCTACAGGTCAAAATAAAGCGAAAATGGTAAACCCTCCGAGATCTTTTTCAATCACTACGTGGAATCAAAAATTTTACTATATGGTAATGTTCTAAATTAACTTGGAAGCATTAGCATTGCTCTACGAATCCATCATGCAGTTACATCGATTATCACGCTAATAGATGGTGTTAGTGCCAACGTGTACCGACTTTAACTTCTTTCTGGAAAGAATCGATGTAACTATTTGATGGATTGGTAGATCTATTCTATGGTTCTTTATCTGCAACTTTGCCACATAGCGCAATTCGTGTTTCTAGACGAGGATTCAATATATATATATATATATATATATATATATATATATATATCGCTTTATTTTGACTTGAAGAATAGTGTTCTGTAGTCTGTGGGCGCCATATTTAGAATACCCTATATATATGAAGTTAAGCCCAAAATTATTATAAATTCTTAGTTGTTAATTTCTTTTGAAATGAATTATCCAAAGATTTCACACACACACATAATATATATAAAATTCATTTCAAAAGGAAATTAAAGATTAAAAGTTTATAATTATTTTGAGCTTAACTTCATTAACCATACTATGTATTGTCGTCATGCTATCGTCATAATGAGGAGATGGATAAGATATATTTCAGTACCAATTTTAATATATAGCATTTTTTTTACGTACAGCATCATCTTTTACATTCACAAAAGGAAAAAAATGTTTTCCTCGGAAACTACACATGAGCTTGTATATCTACATAATTAAGTATATGATTTTTTCAGTTTAATAAATATCAAATAGTATAGAGCTCGTCTTTCGATATTCTTTTTTTTTTATTAAACGTTAATAGATTACGATACATTATATAACAAGTATATGAACAACAAAACAATGATATAGCAAAATTAAATGTATTAAAGACATTTATTTGTTCCATAATACGTAGTTTATAAGTACCAGAAAGCTACAAATATCAGATTTTAATATTGTAGATTGACCTTCTCTATAAGATATTAAAATCAAGAACCACTTGAAGGATCTTTATAAAATGACTACTATAAACCATTTTTATGTAAGATTTGTTTCAAGATTATTAGCGAGAGAGCAATAGGAATGGAATTTCTAAATCAAGGTTAAGAACAAAACGGGAGATGTGGAAAGACGTAATATGAAAGATTTGTTGCTCTATCCTTTGGTTGCGTGCATAGTCATGAAAGGAATTTTTGAAGGGTTCGCGTGATCCGATTCTATTCTCAAATACTGAATTCTTGAAATTGATTGCCTTTGCAGAGTTTAAGATCTCGTGAGGAAGACGGTAGAAACACGTGAAATATAGATCACGTGAAACATAGTTTTCGCTTTTTCTTTTTCTTAGACGTCAACATAAAATTATTATCAATAGATTCCTGTATTGAAAGTTTTTGTTTATGTGTCATCAAAATATAGATTTCTTAGACATCGGAACTACGATTTATAAATATGAGATCTATGTGCATGCGTCTGTTGATAGGTATCACAGCAAAAACGGTAAAAGAAATGACAATAAGTGTTTTTTCAATCGATTCACCGTCCCAAGAATCGAACGAAAGATATGATTGTGTGAGGCTCCATTGGGCCTCTTGATCTTCAATGCTACACATTAAGAGGTGCCTAATTTGTAACCACTGCATCAGGGAAACTCCAGAGGCCTAGTTTATACCTTTCGTTTAGACAACTCGCATGCTACATTTTAGCAGGGCAATGTTTGGCCCCAGTTATCCTAAAATGTGCAAGAGATTCTTCGAGAAATGACGGTATTGTTGCTTCTCTGGGTCGCATAGTCGTCTGGCATGTCCATCTAGCATATGTGGGGTATGGTTGGACGGTGTCTTCTTCTTCACAGTGCTCCAGCACGGTGTCAATGTCTTGTGAATTCGCACACAAGTAGTGTGGCAGGCGATCTCTCACGGTAGTTTCTTTCTCCTGAGTTTCGAAGAGGGATAGAGGAAACTAGAAATTAAAGCACTGTGGTAAAGAAATACGTTGATAATTAGGGTCAAAGATACTCATATATAGGATCTGAGTAATTGTGGGTTAATTACTGAGATTAGTGAGATATTTATTGGTGCATGTCAATTATTATTCTTCCGATATAAAGATAGTCTAACATCTTTTAATAAAAATGAGATAGTTAATTTGAAATTGTTATTGTGACTTTACCCGTAGTAGTCGTCAGAATATAACTGAAGTCTAATTCAAGATATCATATAAAGGGATTGAAGAAACCGAGAGATCAATCGTCTTCAATTACCCATTTTATAATTTATAGTGATAATACTATACATTATAGGGTTACCTATAGATGGTCATTTATGAAATAAGCTTTAAATTTAAAATGGATTTAATGTGAATTAACTTCTAAGTGTTCTGTGTGTATGTATGTGTCTGAGTGGTTATTTAATTTGATGAATAGCAGTGACATATTTATAGGTTAATAACGTTAACTTACGCATGCTTATTGCAATTGAGAATAAAGTTTTTTGGTTGTCCAAATTGTAATTCAGCTCAATTCTTATATTTCATGTTGGTCTGCTAGTTCCTTTTTCTATGGTCACAGATTTCTATATTCAGAACTCTGTAGTTATTTGACCATGGAGAAGCTTCTACAATAGATATCTCACACTTTTGGAAATACAATGTGTATCAAAGGTCCAGGGCTATAGGCAACTTTGTTATCAGGAAAGATACGAGAGAAAATGACAAGAATGGAAAGCTGTTGAAAATAGGTGGTTTTCAATCTGTAATGGTGGAATATTTTAAGACTCTTTTAAATGAAAAAGCAGGTTGTTCCCTTGGGTCCTCAACATACAAATAGTACAACATTGTTAGGAAACGGGTTCTAGATGTTCTGGGTTATCTTATACAACAATGTACACTTTTCCCGTGTCACTGTTGCGTGCACTTACGTTCCGTTAGAAAAGCTTGCTAAACTGGAGAACATTGCTTTTTCCAGTTAATACGCTACGTTCAAATAGCCTGCTGAACTGCACAACATTGCTTTTTTCAGTTAATACGTTCCATTCGAACAGACTGCTGAACTGGAAAACATTGCTTTCTTCAGTTAATGCGTTTCGCTCGAACAGCCTGCTGAACTGGAGAACATTTTTTCAGTTAATAGGTTCTGTTCAAACAGCCTGCTGAACTGGAGA
This sequence comes from Thermobia domestica, assembly GCF_964235325.1. Taxonomy (NCBI): domain Eukaryota; kingdom Metazoa; phylum Arthropoda; class Insecta; order Zygentoma; family Lepismatidae; genus Thermobia; species Thermobia domestica. Next base: position 81,441,370 of record NC_137464.1, read on the forward strand.
ACATTACTTTTTTCAGTTAATAGTTCGAACAGCTTGCCGAACGGGAGAACATTACTTTTTTCAGTTAATAGTTCGAACAGTCTGCTGAACTGGAGAATATTACTTTTTTCAGTTAATGCGTTCCGTTCGGACAACCTGCTGAACTGGAAAACATTGCTTTCTTCAGTTAATGCGTTTCGCTCGAACAGCCTGCTGAACTGGAGAACATTTTTTTCAGTTAATAGGTTTTGTTCAAACAGCCTGCTGAACTGGAGAACATTACTTTTTTCAGTTAATAGTTCGAACAACTGCTGAACTGAAGAACATTATTTTTCAGTCAATGCGTACCGTTCGAACAACCTGCTGAACTGGAGAACATTGCTTTTTCCAGTTAATAGTTCGAACAGCTTGCTGAAAGGGAGAACATTACTTTTTTCAGTTAATAGTTCGAACAACTGCTGAATTGGAGAACATTATTTTTCAGTCAATGCGTTCCGTTCGAACAACCTGCTGAACTGGAGAACATTGCTTGTTACAGTTAATACTTTTCATTCAAACAGCTTGCAGCATTGGAACATATTTTTTTTTTCAGTTAATAGAAGAACCTTTTCAGTGTAGGGCCAAAAGGCGGGTGCGATTAAAAAATCCACCATTTTAGATTGAAAACAACCTATTTTGAACAACTTCCATTTTTCGTATATTTATTCATAGTTGAGTTACCTATGGTCCCGGACTTTTGATACAACCAGTATAGACTAACATCTGAAATTGAAGTAACTTCAACAAACAAAATTTTAAGAATGTTCTTGAGTAAATCTTTACTCATACTATAACTTGGAGATAGTTAAAAGTTGTCATGAGTCAAATTTCTGGAATGACTGTGATGCTCTACTCGACTGTTGTTCAACTCCTACTCATCGCAGCTCTATGACTTCCTGATAACCCGTACTTTCTATGATTCTAGAAACAAAGGGCTATGTATAGAATTCACGCACAATTATGTAAGAAAAAAGAGGAAGTAATTTCGTTGCATAGTAAAAATGCAATACCAGCGTCTATACTCTGTCACGAACCAGTCATTTTTACTGGAAATGTATAATATCTTAGCTTTTCTTCAAATAAAATATGGAACTCGGTTTACGATCAATAATAGACACAAATTCATTATCAGTCTGCTCATCGTTTGTGTGTATGATTTGCTGTAATGCAAATGTGAATTTTAGAATTCAATATTAAGGACTCGCTTATGTATGACGCATGCAAGCTTCATGGTATAAAGCAAACAACACTAATAATAAAAGAGCCACGAACAAAAACACATGACATGACTGTGACATTAACGATCGATACGACACTCGTGCTTCTTGTTTACATAGTGATCGACCCAGCGAGTTCTTAAAACTGATCCGTTAGTATCACAAAGTTATTCGATCAAAAACTCCTCGTTAGGAAAAAAAATCTGCGTTCAGTTTTTCTTTTAAAAATATATAATCGGAAAATACGGTTTAAATGAATTTTGAAGAATATTCTTCCTATATTTGATCTCACGAAAAAGAGTGTAAATATTCACAGTACGTAACTACCAGGTTGGCCTAAATACTGAGATCGTACAGCGGCGCAAATCTGTCTTCAACATTCGCGGAGGAGGGGGGGGGGACAAGTAAGACCTTTTTTTGTTAAGCGATGCTCAAAATATTTGTAAAGTTGAAAAACAATCCTGTGGAGGATCAGGGAGCAGAGTTGTCTTCAACATTGGAAGGCGGAAGATTTGAGGCTTATTCTGGGGGACATCAATTTCATCTCACTTTGCTTTGTGGCAATCGGACACAAATCACGTTTTTCCCCCCTCCCAAAAAAAACACATTTCAAATCGGATTATTGGGGAGGACAGTCCCCCCAGTTCCAAGATTGGAGAGGACATGTCCCCCTTATTCCCCCGTGATTTGCGCCAGTGAGATTGTAGGGTGTAGATGTTTGGTCTTTCACAAGTCACGAATTTATACCCTTGTATCTTGTGAACAGCAAAGAAAATTCTATAAACAATGTCATTGACAACACAGATATTCTGTGTTTATGGCGCACTATATTGTCACTACCGATAAGAACTGAAAGGCGATAGTACGAGTACATAGAGCTGATGGACTAATCTTAAAAATGTTATTATTGTTTCTTAACATAGATTTTTTCAGCCGTGGGCGTCTCTGGCGGGGGGACAAGAGGGACGCGTCCCCCCTATATTTTGAAGTACAAAATATTCAATACTTTAATCTAATTTAATTTATTTACTAATAACAGAATAACATATAAATAATAGTCTAATAATTATGTTCATTTGGAATGTAATTTTCAGGCTGTGAAACGATTATAACAGAGTTCTTGATGTACCTTAGGAGGTCCGTGAAAGTAAGCAGAAAGGTAACAAATAGAGTCGAAGATGATAAACAGATTGGGCTAGATAGTAACATTTGAATCACTTTCTTTGATGGCCACCTCCCAAAATTTTACATGCCAGAGACGCCAGTGTTTCCAGCACCTTATTCAAACAATCCTAATTCGGTAATTATCTTAGGTACAGCTTTGTAAAGTAAAATATTTGTAAAAAAAAAAAAAAGCAATAAATTCATACAATTACATAAAAAAGGAAAAGCGATTCATTCATCGATCCCCAGGACGAACTATTATAGCTAGAAAAATAAATTAGGAGAGAAAAATCCTTTTATCACGAAAGCGAAAACTAAATACATGCAGAAAAAACTAAATAGGCCTACATAGACGTTCGACGTTCGTCGGGATAGTGATACTGTAAATTATAGATGCGTTAAAATACCATTTCGATAAAATATCAAGAACCAATATTAAGAGACGGAAACCATTTTCACGAAGAAATTAAATGTCAACTAAAAGCAGGGAATTCGTGTCATTATTCAGTTCAAAATTTCTTGATGTTGGGAATTCTATCAAGGAATTTGAAGCTTAAAATATATAAAACAATAATCATGCCTGTTGTTCTGTATAGTTGGGAAACATGGTCGCTTACTTTGAGAGAAGAATGTACACTGAAAGTATTTGAGAACAAGATGTACGGACCCAAGAGGAACGGGAATGGGGGAATAGAACTTCATAACGAGGAATTACATAATTTATATCGTTTACAAACTATTGTTAGGGTCATCAAATCTAGGAGGCTCAGGTGGGCAGATCATGTAGAAAGAATGGAAGAAGGTAGGAACGCTTTCATAGTCATAACTGGAAATCCAATCGGAAAGCGACCATTAAGAAGACCTAGGCGCAGATGGGAGGACAATATTAAGATGAATTTCGCAGAAATAGGAATACAAAATAGAAACTGGATCCAGTTAGCTAAGGATAGAAATCAATGGAGAGCTTTTGCGAACATGGCATTGAACCTCCGGGATCCATAGGCCATGCAGTTAGGCCGAAAGCGAAAGATAAGGAAGGATTGTTTTGAAATATGTATCCTAAGAGGGCTGCAGTTTTTTTTGGGGGTGCAGTTTTTTTTTTTTAAAAAAAGTGATTCTCATGGCTCAGTAAAGTTCGGGAGATAAAATTCGACATATACATTTCCCATTAAAAGTAACTGAACAGGTGTTTCAGTGTTTATGAAAAAGGGAGGGAAAATAAAAATTTTACAATAGTCATATTTCCGGCTCTATTCATAAAAATCTCAATGTGGGAATTCGCTTGAGTTGGAAGTGTTAAATTTGATATTTAAACGCCTAATTACGTAAAAAGCAGGTAATATGTGTTTCAGTGTTTTCGAAAATTCCGCTCCTAAAGTGGGGAAAGTTTCAAAAGTTTACAATATTCAAATTTCCGGTTTTACATGCATTAAATCTTTCTTTTCATTTGCGAAAAACAGGTTCTTCTGCTAATAAACAAATAAAATGAGACTTGAGTAGAGATCGTGTAATTCATCTATTTTTGGAGGTGAAGACGTCTTTCAATCAATTGTCTCTGGATTCAATTTAGTTTTTTGTCCAAAGTAGAGAATGAGATTTTTTTTACGTATAGAGCACTTACTATGCGTCACCACACGTGCTCTTTACATTCTATTTAAAAATTACGTCTTTTATTGATAACATCATTGTCAGCTCTAACTACCTAAAAGCTATTTTAGTAGAGAAATTTCATTGTTTCCTCGTAACATCTCTTCCCTGGGACTCTGTGGAAACTAATAAAAAGCCAAGGTTACTTGCTATACTTTTTTTTTGGTAACATAAAGTCTCTATAATTAAGAGTCAAGTGTAGTTAGTAATTAGATTCTCTCTTCTACATTCCTCAGCGCTGCTGCACCTGTATTTATATGCTTGTAACATAACGCGTCATGCCTTTGAAGTCAGCGTCCTGTATCCAGTTTGTCGTCAGCTTGCGTCAGCACGGTCATAGATGGAATTTTAATCAAAAGTCTTTTTTTTTTTAATCCTTTTTACAGATTTCTTCATTTTGTCAATAGAACACAAGCATGTTTTTCCCTATCTCTCTCCAGGCATCTATTCGTTTGAATTCAAAGTAATTATTGATAAAGATGTAAAAGTTTTGTAAAGAATGACTATTATATTTTAATCTACTGTAAAAATCAGTCAAATTTACTATTTAAGTGAAGTATTGTACTTCAAATAAAATTTGTCAAATATTATTATTCTTTTAAGACTTTTTGGATGCTCATGTAATTCTGGCGAAGTAGCTTGAAATAATAGTAATGGAATTATATAATCTGGAAACACGCCTTACAGAATCTACAATTGTCTTAATAACCTATTATAGTTACTTTATGGTTGCACAACATAGAACTAGTTACTACTGTTAGCCGCGAGACAATATTTGAGTCTGCCTCGTCTTGAAAGTATAATTTAGAAACGTTGTCTCTCCTCGAAAAGTAGGTTTCCTATTGAAGGAGCTATGTCTTGTTTCCTATCTCTTCACAGAAGTTGGGTCTCCTCTTGTATCGTCTCGTGGCTAGTACTTCTCTTTGCTGTTCTTCCATTTTATTGTGGAGATGATGAAGTAAAGACCTTTCATTTAAGATGTTAGCCAATCCTTATGACTAGAGCTCCTATTTCTAGTAAACGTAAATCGCAGTTCAAACCCAGCTAGGATTACATTCCTTGATTACAAATCCTAGTAAAGTGTTCGCATAAGAGAATACTCATAACATTTTAATACTTGTGTTTCTGTAATATCCTTAGTTCTCGTACTGCCAGATATCCAAATAACAAATAGAGATAAGATAATAATATACGATTATTAGAAGAGATGTATTAGATGTATTGGAGAACTACCACAGAACTGGAAAGAATTGTGTTTTGCGTGTTAAATGTGCTAGATAGTTTTCTTGATACATAGATAGTACTTATTGGATTCCTATTTTAATAGAGCTCGTATTCTCAGGAGATCGCTGTTATTCACTCATTAAAAACGTAACTACGTGGGTATTACATTTTTCACTACTTCTGCATTAATATTATATATTATATTGAATTATAATATCAATGGTGATAATTTAAAAAATATTATTTTCGTACTTTATAGTAAATGATTTGTAATTTTTTTAAGGTTTAGTTTCCGTTCCTCTGCCCTTTTGACTGGATAGATAATGAGGAATAAATGATGATAATGAAATGGCCATACATAATACCTAAGCAGAAAATCTTGTGACGGCCATCCTAGTTAATGCTTAGACTGCTTGACCTTTCGAGCTGGCTGTATAAAAAAATAAAGTGAAATTATTATAAATGTAGTGAAATTATTATAAATGTAGACTTCAAGTCATTATATTGATGTTTTTCTCGATTCCGAATCTAATGACTCTTATGAGTAATTTAAGACATTTTCATTGATCATAACAAAGAATTCATTACGTCCCATTGGAAAATATTTATTTCTGATTCTGTTATTTTAAAATAGTTTGAAAAGAACAATATATCACGAAATATTAATTCTAATTCAAATGTTTTAGTAATACTAAATTTGTAAGATGTTGTTATTCTCACTGCGTGATGTTATCTTCTAGTTTGGAAAAAGTATAAATATCATTCATAAAATGCCATACTTTAGAAATCTAAAGATTCTTGGCTTTTAGCTCAATACAGACAGTTAGTGTGTCGGTCGGATGGTAACCTTTAGTACGCTAGTATGAAAGCATATCTGTTGTTCCTTTTATATTAATTAGTACAGATATATATAGTTTCCTAATTGTATCAAATACCGAAAATTCTGCTTTCCTGCTTGGAATCCTCACCAGTGGCAAAATAATCTTGTTGCCCGGATAGAATACAAATTGTCAAAGACAATAAGGTATCTAATTCCAAATTATTATATTACGTTGTATTGTCGTATATATATATATATCATTGAATCAAAAAAAGAAATATTATGTGCTCATTTTGTAATTTCAAAATTCAGAATTTGATTTTTTGAGTTGATCAGCCTACACTCTTTCAATCTAATCCTAAATGATTTATATTTATCCATTAATTAAGGTTATTATTAGTTCTCCATTCATAGTATTTTAAGATTGAATATAGTAAAGATATGAGAGAGGCATACGCCTGAGTGTAAGATATATTTGCAAAGATTTGGATTGTTTTAAGTTAAACACCCTTTTCAGCACCTAAGTTATATTAAAAAGACTACTGTTTGAAGTGGGTTCTGAATCACTAGTTACATTTGTGCTCAAGATAAATATCATCACAGTGAGTCAAACTCCAGACTATACGCATGGAAAGTGCGCGTATTTGTCACGAGGAGGTACTATGCTCGTAAGTCAATAGCATCGTTACCTTGACACACAAACAGAAATCTCATTAACGGGCGTGTCTCACAGAAACCAATTATCTCTAGAACCGCAGAGCTGCATTTGTTTACCAAAAAAATTTTAGTTTTTGTTTTCCTCTCTGCCAGTTGCATGTTGATGAGATTGTGAACGTTCCATTTAAATCAAGTATAGTTACTACGAAGGGGCTAGCAGTAACCTCAGAAAAATAGAAAGAAAGAAAAAAATAAAATGTTTGTGTTATGCAACCCACAAAACTTAATCGTTATGGTCAGTTGCATAACATTGCAGGTTCAGTGCTTGCTTCGTTTTATGTTCTTACTTGAAGTGTAGTGGAGTATCGATTATCTGGATCGATTAATGTTAAAGGCATTCAGATAAACAAAAATCCGTTTAATCAAAGTATTCGGTAATGCTATCTTTTATTACGATTTGTATGTACTGTTCCGTAAATATAAGTGACATTAATACACAATGTAAAACACGTTCTTTGCACAGTTTGTGATACAGGAGCACATGTAGTATGGAACACTTTGATACAATAATTTATCTTTTCACTAGAAATATTTTCCCATGCATACTTTAATATTTTCTCATGGGCTTTGCTTGTTGAAACAATGATCTTTGACTCAATTATAATATATTTTGTCTTTTTAGCGTTTATTTTTATTTCATACAACATTATTCACCCTGTCGTTTGGTTTCAATTCACATTGTGGAGCAAGTACCTCTGTCATCTTTAAATTGAATAAACTTCACATTTCTTCTTCAAATCGAAACATTGTTTTTTTTATCAGCGCCTTCTTTACTATTTCATCTAATTACGTAAGTTGATGATAAGCTGCGGGGAGTACAGATCAATCTTGCCCGCTGAATTTTTCAAAGTAGGGAGTGTTGATGATCTCTGGAAGAAGATGTGAAAAGCATTTGTGATCAGAATGAATCGTACAATTTTCAATACCTAGATACTGCTAGTAAAAATAATTGGAAGCAAAGGTAGGAAACAAGGGGCAAATCTTTAGGAAGAAGGAAATCCTATTGATGTGTCATTGAACAATTATTTAAGAAGAAGATTCACAAATTGTTTCGTGCAAAGTGTCATGCTGTTTGGAGCAGGAACATTGAAAAAGCAATGAGAATCACCTGAAAGCATTCTAAATATATATTATAATAATGGGGAAAACCCCCTGAGTGGAATGAAAAGCCATCTAGAAATTGTTAGCATATAATGGTAAGATACGAATAATCCTACAAACAGTTGAAAAGAGAAAAATAAACTTGTTAGGACATTATTATAGAATAAGTTTTCTTAAGTGGGATACGGTAGAAAGTATGGTATGATATATGACAAAAAAGAAAGGAGAAAAATGACAAAAGAGAAAGGAAAAAAGAAAATTGATGAAAATGAAAGGAGAAAATAGACAAGAGAGAAAGGGGAAGAAAGAAAATTGATAATAAAGAAAGAAGAAAGGAAATTGATAAAAGAGGAAGAAGGAAAAGAAAACTGACAAAAGAGAAAACAAAAGAGAATTGATAATGAGAAAGGAATAAAAGGAAATTAACAAGAGAGAGAGGATGAAAGATAAAATTGACAAAAGAGAAATGAGAAAAATAAAAGTTGCAGTTGTTGTATGGTAATTTTTTACGTTGGAATGAAGATATTAACGAAGGTCGAATTTACATAGAAGTCTCTCAATTTGCCATTGGTGGCACAGTGTCTATTATGTTGACGATGAGAAGTCGGCAGACATATAATGAATCTTTTAAATTCTCTTGTTATTGATACCTTTATGTGGCTATGGTAGAGTACAATTGACATGAGAGACAATTTATGGTTAATCTCCAATCTAAAATGTTGAACAAAAATAAAATTTAAAAAAATAAAGAGGGACAGTAGAAAAATATAAAAGGAAAAGTGTGAGAAAAGAAATGGGTTTTCGGATGGTATCGTAACTGGAGAGAGATCACGTGACCTGTTGCATGTCTGCGATGGAGGGGAGAAAAGACAGCTACCACGTAGTCTATTTCCTCCCCCTTCTCATTTCTTCTTCTTTTCTTTCCTTCCTTTGAATTTCTCTCTCATGTCGAGCCTCAGACGCCACGAATATCTATGTCACGTGTTTTGTCCTATCCACTCTGAAGGAAAACAAAATTCCTTCATAATTTGATGCACGATTACATTTCATATGCGCAATGTAACAAAGACATGAAAACAAATGAAAATAATGTAATTTGTAGATGTGTGCTTCGATTCTCGATTTTTCCTAGTGAAAAAAGGAAACTAGAGAGTTTCAGTGGCTTCGAAGTCACATTTTCTTGTATAGTGATCTCGCAGTTATAAACTATTGTAACAGGAACTGAATAATGCTTACACACATTACTGATGAGTTCAAATTTACAGTCTTGATCAATGTCGACTCATTTTGTGAATTAAACCAGTTTCCAAGTCGCATGAATGTTGAGGGATAGTCTGAGTATTGATACATTAAATGTCAAACTGTAGTATTCCATAGAAAATGAGTATTCAACACACAATACCGTCACCAATAACTTCTCACAAATCTTCATTATTAGGCAGTGCTGACTACATCAAACCAGATATAACAATCTGTATACAACTTTCACTAACAGTAGAATACATAAACAACAAGTAATCAGAACGTTCTAATTTTTTTTAGTTTTATAATGCTCAATTTAAAAGTATTTCCCACCAAAAATAGATTTCAACTTAAATTTCTTTCTGGAAGATGTGTAGTGCCTTGCCAAAATTTAGTGTTGCTAATGTGGATTAAGGTTCCTTAACTAGAAGATAAGGCCAATCGTTTCAGTGTCTCTTTTGCATGGGTCAGTAATAAGTCTTACAAAAATTTTAGGAATGATACAAAAAATAGATCAAAAGATTGCGATCCTGGCTAATAATTAGATTTTGGATCAGGGGCCACAAAGTTTTGAATGGCTCGTAAATCGAGTTTTCATATTTTCTACGGAATATGCACATCATACTGACAAGGGAAGATCACGAATTGCCTCCGCTGAGATCCGAACGAGACAATTGTGTTTGCATTTGATAGGTTATAACTAGATGAGTCCCAAAATTATACGTACCACTGTTATGTTAGAACATATTTTGTAATATAAAATCAATTAGATTCTTAGACGGGGTCTAACTGAAAAGTTTTAAATCTCAATGGGGGGGGGGCTAAGTAGCACATCATTTGAAAGCTGTTACGAAATGAAAGTCTTGATTCTACGACAACCCTATGTAAAATGGCGGCGAGTCAAAATGTAAACAAAAACTTAATTGAAAAGTCCATGGCTACCTCTATACATCGGAAATGATGAAACAAATGTAAAAACACTAAAGCACTTATGGCATTAGTTTTAAAGTGCAACTTTTTAAAGTAAAAACATCTTGTTCCAGGGCCACTGCAGGGTTCCAAGTGGGGTCCAACTCAAAGTTTTCAAATGTCGAGGGGGATTAAGTGGCACATCATTTGAAAGCTGTTGGTAAATGAAAGAAGACGAAACAAATCTCAACTCTCTACGATAACCCTGTGCAAAATGACAGACGATCAAAATGTAAACACAAACTTAATTGAAAAGTCTATGGCCACCTTGAATTCAAGATGGCCGCTTAACATCTATGTCGAAAATGTAGGTACTAAAACTGCTGAAGCTAGGAAAACCAAATTTGGTATGAATGTTGATCGTAAAAAATGACTTTGTTTATAAATGCTGACAATTATATTGCATCTGACAATTATGATGCATCTTCATTCATTCGACACGTTGAAATAAAGAGATGTACTAGCAACTCGACCGTAGTACAGAAGTTGTCGCAACCAGACAGCAGCTCTAACTGCCACAGGAGACGATTGGAAGCATCATAGAGCGGAGACTACTATTGTTTTCTTTATTTACTATTCCGATTATTTATTTCTTCTTTGTTATTCTCACTTTCATTTTCTATTCCGTTTGAATCATACATATTACTCCATCATTGGGAACTCATTTTCTTCCATTTCACAACAACTTTCAAACAATGCGGTACTAAACACTCCTTGCCTACAAAACTTTTGAGTTGGGTCCCACTTGGGACCCTGCCGGGGACCTAGAACAAGAAGTTTTTACTTTAAATCGTTGTACTTTGAAAATAATGCCATACATGATTACCTGTTTTCACATTTGTCTCACTATTTCCGATTTATAGGGGGTGGTCATGAACTTTTCAATTAAGTTTTTGATTAGATTTTGACCCGCGGCCATTTTGCACAGGTTTGTCATAGAGAATCAAGACTTGCTCCACCTTCTTTCATTTCGCAACAGTCTTCAAATGATGTGCTACTTAGCCTCCTTTGCCATTTGAAACTTTTGAGTTGCACTACGTCTGGGAGCCTGCTGGGGACCCTGAGGCACCCCAAAAATGTGTCCTTAAAATGATGGATACTTGCTCGTCGAGTTTTCTATCTACCCAATCGTTTCCGAACAAATGATCCAGTTCAAACTATTCTGCTAGCTAATAGCTTTTACATTACAAAATATGTGGTAACTCACGATATCCCACCTGATGGCACGTGTAACTTTGGAATTCTTCTAGTCATAACTATCAAATGCAAACACAATTGTCTCGTTCGGTTCTCAGCGGAGTAAGTTCGTGACCTTCCCTTGTGAGTTAAGTGATAGTTTGGGTTTGGCTACTCTATATGTAATTCTCCAGATATAAAGCATACAAGACAATTTTTGATTGAAATATATTGGATCTTTTGATCCAAAAATAATTTAGGAACTAAAATAAATTGGCTTTCCACCATGTTCTCTATTAAGAATACGGGTCTATAGACAACATGGCGATCTTATTTTTGTGTCAGTATACTGGGCACGATACAAGGCGGACTGTTAGCAGTGTGGCGCCAAGTAAGCTTTGTGGTGGACAAACACCGTGTGCATGAGATTTCTCGGGATTCTTCCATTTTCTCCTTTCCACCATTTTATTTCACCGTCTCATTTAGCCTAGCCTGCATAACCATGGGACGTAAAACTTAAAGATTTCATTTCATGGTAGCAGTGTGAAAGTAATCAAACAACATGACACGTTCATCGTACAGAGCTCATTCCTGTATTTTGGTATGGAGAGCAGTAAGCGACAAAATCCTGCTCGCCTTTTTGTCTTCGTTCAGGAGATTATAACTAGTGGATTCGTGATTTCAGTCTTATCGTCTGTTCTTCTCTGACCCCGGTGTCCCCGAGTAGCGTAGTTGCTAACGCTCTTTCTTTTCGTGTGAGCGGTCCCGGATTCGATTCCCGGTGGGTACACTCAGTCATAAAAGTGTAAAAACATTTTCATTTCCAGTCATCTTGAGTGAGATTTTGTCTGGCTTTTTCTAGTTCACAGTATTCAAATGCCAAGATGGAATGATAGTGTGGGAGAAACCGCTCTAGGGCCGCGGTGGTTCAGTGATAGAGTGTTCACCTCTGGTGCTAGGGGTCTCGGGTTCAAACCCTGCTCCCGCCAAGTGAACTTTGTGGTAGACAAACACCGTGTGCGTGGGTTTTCTCGGGGTTCTCCCGTTTCCTCCCACTTTCTTCATTCCACCATTTCATTCATTACTCATAATCACTGTCTCCTTTAGCTTAACCGGCATAACCGTGGGCATAACCGGCATAACCGGCATAACCGTAAAACTCAAAAATTCATTTCATTTCATTTCAGAAACCGCTCTATCACTATCTATCTACGTAGGCCTATATATAATCCGGTAGATCACATTGAGCTGATGAAAATAGCATGCTTGAAGATAAACGCTCATGCGTATATTTCGAGTAAATCGAGAAAAATGAATTTTTGTGGATGAATTCTAAAAATTATATCGGTTGTTGCCAATCTGGTGAACTTGATTGTTTTTATTCTGCGGGAATACATTATTTATTTATTTATTTGTATATGAAATATGATACATGACGCACATAATATATGCACTCCACAATGGATCGGGGAAAATTTTCTTTTCAGTATCTGGTGAAGAACATGTTATATTATTTTTAAAATTTTACAGCGCCTAAAGTTTGTTAAATGTTGAATTACTAACTGAATAGGTATCCTGTATGAATACATGTTCCCGTTTCTGTTTAACTTTGATTCTATAAGGAAATAACAAGATGAATAACTACATTACTCTTTAGAGATTGGAATTTCAACATCCTTCTATTCTATTCTACATACCTACAACACGTTTGATAAACATTTTCCAAAGTTCTCAACTTGTGATGATACAACAAAGTTTCTCGTATATTACTCAGCATCTTCTACCGTACAAGAACTGCGTATTACAAAATCATCAACTTAATTAATTGGTACATGAACTTTGCAGAAGAGAGAAATGTTTTGTGGTTTCTGATTAAACTAATTCAGTCGCGGCGTTTGTAGTTGGTAAGTTTGTTTTCCAGTAATAATATATTTAATAAACTAAAACTTGTAATTTTGTAGAGAATAATCCTTCTAATACATACATCTTATCTTTTATGAGTAACTACTCATTTCCGCATTAGATTTATATCCCGCGAATTTTATTACACTATTATGTTAATGTGTAATGTTTATTGTTATCATAACTTTATACATAGTTGGGGATCTCACCTTTGCTCAAGAAGTTGGGTTCAATTCGCGATGTTGACATTTGAGTTCTAATCCAGTGCTAACAGTATCTATATCTGAACAGTCATTTAGCTCAAAAAGAGTTTCGACTACCAAACAAACTACATATACACAGAGATTTGTGGTATTCAAAAATTTTTGGGTGGCCTGCATAATTACCTTTATTTTTACCATCCCTACTTCCAATGTAGATAAGAGAAAAATGCATGTTTTTCGAATAAATAATAAAAAAAAACAAGGTAAGAGTCAACGTAGTGAATTTTTTTACCTTCCATTTCATATTAAATCAAGAATTATTAATAAAATACTTAATTATGAAATAAGAACAAGTCACCGTAGTCGTTTCTGAGAAAATTGTCTAAGATCATACTCCTAAGAATAAATTGTCTTCTGCATTTTTCCTAGAAACATGACATATCATACATATTATACTGATGTTAATGGAAAGTTGTATTATAAAATATAAGCACAATTGTTAGTGTCGTTTTCGGGAAATTCGCAATTTTTGATCCCACAGTTTTGTTTTTCATTTTCTGTGTAGAAACAAAATTCGAACTCTTCTCTGGAATATGAGGAACTTATAAAAGCCTTAAGTTTAAAATTTATTCCGGATACCTTAACGGGATGGTCTCTCGAGCCAAACCGGACATCCGGAAATCTCTTTTTGTTTGCCATGAAGAATATAAAATGGCATTAGTCCTTTTTTACATTTTTTTGCAACCACACATTTTATTTTCTTTTACCATCGCTCTAAAGTTTAAGATACATATTTTTAAGTTTTATTTTGTTACAGATATGCTTACAGGTAACTAAGCTGCTTTAGTTCCAAATATATTCCTTTAGGAGTGTTGGATTGTCATTGGTGGTGCGCTTGCATTGTGTATAGAATGTTTTAGTTACTTACTCGATTAAATGAAGCAACAAATGCGATAGGGAACTATTCTCATGGTTCGAGCCTGACTTAGTAAAAATAATACAAAATGTACCATTTTTCTTTTGCTTGTTTATTCGTAAGTGAAAGGAGATAAGGAAATGGAACTTACCACAATCATAGATAATGTTATTCTACAATAGGAAATATAAACCTGAAGGATTTTCAGTGTTGCCATCCACAGAAATTACAGTGTTACCATCCATAGAAATTACAGTGTTACCAGAAAAACAACGCCCCTAAAATCTAAGTTGAGACAGCGTCTAGAGGAGCATTTGATTGCGTATCATATTGTTTTGGTTTCCTGTGAAAAAATACTTTTTAAATAACATTATTATTTAGTTTTAATAACTGTATGTTAAAACTATTTTGTTTATTACAAACTAAATACAACTATTATTTAAAAAGTAGTTCATATTAAACCAAAACAACATGATACGTAACCAAATGCAGTTGAGTTCGTTCCTTTACTCACTGCCTTAACTTAGATTTTGGGGGCGTTGTTATTCTGACAACACTGTAATTTCTATGGATGGCAACACTGAAAATCCTCCAGGTTCATATTTTCTGTTGTAGAATAACATTATCTATGATTGTGGTAAGTTCCATTTCATTATCTTCTTTCACTTATGAAAAACAAGCAAAAGAAAAATGGTAAATTTTGTATTATTTTTAGTAAGGCAGGCTCTTAAGTGTTGAAAGATGGAAAAGTAAAAGAGGAAACTGGAAAAAAGAATTGGAACAAGATTGGAGTACCAAATGAGCAACATATGTTTCATTATAAATGCTACATGTCATATATGTGACAGTGCATGTCATGTTATTATTGGCTTTTTATCTTTTCTCTCCCTGATATATGTATCTGTTTGAATTAACTACAGTTCAAGAAATTTAGTCTAACATGTGTCCAAGTGAATTCAATAGTTCGCTCTCAATTTCAGAATAAGGATGTACTTTTAATTTGTTTATAATTTATTATTTTCTTTTTTAAAAAATAAATTATTTCATACGTTTGGTGAAAGGTGTTTAATTCAATTCAACATATATATTCGTGTGTGTACTTATACTCGTACACCATCAATGTACTCAACAAATTGTTGTATTAGCCTTTCTATGCCAACCAGAGATTTGAACGAAATCGTAGACTCTCACGTTAGCGCCCCTCGTGACTCCCTCAACTATCACAGAGTCATGATTGTTACATCTTTGGAAAGCCTATGGAGCACATATTACAACGATGTAACATTTGTGTAATTCCCCCTTATTCGCAGAAGAAGAAACAAAAAAGTCCCCAAAATATGAAAGAAATATAATTTGGGAACCTGGCACCCCTTACATTCACCCTAAGCGGACAAAATGATGCTAATGTATAGGCAACACACTTGCGACACTAATATAAACCATGGTAGCCATTGCTGCAATATAAAGCGAGATAAAAATTCCGAATGAAATTCCTATAAAAACGTCCTGTATATCATTTTCAACGGGCTGTTCAGACCTTTGCGTTGGCGGTCCTGGTGAGCCCCCTAATTATCACAGGGTTACGTCACATCATGTACAGTAACAAGAATTATGCGTCTAGACCAATTCATTGAAACTATATCTTGTCTTATATGGAACCGTCCTGAAAATAAATGTAATTTACGTAAAAAAAAAAAAAAAAAAAAAGAAAAAATTGACCACCTTTTCGTTCCCTCATATAAGCATTAAGTACACATGCAGAGTATTACGATGCAGTGGATTACTTCACTGCTTCACATACTAATTTTTATGAATGTACCCCCAAGGAAGGAATGGCTCCCAAAAAACTTGATGCAAAAAAAAACTTTACCCTTTTCCTTTCGGTGTGGTACCCACTATATACAGGGTGACCGCGTGACTATGTTACAAAATTTAAGGGATGATTCCTGACACTGAAACAAGAAAAAAAGTTCAAATAAACTTTTGTCCAACGAACATAATTTCGGAGCTACAAGGTGCCGAAAGCGTGGGAAAATGACATTCAAAGCTCTATAGCTCGACTATGGTGAATGATAGAGCTAATGCGGCATGGTCACGTCAAAGACACCGAAGCTGCTGTATTCAAAAATGCTTAGGTCGAGATCGTGCAATTCGTGCACAAGGGATTCCCCAAAGGAGCGTAGGGATTCCCGGATAATCTGTCAAGAAAGATGGGTTGAAAAGGATACGGATGAATAGCTGTCACAAATGCTAGCAATAATGAGTCTGTACTAAGTCGATATCTAGCACAAGCACAAAATGGCGAACAGTTTTATACGTGTCATGTGTGGTTGCATAACGCGTACTAAATAAGAGTGGGAAACATGAAAGGAAAATGTGAATAATTTGGTACAAATGGTAAATACATGATATTACGCTGTCCCATCATTGAACAGACGCTTTTAATAAAATGTAATAGTCATGAAACGTACTAAAATGTTGTAAAAGGATAACACTATTAAAGTCTTTTTTCCATGTATTGTTGTCATTGAAAACAAATAAACAAAACTGAACGAAACAACCATAATGCAGAAGAGGTTGTTTCCTAAAAACAAAAGTCACAAGAATGGGAATAATGTCTTCAATCAACATTTTACAGCAGGATTGAATGCAGCCAAGAACATCATCAATTACCTGTAAACGAGACAAATTTCCTAATTATCCTACAGTAGGCGATGGACATGGCGTCCCTCTACTTCAACACAGGCGTTACAGCGTCGCAGTAAGTTCTGACGCATCCGCTGTAACAACACAGGAGCTGTTCTTATAGTATCACAGGCAGCGAGTATTCGTGCTAATAGTTCTTCTGCGTTGTCTATAGGCGTTTCATAGACAAGTGTTTTGACATGACCCCACAAGAAAAAATCAAGTGGAGTCAAATCTGAGGAACGTGCAGGCCAATTACAAGGACCGCCTCTTCCAATCCATCTGTCTCGAAACGTTTGATTCAAATACTCTCGAGCACTAGCTGAAAAGTGGGCTGGGGCGCCATCATGTTGAAACCACATCCGTTGACGAACACCGAGAGGGACATCCTCTAATAACTCTGGAAGTATGTCTCGCAGGAATCTCGTATACACTGACGCAGTTAATCGTGGTGGTAGTAAATATGGACCTATTATCTGATCACTGATAACACCCGCCCACATATTTATGGCGAATCGGTCTTGGTGGCCCCTTTCCACAATTGCATAAGAATTTTCGTCTGCCCATACTGTACATGACTATTGTGACTATTAAATATCCCGTATTTCGTAAAACAAGCTTCGTCGGTGAAAAGCACGTAGGAAGCAAACTGCCGATCAATTACAGAGCGTTGGAGAAACCACTCACAAAACCGAACGCGAGGTTGAAAGTCAGTTGGACGTAAGCCCTGAACCCTCTGCGGATGATAGAGGTGTAACTGTTGCTCGTGTACTACTTTCCAAACAGTATCTTGTGCTACTCCCGTTTCACGTGCTACTTTCCGGATACTTACTGTTGGGTCTTGGGCGAAACGATCAAGCACTTGTTCTTCAAAGTCCGGAGTCCTTGTGGTTCTTCGTCTTCCTTGGTCGTAGTATTGAGGTTGTAAATTCCCCGTGTCTTGTAAGCGTTGAAAAAGTCTGGCAAACCTAGTATGGGCTGGATATTTTCTTTGTGGATACTTCAGTGGATATAACCTATAAGCTTCTCGACTGTTGCCATTTGCTTGACCGTATATAAATATAATGTCCGCGAGTTCTGCTATCGAATACTCCATTTAATCTCACATTCGAACAAGCAAAGCACAAACTGCACTAAGGAACTCGTACGCAAGAACAAACCACACGAAGAATGACCTTCCACCTTCCACAACGCCTTCTAGCATTGTTGTCTTATACTTTCCTTACCTTTGATTGTTTTCTACGACAGAAGAACAAATGCTTGTGATCGAACCTGCAAACTGTGGTGTACTTCAGGTGATAACGCCGTCTGTGAAAACAAAATATCTTCTAAACGATAAAAATATGACGACATGTTAAGCATTCTAGACAAAATCTCGGAATCAGTCTTGCAAAACATCGGAAGCAGCGACTAAAACAAACGTCCTGATAAATTGTTTTTCCTTGTTTTTTTTTCAATGTTCGGGTAACGCACATTACGGCTAATGATAAGAAACGGATATTTTACTGTTGTTCTCTGGCAGTGGTCATATTAACATGGGATGGCGGAAAAATCCCCCTCTCGTAAAAAGTATCCTCGGCTCGTATCATCAAATAAAATAAGATTTCTGCCTGGAAGAAAGCACTCATACCCCCGGTTTTTCCACTTAGTTTTACTTGCTTTCAATGACAAAACTACATGGAAGAAAACAATGTTAGTGTGATGTTTGTACAACATTTTAGTACGTTTCATGATTATTCCCTTTATTAAACGCGTCTATACGTGCAATGAACAGGACAATGTACTATAATGTATTTACCATTTGTACCAATTTATTCACATTTTCCATTCATATTTTCCCACTATTATTTAGTGCGCGTTATGCAACCACACATGGCACATACAAGACTGTTCGCCATTTTGTGCTTGTGCGAGATATCGACTTAGTACAGACGCATTATTGCTAGCAGTTAGGACAGCTATTCATCCGTATCCTTTTCGACCCATCTTTCTTGACAGATTATCCGGGAATCCCTACGCTCCTTTGGGGAATCCCTTGTGCACGAATTGCACGATCTCGACCTAAGCATTTTTGAATACAGCAGCTTCGGTGTCTTTGACGTGACCATGCCGCATTAGCTCTATCATTCACCATAGTCGAGCTATAGAGCTTTGAATGTCATTTTCCCACGCTTTCGGCACCTTGTAGCTCCGAAATTATGTACGTTGGACAAAAGTTTATTTGAACTTTTTTTCTTGTTTCAGTGTCAGGAATCATCCCTTAAATTTTGTAACATAGTCACGCGGTCACTCTGTATATAAAATACATATTGGCGGAAAGCTTTATCCTTCAGAAACATATTGGTACCAAAATTATCTTCCTAGCGTAATAAGGAGCTGAGCTATTTCGGTTTAAAGCCTTGACGTACCAGTTGCGTCAATGGGTATTTAAAGGTTAATATAACTACAAAGTTTGTTTCACATATTATTGTTACATGATTGAGAACGAAAAAACAAACATAATATACATTTGTGCTTTTCTAGTTTAACTCCAATGGTTATGTCATTTAGGCTAAAGGAGACGAATGATTGATGTAAGTGGATGATTATAAAATAATTGGTGGAGTGAGAATGTGGAGGGAAACGGGAAAACATCAAAAAATTCACGAACACGATGCTATCACTACAAATTTACATGACTAGGATAGAACCAGGAACCTCCTCGCACCAGAGGTGAGCGCTCTACTGTCATGCCACCATGCCCCATATAGCACATTTATGTTTATTATTTTTGGAATCCACTCATTATTCCTTTTACCGGATTGCAGTCTTTCCAATATACAATTATATTGCTATTGGTAGTCAAGTTAAGCATCATACAGTATTTCTTATAAACATGATTTGAATTTAATTCAAAGAGCAGGTTATAAGGGCACTGCGTATTCATGTTTCTTTTTAAAGATTAAGTTCTTATATTCAGTACACAGTAAGCTAAAACTAGATGCTACAGCTTTTGAAAGAGCTATGGAGAACTTTAATTTTGGCAATCTTTGAACAGCGCTTTGACGTGCGAAGCCAATTCTGTTTTTCTTGATAGGAATTTGACATCTTTTAATTCAAGTGAGTTACCCAATCACATTACGCGCGCAACTACATTACTTGTACTCCGTCAACAGTTTTATCCGGAGTACTGTATCGTTCAGTCCATAGGGACATCATTAGCATAAATGGCGGAAAGATATTGGATCTGAGAAATTAGTGACTTAAAAAAACGTAGGAAGGAATGGGGATGATAAGTGAGGCAATTAGGAAAGGGAGTGAAATAGGAAGCGAAGTGGACTGGAGAGAGAAATCTTTTCCATTTACAGCGGCCGAAGCCTTCTAGATTATGGACGTCTGGAGGCAACTTCTTTCACCGAAGTTACACCTTCTTGCGCTTCATTGTAGAAGATGCATGGCCCTACAGGGAGCTGCCGGAGTTAAACCTGAGCTGGCTGTTGGATGAGACGTGTTCGCTGCTTCAATTGCGTCGTCCTCTCACAGGAGGCAGAGGAAGGGGAAGGAAGAGGGAAGGCGTATTCGATATTTGCTCGACGTGCTCGGATGGCTGGACGTGGATTTACCTTTAACTCAGTTGGTCTCTCGCGCAAACCACCAATTCCTTCGTTGACTTTACAGCAATTCGGTTCCACTCTTCGTGTTCGAGTGCAGATCAAGAACCATAGCAAGAAATCTAATACTTTTTTCATATACTTCTTTTTTAACTTACATAATTTTCTTCACACTGATTTGTTTATAATTTCCAACACCAACATCCTCCATTTGGGAACAGTTGCTGAATTAAACTCCACTCTTTTACAACAAGATATGATAGGAATCTTTATAAAACATATAGTATCAACATTCATTTAAATTAACTCTTGCATTTCGGGAAATAATTATATATTTTGAAGTCCCCTGATACAAATAATACAACTCTTTAATTTTTTAAAAATAAAAATAATTATTATATATTTAAGCAAGTTTTTACAATGCTGCTAAACTATAAAACAGATAATTAATTTTATATAAATCTAATAACACAAGTTTAAGTTTATTTACCTATTATGTTATTTACAAAAGTCGTGTAAACTCATCTCTAATCAAAATAATCTGATTTACACAGAAACATCTTCAGTGTAAACGAATAACTCAACTATGAAGCTCTGTTTTGATTTCACACCAGGTACACCTTAAGGTACGCTTGCTATGTTACGAGTTATCTCAACACATGGCGATTATGATTGATATGTGCAGTCTTGTTTACAAAAGCTTGACCAGCTAAAGCAATATTTTGGGAAGTGCATATATGAAATTCTAACACCATAGCTAATACTATAGTAGCATGACTCCAAATAAAGATCTCAATTGGCTAAAGAAAATATATATACTTTTCGTTTAATTCCATCTACAGGTAAGAGTATAAGATTTCGCAAAAAGGTGGACGGCCAGATTTTTTAGACAAGACTTTTATATACTCTAGAGCAGCGTTTCTCAACCTTTTTCGACTTGCGGCACACTATGGGTGTAACTTAAAATCGCGGCACACTCATAGATTTCATTATATTTAAATATAAAATACCACGGTATCTTTTTCTGTGGTTACTGCACAGAAAAGAAAGCTCGATCACTGGTTTTCCACTATGGTAAATCATTATGTTTATTTTTTATTCTAATTTAAACATAGAAAACATTTGCAATGAAATAGGCCTATTGGACTTAGGTTTTTAAAAATACGCTTTCTTTTTCGAAAACTACATCCAAACTGTCACTAACAAGGAAGATCACTAAATAAAGAACGAACAAACAAATCTCTTTTACTTTTAAAACACAAATGTAGGTAATTCGTATGCATGTCTGTTTTGTCGAAAGGATTGAATATTTTAAAATTTGAATTTACGAAATAGTCTGCAACAATAAAGAAGCAGTAATGGTCATAACGTCATGACAATGATAACAAATACCTTTTTCAATATTAAAAATGTACAGAAAAGTGACGCTGTATGAAACTTAAAATTGTAGATTCATATTAGAGGTTCATAGTAATATGAAATACAAATATAAATTTTTTCCTGCAATGTAATTGCTACAGAATTAATAATTTTGTTTTGATTTACTTGCGGCACACCAGCGGCCCATTCACGACACACCAATGTGCCGCGGCACACCGGTTGGGAAACGCTGCTCTAGAGTCATGCTCAGTATTACATTCCAATGAACAATTATTTTGGACATATGACTTCCGCCATGAGCTGTACACGAAAATGTAATTACTTTTCAGAAAATAACTGTGAACTTCAGAGAGCACATTTACTGTAATATAATTTTCCTTCATTCGAAACATACATTTCTGAGATGACAAGTGTTTTCTATTGGTGAAAGCTTTTCTATCAGATCCAGTAATCAGAAATGGTTGAAGAAAATAGACAATCTTCTTTCTTTGTTGAGATCAGGAAACTCGTTAATAAGTTTTGGTCATCGATAGAAACTTCAAATAAATTTAAAAAAAATGTAAATATGCTATGTAAACTTGACTGTAATATTTTCGACCGTATATCAAATGTTTTAAGTGTAACAATACCGGGTCACATATTTAACGGAATTTTTCGTTCTAGATTTCCAAATTATGGTATGTATAGGGGATTATGGAAAGTTTTATAGAACGACCTTATCTGTTCGATAATCAACAGATACCAGAGCAAAACAGTAAGAAATAATGAATTTTTAAATGTGGATTCACTTCTGCTATTTCCGCTTGCAATAGAGGAATAACATTGGAGATATAACCTATTCTTGCGTTACTCAACCCATATCGGAAAGCAGCTTCTCGCTATTTATTATCATTTTTTCACTGTGGTTGGCAGTGTTGAAACTGAAAATCGTAGATTTCCACCAATATCGGTTTGAACATGAATAAAGATCGAGATTAAACTAATTTTGGGGACCCATGTTAGAAAGCCTTTTCTCGCTATCTGTTACCGTTTTTGCTTCATGGAGATCAAAATTTCTACCACTTTTTGTTTTAATAGAGTGACAGGAATAAAGCCTGGATCTATTCTTGAGATACAGAATGGAATACAAAAAAAATCTTCTCTGTCTATTACCGTTTTGATTTTGTGGTAATCAACGTTGAAAGCGAAAATAGTTTATTTTTATCGCTTCTGATTTCAATAGAGGGTTACTGGAGGAGATGAAACCTATTCTGAATCGATCCCAGAAAGCTGGTTCTCGCTATATCTTATCATTTTTCTTTGATATCTGTCGACAGACACACGACATTGCGTTTTTGTAAGACTTCCTATATTTATGCATAGCTTAGTTTTGAAGTCTTAAAATTAAAGAAACAAGTTAGGACTTGTTTGAGAAGGAAAGTTCTGATAAACAAGATAAATATAAAAAAAGAAGATTATAGTTGAAAGTTGATATTGAAGTGTTTTAACTACGTCAAATAAAGAGATTAGGAGGTGAACTGTAGTACATGTAAACTTTCATAGTGTGCTGTTCTTAGATTACTTTATATATTTAAGTTTAAGCACAATGTCAGATTAATTATATTGAAAATGTTTGATAATATTGTAAATACAGAACATTTTAAGCTTCATTGAAATATTTATCTTTCAAGTTCATAGTAATAATTAGCTCTGTATTAAGAAAGAAAGGCAAACAACATATAGAGATAATATAATAAAAGTGATCATGCAATTCCCGTGTTTATCTAATATTGACCTCTTTGTCCTCCAGTGTCAGACGAATATCACGAATGTTCTGTTTTGACTTCTTCTTCCTTAGCAACGGGGAAATTTCCATTCATCAATTATATTGTATTATATTATCATTAACTCAGTCAATAAGGGATCGTGTTTGTCTCTTTCAAAGGAATCACGCATTGTTAACTTTTAACAAGTGGTTATATTTTGAAATTTGTTCCTCTTTCCTTACTTCTTCATATGTACAAATTCGACAGAAATCCCGAAATTATTGAGAAAAAGATGAACAACGTATTACATTAATGCGAAATATGATTCATGTGTTTACTTCCATTTTCGACAAACTTCCTCAAACGACTCAATTGTTTGTCCTTTTTCTTTGAATTCTTTCTAGCCAGCAAAGTCTCCGATTTTCTAAAGAACCCAATTCTTTAAGCCAACGATTTTCTAAACAATTCAATCCTTCGAAGTGCCGATTTCCTAAGGAATCAAATTCTTCGAGCCATCGATTATCTAATGCATTAAATCCTTCGAACCATCGGTTTCCTAAAGAATCTAGTCTTTCGAGCCACCGATTTTGTAAGGAATTCAATCCTTCGAACTGCTGATTCCCAAACGATTCTCACCCTTTAAACTGCTGATTCGCCAATCCTTCTAGCCAATGATCTAAAGAATTCAATCCTTCAAACTGCTGATTAAATAAGCAATCCAAGCTTCCGAATCACCGATTTTGTAAAAAATTCAATCCTTCGAGCCGCTGAGTCTCTAAAGAATACAATCCTTCTAAATACCGATTTCTTAAAGAATCCAATCCTTCGAGTCATCGATTTTCTAAAGAATTTGATCCTTCAAACCGCCGATTCTCTCAAGAATCCACTCTTTCGAACCACCGATTCCCTAAAGAATCCAATCCTTCGACCCTCCAAACCTTTTAAGTCACCGATTTTCTAAATAACTAATCCTTCGAGCTTCCGGTTTTCTAAAGAATTCAATTATTCGAACCGCCGATTATCTAATGAATCCAAGTATTCGAACGGCCCATTCCATTAATAATTCATTCCTTTGAGCTGCCGAGCCTCGAAAGTATCCAATCATTTGAGCTGCTGATTTCTAATAAATCGAATTCATCTACGAACGTCTTTATTGCCATATCCCTTTAATTCCCAAATTTTGATGAGTAACACAGGATACCACCTTAATTTTTGAAATCTTGTTGGAGGCACAGTAATCCTAAGTGCCACTCACCTGCCTCAGTTTTCGGTGAATCACAATTGGTGGATCACAAGACAAGTAAGTTGAGAATAGAATGAGAGATTTTAAGTCGTTAGGAGTCGATTTTTTGTATAATACTATGATCCTCGTATATATATATATATATATATATATATATATATATATATATACGAGGATCATAGTATTATACAATATATATATATATATATATATATATATATATATATATATATATATATATATATATATATAGAGAGAGAGAGAGAGAGAGAGAGAGAGAGAGAGAAAGAGAGAGAGATGATTCATGAAGTTCAAGTTCTAAATTTTACCAACAGATGGTAGGAGTGAACTCATGAAGTTTTTAAATCGCACAATAGACAGAACAAAAGGATTTGTTGGAGCAAAAGGATTTGTTTTCACCGACTCTAGCGGCACCATGTAATGCAAATCTGGACGATTTACATTTACTACCAACAGTAGCAGCATCATGTGGCACACCTGTAAAGCTTTTACGTCTACGCAAGTCGACGGCGTCATTATTACTGTTAGACGTTTATATACAGGGTCATATCCAGAACTAGTAGGATTGATTTTTTTTTAAATTATTGAACATTTTGGTACATCGACTTCATATTCTTCAAAATAGGCCCCTTGGGCATTCACACACTTCTGATAGCGAGCCTTCCAGGTCGCGAAGGCCTTCTGGAAGTCGTCCTCCGGGATGCCGTTCAGCGCCCTCGTCGTCGCCGCTTGTACCATTTCCACCTAGTTGAAACGATGCCCCTTGACTGCCTCTTGATACGGGGGAACAGGAAGAAGTCCGGCGGTGCCACATCAGGGCTGAGGGGGGGGGGTGACGCAACGTGGAAACGCCGAATTTGGTCAGGAGATCCCTCACATTACACGCGCCGTGGCACGGCGCGTTGACATCGTGGAGCTTCTATTTCCCCACCAGGTCTGGTCGCACGCGTGTGATCCGATTTCGCAGCCGTGTGAGCACTTCCAAGTAGAATCTTGCATTTACATTCTGTCCAGGAGGTACAAATTCCTTATGGACAATGCCACGACGGTCAAAAATGTAATCAACATCGATTTCGACATTCTGGCCTTCTTTTTACTGGGTGATTGTGCGGCTCACCTAATCGTAGGCCTGCGTAAGCATATCCTTGGTTTTAGGTCGCTGATTTTCCCAGTTTGACGCAAAACTTGATGGCGTACCGCTGCTCCAAATTTCGCTCCATCGCAACTGACGACGAGGCGTCACAACAGGAGGTCACTAACACAGTGGTCCACACTCAACTAACGCACGCAGGCGACTGCCGCCGGTCGACACCTGTTTCCAAGGCTCCCCTCCATAACATTCGGCCTTGCAGCCCCCCCCCACATTGCTCCGCGCGCGCGGGAAAAATCAGTCCTACTACTTCTGGATACGACCCTGTATGTATAGTAGAACAATAAAATTGCAGTGATTATCATCTCACAGAAATTCGAAAATTATACTACACCAAATTCAACAATTTTAAAACCTTCTTCATATTGTTAAGTTCGCGGACTGGAAGAAAATCTGTTAGACCTACATTACAGAACAGAAACAGAACTAATTTATTGTTAACTAAGACTTTTTCAATTGTTTCATCAACATCATGATTTGCTACAACAATCAGTTGTGTGCTATTCTAATACAACATAAGACCTTGTATTTATTTTACTCAATGTTGCACTGAAATGATAAATAACGATTATGTTCACACTACAGATCCCTTTAGCACTCCATTAGCTGGGAAGCATATATTATATCACTATGTCATAAGAAAACAATACCAACATTCAGTGGCATATTTAGGAGAAGCTTCCGGGCTTAAGCTCCCCCCGAAATCTTACTTACTATAGTAAAGTATATGACATATCTTGCTGAATTTTCACACTTTCAGGCAAAGCCCCCCGAAAGTTAGCAAAGTCCCTCCGAAACAAAATCGAAAATACGCCACTGCCAAATTAGTTGTAGGCATTTTTTCCATTGATTACAGATTTTTTAGCCATTAAATACACACACTTTATTAATTGAATATAGACGTTTTAGCTGTTGATTTGACCATAAAATCAAATGAAAGGACCACGGGAGAAAATGTGATATTTCGCATTTTCCTACTTTCTAATAGTCCAAATATTAAACTGGAAATATTAATTTGAATATGTGTAGCATATATATATATATATATATATATATATATATATATATATATATATATATATATGATCCATATGCAGTTTCTTTGTAAATAATGTTCTAGATAGAACTGCAAGATATTACAGAAAACATAAATTTGTAGAACAATAAAGTCGAATTGGAAATACGTAAATATGAATTAACAAATGTAACGCTTAAGAACTTCAGTAGAAAATTTAAAGGTATAAGGTGAGAGTATGGAATTAGAAGAACCGAATTCTTCCATCCATTTACCTGGGTCAGACGATTACTATGAAGTGTTAAAGAAGAAATTAACACACATATGTTAGGCTGGAATGCACCGATAAGAAATAAATTACATTAAATAGAAAAACACCAATGTGTCCGACGAGAAAAATTATCAATGAATGTCCGCTATTTGAGGTCACTCTTCTAGCAGCCTTAATATTGGACTAAGGAAGAAATTGGTCAAGTGCTATATTTGGCCAATTGGACTTTATGGCTCAGAGACATAGACATTACAGAAGTTAGAGAAGAAATATTTGGAGAGCTTCGAAATGTGGTGTTGGCGGAAGATGAAGAAGATAAAATGGACAGAAACAGTAACAAACGAAGACGTTTTAAAACGGATAGGAGATAAGAGGATGGTTCTAGCCACTATCCTTCGTAGAAAAGCCAACTGGATTGAACACATCTTGCGAAGAAATTGTCTTCTTCATACAGCCATAGAAGGAAAGATGGAAGGAAAGCGAGGAATAGGAAGAAGAAGAACACAGCTGGTCGATGATTTGAAATATAGAAGAAAATATTGTTAGTTAAAAGAGGAAACTGAAAATCTAGAAACATGGAAGAAATATTTCCAGGTCCAAACTGAAAATTAAGAAGAAAAGAAATAAGGAAAAAGAAGAAAAACTTCACTAGTCCCAGGACCTGCCAAAAGGCAGAATACTTAATAATAATAATAATAATAATAATAATAATAATAATAATAATAACAACAATAATAATAATAATAATAATAATAATAATAATAATAATAATAATAATAATAATAATAATAATAATAGGTGAGACTGTTCTTGCTTTTGATATATAACAATAGAAAGTTATTATTTGTAAATCTTTCTGAATCTGGAATAATTGTTTGTTTTGATTTGTACACGCCAAAGTATCAAATGTAAGTGTACTCAATGGAGAAGAAAAAAAACATGCTCGTTATGGAGAAGGTGAATTATGAGCTGAATATAAAAATGATGAAATTTATATGGTGGCTAAGTAGAAACTGCGTAACGTACCTCTGATGACTTTGCAGCATATTCCTTTAGATTTTAGTGTTTGTTTTAGTTACTGGATATTTGTGATCGAAGCAAATCAATTACTTACATTGTACATAGAATTCTTTGATGCTCCAGGATATATCTAACGTTGAAAACCCTAAAAATAAAAAAAAAAAACTTTAATATAATCAAATGTTGTATGACATATGAAAGCATAAAGCACTGTCAGAAATGAAGAATTGAATTTATTAATATACATCTACTCTACATCTTACAAAAGAAATGAAAAAAAGTAAGGTTCCCTAAGGACTAAACAAGAACTTGCTTCCTGCCTTCTTCGTGATGAGTGGAAGTGAACGACCCTATTGAAAAAGAAATAAAGTGAATAACCCTAAACTGAAAGGAAAAAAATATCCATGAGAACTTCTTAATATTAATGTTTCTTCTCAGAGATGGGAACATCAAACAAGATATAAAAATGTACAGGAAATCTACTACTAGTAAGAATACATGAACTTCTGAAATAGAAATAAAGTCATTTACCTGGGACGTACTCAGGAATTTATTTCGGTGGGATCCAAAGTCAATGTGAGAATATATTATAATAAAATTTTTAAAATCGCCCCTAAAATTAGAGTAAAATTACAGAAAAATTGGGATTTGGGGGATTTGGATCCCCAGGACTCCCCTGTTACGTCGCTGCTATTTACTATGAATCAATAAGAATAAAATATTTCAGTATTTAATTACTTAACATTGCGATTGTTTCCTTGTTAGATAATAACTAAGCATAACGTAAACATGTTCATGAAAATATCAAAGAAATGTCTTTTACGAATTGCGTTATGTTGCTATGTCTATTGTTATGTGATCTAGAATCTAACAATCATTTGCGATGTACTAAACTCGCTAGCATTGCAACTCACGAAAAGTTCTAGCCGGTCCTAGCAAACAAGATAGGATTTTGTTCCAAATTGATAATAATGAATAATCTGATCCATTTTCAGATTCTCATGGGGAAATCAAACTGCTTGTTAAACTATGTGTGGTCATCAC
Source organism: Thermobia domestica (assembly GCF_964235325.1). Lineage (NCBI taxonomy): Eukaryota > Metazoa > Arthropoda > Insecta > Zygentoma > Lepismatidae > Thermobia > Thermobia domestica. The sequence goes on from NC_137464.1 coordinate 81,470,850, forward strand.
ATTGGCTCTCATCTCTGTTATGCTTATATAACTGTTCAAAATGGTAGAGAAACTATGATTCCAAGATAATAATTGAATTTTGTTTGATGTTGAGTTTAGTGTCATTTTCAGCAGCGAGGCTATATGAGACCTGGACCTACAACGTCACGTGAGATCCGAACTACATAAGCTCCCACCGAGAATCGAACCAGGGTCTTCCACGCCGAAAGCGCATACGCTAATTGTTTAGTCATGAAGGAACTTCCCATAGACAATAAAATGGTCAATGCTGAAGAAACAAAATTTAACATGCTGCTTTTAAATTTTATTATTGAATTCCGAAAACAAAATCAACTATCCAATTAGTGGTTTAAGAATAAAGTTTGTTCGTACTAGTGTCAAACGAAATGAATATTTCAATTGAGAAAATGAAATGACCATATGGGCTCAACCTTAGTATCGTTGTACACTCATGTCCAAAATTATTGTCGCATGTCTATAAATATGTTATTGTAGGAATATAATTTGATAACGAATTCGCCCAGTATTTTTTGCAATGTTAGTATGTGTATAATCGGCAAAGACCTGTATGTGGCAAATTTCATGTCAAAAGAGCAGTAAATAAGAACAATATAACGAAAATATAACTTTGTTGTCCATTTAGCAACATTTTGTTTTACTCATCTTAATTTTCGTATTTATAATACTTTTCCGATAAAATTTACCACACATATACATTTCTCGATTATACACATAGTATCAGTATTAAAAGTACCCTGCAAAATCATTATCAAATTATACTTTTACAAGAAGATAGTTATAGATATGTGACAATCATTTTGGACATGAGTGTACATGTATGACTATTGAGAAAAATGAAATGACCCTTTTCATTCGAACTGTACCAAATATTGTAGTATGAAAGATCGTTTATATGGTAATTGTTATAAATATGACTTCAAACAGCATAAGCAGATTTGTGTTTAGATTACATTTTATGTTACCATCTGCAAAAGCCATACATTTATAACCAGCTGTAATATACCGATGCATTATAAGTCTCAGAGAGGAAAACGAGAAAGAATTTGCCCATGTATAAGTGAGATTACTTGAAAGAAATGTGAGTTGTCAGTTATATTTAGAATTACCAACATGCAGTGAATATCGGGCGTGGATGTCCTATGTCAATTGGTCTATGTTACAAACGGCTCTTGAACATCCAAAGATGTCTAGTAGCGTGTTAATTCAATATCCATGGATAGTCATGTTAGTGGGTTATGCCAGATATCAAAACTGAGGCATCAAATGTCCTTCGACATACATTTATCAATGCAATATAGAAATTTTAGTGAGAAATTAAATTGTTACATAATAATAATAATAATAATAATAATAATAATAATAATAATAATAATAATAATAATAATAATAATAATAATAATAATAATAATAATAATAATAATAATAATAATAATAAGAGTCAAAATATTGAAGAAGAAAATGGTTGCATCTCAAAAAGTAACAATTGGTTTGGAGACTGGAATTTCGCTTTCAGTCAGACGGGTCGGGAATCCACGTGCTCCGGAGGCTGGACCGATCAATGCTCCATAGAGTTCCGGCAACTCACAAGCAAAAAGGGGGCTTGTAGGGTGGAATGTTGGGGATTTAAAGGGGTGGAACACGTGTCAAACTAGGCCACCACCCACGCACAGGGTGCTCTCTCTCTAGCAGCAGTCAGCATCCCGTTCACAAAATCTTTCTCGTATCTTCTGTGTGCTGCGTTTTCCAAGGGAATTGCGCACGCGTAAGCAGTTCTTTCATAAAACAGGGGTTGCTATCTAATTTTAGAATGAATCTTTGAACAACCCTTTTTGCTTCTCTTCTTTGTTAATGACATTTGATTTTACTTACAATGTCAATAAAAAAGACAGCTTAAAGGCAAAGCCAAGTGATGTTTTCATCGTTGTCAATCCACTAGGATTATCCATCCAGAGACAACTACAAATAATTGTGTATAAGCCATTTGCTTACTTAATTTCTAAAATATCGCTAATGATGAAATGATTACAATATAATAATTTTTAAAACTACATCTAAAGTGCCATACAACACTAATAGTTTTCTAAAGTTTTCGATGTAACATCAACTTACTAATAAAGTCGGATGAACGGGGTAATTAAGTAGTTGAACTAAGTATATTAACGATTCTGCTGTTTCCAGAGGACCATTTTAGACATTTTAGTCTAGAAGGGTTACTTCTTAAGCCTCTTTGCTAATTTCACCACCATTTTTTTCAACTTTGGTGAATAACTTAAATACAAATCAGAAGATAAACTAAAAATTAAGCCAGGCAGTTTCAACAAAATGGTGATAAATTAACGAATCGTCATAGATATTCTACCATTATATATTGGCAGGTCACTTGTTGCAACTGAGAAGCTAACGTGTTCCACAGTTCGTCTTCACGTACGATTTCTCTGTTTTGATATCCTCCATTATTGTAGTCCTCTGCGCCCTCTCCCTCTCCCTCTCTTTCCTGCCACCATACCTTCTAACATGTCTCTCATGATACAGTTCCTTCTTAGCCAATGTCCCAACCAGTTTATGTTCCTCTTTTTAATAATATCTAAAATTGTTCTTTTCTCCCCCACCATTTCTAACAGCCTCTCATTTATTTTCCGCTCGACGTTGCTAGTTCTTTCCATTCTTCTCCACACCCACATTACGAAAGCTTCCAGTCATTTTTCTTCATTATTGCATAATTCCCATGTTTCTGATTCACACAATATAATACTCTACACGAAACATTTTATGTCGTTTTCTCAACTAAATTAACGAATAACTATTTCAAAATCTTTTGATATAGACCAGAAATTTGGGTGCGAAGTTTGTGACATCATAGTGTTGGGTATCTAAATTTTTATCCTATACGAAAGGTGCTAAAAACAATTATTAGTTAGTGCAGTAGCATTTTGCGGATACTATCTGACTTGCATCCTAAATTTTTGGTGTTTTATTATCTTTAGTTTTGAATAAAATTGAAAACAGTAGGGGTGAACTTAGCGAAGAGCATATTCTTTTCTTTTCTTTCTTTTTTTTAAAATTAAGATACAAGGTAACATAAAATTATTTCTTCCTATACACACTTTAGTTTTTATCTGAACATTATTGTAGTATTTTTTTTTTTTTTTTTTGTTAACAAATTAACACCACATCTATCTTAAAGCCATTATATAGGTAGAACTGACTTTATTCGGTGAGCAGCCCATTTGGGAGTAAGTTTGGTTGGATTTATGTTCCCAGACAACTTTTAGCGTGCTATTTGTACTTGACAAGCCAAGAGTATATTACATTTTAGCGTGGGATCCAATTAGGAACCCAAAAATGGAATGAAATGAAATCTTTCTGTTTAACGTCCCACGATTATGCCCTGTAGGTTAAGGGAGACAATGATTAAAGCAAGCAAACGATGATGGAAGAATTGGTGGAATGAGAAAGTAGGAGGAAACAGGAGTACCCCGAGAAAATTCACGGATACGATGTTGTCCACCACAAACTTACTTGACCGGGGATCGAATCAAGGATCCTACGTACCAGAAGTAAGCGCTCTACGGCTAAGCCGCCGTGCTTCTCGCAGTAATCGATCCAATCGGCTTAAGCCTGGCTCTGGATATAAGAGTCAGCTCTTTTCATTCCCAGTATCAAACAGAATAAGCTATTGAGGTAACTCGATGCCAGTAGTAGTAATAGTAGACAAGCAGCAAAAACAATATTTACTCACATGTTATTTTTTATGTATCTTCATTATGTCGTGCCAAAGTGGTGGGATTATTGCGTCATTTGTGATTCATATATTTTCGGATTAGATATATCGTTTCTAATTTGGAATGCACCTGATGAGCAGGCGTGGGAGGTCAAGAATGAGGTACACATTGTTGAAAGATTGTATCTATAAAGTGAAGAAGATGTAAAAAAGGAAGTTCTCTCTATATAAAGGAAGTTCTGACTGAGTGACTGACCGACGCCTAGGCTAAACTGCTTAGGCTAGAAACTTGAATTTTGGAGAGCAGTAGAATTTATAAGAGAAGGTACTACTAAGAGAAGGGTTTTAGTGGCATGTGTCATGAATTTAAACGGCTTCAGAAGTATCACTCTTTGTCTCAGCGACTTTGAAAACTATGGATTCGACATTAATATTAGTCATTTTCGATCATTTTTATATATTTCCCCCTCCTAAGGTTGTAGGACTGAATTTGAATTTGAACAGAATCTGAAGTGTCACTGTTCATCTCAGCAATAAGGGCGCCGATCCTGGGGGCCCGGGGGGCCCGGATCCCCCAAAGCTCATGTGGGCCCCCGTAGTGTATTTATGAATATACAATATTTGGCATAATTTGAATGCAATTTGTCTTAACATCCTCATATATATACCTTCTGCATCTGAGTGCCCCCCAAAAAAAATTTACAGAGAAATCGGCACCCTTGCTCAGCAACCCCGAAAACTATAGATTCGACACTAATATCGGTCATTTTCGATCTTTTTAAAATGTCTTCTCCCTCTCCCTCCCTTACGCTGCACCGTCAAAGTAAAACGATAAAGACCATCCCAGGCCCGAAGCCTCATCTATGTTGAAATTTTTATTGAGATCGGTCGGGTGGGTCAAGAGCTATTAAGGCACAAAGTCACTTTCATATATATATATATATATATATATATATATATATATATATATATATATATATATATATATATTACATATCTCCCCTCCTTCCCCTCCCCTAAATTCTACCGTCAAGATGAATAAATAAAAACATTCCTAGGCCCAAACGACCTTCTATGTTGAAAATTTGATCGAGATCGGTCGGGTTGTTTAACAGATTAAGTGTCACAAACATAGTCATTTTCAATGTTATTATATAAATTAAAAACGGGTTTCAGACAGTGGCGTCGCCTTGAGTAGTTTGCAAGAGCACGTGAACCACCAAGTGTCGTGGACTGTTTGTTGCTCCATTTAGAGTATTATTATATTGTCGTTTCGTTTCTTGTCGCTTTACCCCTTCCGTATATACATTCCATCATCACACCACGTTCACAACAGAGCAGCGAGCGTGATAGATTGCTCTGTGTGTAGTACGGAAGGTAAACGCGGGCAGCTGAGGGGAGGAACTGCGGTCCCCTGACGTTCAAATCAAAATTTGCACGAGCAGCGTTGACAGCACTGTTGTTGACTAATTTCCAGTAACGTGGCGCTTTAAACAGAATCAAACAATGAACTGCAACTTATTATAAATAGAAGTATAGTAGTACTATATAACTCATTTTTTCAATCAGTTATCTACATTTCTTTTTATCTCAATTTCTCGTAATGAAAATACACTAATGGAACAAACAAAATTACAGCTTTCTGAGATCATACCAAGGGAAATGAGAGGTTTGAAACCTTTCCGCAGAGATTTTTAACTTAATGCAGAATAATATTAAATTTTAATTTATTTTCAAGACTTTTTAAAATATGTGTAATCTTTGATTTTTCCTTAGACTATGGTTTTTCTACCTAAATAAACTAAATGTTTGTAAGAAAAGCGAATAGCTTATCAAAACATACTGTACTTGGTAATATTGCTACAATGGTAAAATCTTACCTTCTGTATTGTTGGAACCTGGAAATTGTGGGAAGGAAATTTTATAATTAATTCTTTTCAACATTCATCTTTAATACATGCGAAATAGAAAAAGACGATTATTGAGATTTGCAGTAACGTACCTTCAGCTGTAATCGGAAATGTTTTTTTACTTTGGAGGGGGGCGAAACAGTAATGAAGTGTCTTGAGATAACAATGGAAAAGTACATGGACAAAGTATTCCTAATTAAAAGTATCTCTGCAACTATTATAATAAATTGATACATTGCATGTTTCGTCTATATTGTTAACAGTTCACTAAAGAGCATACATGGCCAATACGAGTTGAGTTGATTTTGAGTTTAACGTTTTTTTAAGCAGCGAGGCTATATGAGACGGGACCTACTGATTAACGTGGAATCCGAATATGAGCTTGCTCCGGGAATCGAATACGGGTCTACCACACCAAAAGCACGTACACTAACCGCTTAGGCATGCAGGAGCTCTTCAAATATACAAGATAGCAGACGTTTGCAGTCTTGATACTAATGGAGATTATATTTAATATATTGTGAAATTGATGGTGAATCTGTAGAAAGAGAATAGCATACAACCAAATTCTTGAAAATCATAGCAAATAATCGAAAGTTGACTTCGGAAACTGAAAGTTGTGTTACCATATTAATGAATATGAAGGCATTTAAAGAAGTACCGTGGCTGAAAATAGTTTGACTGCATTAGCTATAGTATCAATACAGAAAAAAATTGAAAAAAAAAAACTAAACTTCAGAAGAGTTATTGACAAGTTGATTGCCCAGAAGAACATGAGAAGTAATTTCATATACGAATGAAATGGATCATTTGTTTATAAATTAGTAGTTTACATTATGCGTAAATATATATATATATATATATATATATATATATATATATATATATATATATATATATATATATATATATATATGATTACTTTCATTGATTATTTATAGTTTTTCTTATTTAGAATACTGAAAGAATTTTAGAATTGAATTTTGTAATGACTGTGAACTACCGAAAAATTATGTCACGAGACGCCACTGGTTTAAGGGTTATTTGATATTTGCCCTAGAAAGAAAGATAAAAGGGTAAGCTAGATTCACTAAAAATACCAATAGCCTTTGAGTTCAAACAAATTCCATATGAAGGGTTTAGAAGGAAAAAAACTTAAAATATTGCCTGCAATAACGCATGTGAGCGTTTGCTAGTTATTAATAATAATTCCATAAATGAAATGCAGGATCGCATTGTTCCAAAGGCATGTAGGGTATTAGAAAAACGAGAAGTAAGGTCGATTTTGCAGGGCTTAGTAAAGGACACCAAGCAAAAAGAAGTTTAGCTTGTTTGTTCAAAAAAAAAAAAAAAAAAAACCCCAGTGAATACATTTGCTTTTCGTTTGCTCCTAATATCTATGTCCATTGTTAATAACAATCGGTGTGATAAAATAATAAAGCTATTATAACCTGAAACGATGCAAACATTTCTCCCACCTTGAATATCTTCACTCTTTAAATTAGTTTGTATGTTTCTTTTATTACGTCAGATGTAAAAATATTATATATATTTTGGTACCAATTTAATTAAATGATTCCAACGTGTGTTGGAAATATAAAGGCGGAAATGGTATGGCATATGTGTATACAAAAATTTAATTACAGTAATTTATTCTATGCAATATCCATTGATTTTGATGACTTACCAAACCTACACATGTTTAGTAATTTTATGAAGTGTTGGAGTTTAAACATTGTTAGAGTTATCATAGATAACACTTCATTCAGGAGGTTTCTATATCCTGGTACTGAATAGCTATTCTCATCAATATTTCACTTCATATGGGGCGTTTAAAACACTATTAAACTAATTGTGTTTGTTTTATATTACGCGCGTATGGCATTAAAAATTCCTGTTTAACTCAACTAGCTGTAGATTAACATTGTGAGTTTATACTCTTTACACTATTTGCATATTTTTTTTTCTGTTTATGCTCATGAATATTATATAAAACTACTGTATTACTTCATATTTGCAATATTCTTCAATATTATCAGCATTTAACGAAAGAAAAAAAATACCCAAATAGGAGACTTGCACAAATCAATAAATATCATTCAGCTGAATAAACAAATGTAACGTTTTATGAAATTTACGAGAAAAACGATTTTTTGGGAGAGGTAAACTTAAACTGGATGGTGTACGAAACCACGTCACCTATTGAGATATACAGTAATCAAGTTTTTCATTGTAAACTAAGAAGACGAGAATATGCAGTATGGTTATAAAGGTAACCAAGAAAGTTCTGTCGCTTTTTGTGGAGGTATATGTTCCGTTGGCCCTCACACCGTGAGTTGAATGCGAATGGAGATAAGGCAAAAATCAGTTGTTGGTGTGGGTATATCCAACATACAACTTGGTTGTGGCAGTTCACTTACACCGTGAACTCGTGTAAGGACAGAGTGAATATGGGATCTTTACAGAGCATCATAAGGGCGTGTATGCTGCACGAGTTCAAACTGGGGTCAAACGCCGCTGCAGCAGGGTGGAAGATATGCCAGGCCTTTGATGAGGGTGTAGTGACTACGCGAACAGTGCAGCGGTGGTTTAACAAGCTTAGGGACGGTGACGAAACACTCGAAGACGCACCATGTGCAAGAAGACCAACACATGTAAAAAATGAAGATCTTCAGGCAGTAATTGAGGCGAACAGTGGCTAGACATGTGAGTAACTGGGACTACAATTCAGTGTGAATGAAGAAACCATTCGGCAGCAACTCCATCAATTTGGGAAGAACTACAAGTTGGATCGATGGATCCCACAGGATTTGACTCCGGGCCAGAAGGCAACGCGAGCAGACAGACACCTGTGTTTCTTTACTATTTCGTCTGAGAAAGGAGCCATTTCTGAACAGGGTGTTGACATGTGATGAGAAGTGGGTCCTGTGGAAGATCCACGATGCCTTCATCATTGGTTCATGCAATCGGTTCCAAAACAGCCGAAACCAGCACTGCATCAGAAGAAGGTGTTTGGTGGTCTGCTCGCGGCATCGTGCATTGGAAACTGCTACCAGCTAGTCAGAGTATCAATGGAACTGTGTACTGTCACCAGTTGAGCCGTATTCAAGAAATGCTGAATACTCTGGAGCCAGCATATCTGAATCGCAAAGGTGTCCTCCTGTTACAGGAGAACGCTAAAGTCCCACGTGGCTAGGATGACCCGGGACACCATTCTACGCCTTGGATGGAAACACTAGTACATCCGCTATACCCCCCGGACACTGCACCACCTGATTATCACCTGTTCCATTTCTTGGACAATCACCTTTGAGGACGCCAGTTCAAATCTCTAGTAGAGGTGCAAAATGCACTTGATACCTTCTTCGGTTCACGACCCACCAAGTTCTACCGCAGTGGAATCCATGGCCTTCCGGAACGTTGGTAGAAGATCATCGACACTGATGGGGATTATTTTTGATCTTGCAGGTACGTCTCAGGTGAAATATCGATGTATGAATGTGGTGGGTGATAAAGCGATAGAACTTTCTTGGTTACCTTTATAATAAGCTATAGGCAGAAATTGTATTTAACTCTCAAACTTTTAATTCTTCTTGAACTATAATGCTTTCTCAAAGATAAGACACACGAATAGACAAGTCAAAATTAAGTGTTTAAGGAAAAATTCTCATGCATAGTTTTCGAGAAGCTCCAGAAAGAACGTAATTTATTGGTGAAAATGTAGGACATTTGTAGCCAATCAGATCAATTTCCCAGTTTTTATTCTACAGGAACTGATTATTTATTTATATTGTATGTAAAAGGTGTAGACACTCTTAAGTAGCAGATTGGATCTATTCTAGTTTAATTTCTCCTAACAGTACAACACATATTCCTAACAGTAACGCATATTCTCCTAAAGTGACCATATTCTCCTAACAGTGACGAACATAATTCTAACAGTGACGCGCATACTACTAGTGAGCTGGATTGGAGTTTAGCGTTTCTTTCAGCAGTGACACTATATGAGACGTGGACCTACGGCTTGACATGGTTCCGAATCACATGAGCTCCCATTAGGAATCGAACTCCGTGTCTTCCGCGCCAAAGGAGCGTTTTCTAACCATATCGCTACGAGACGAGAGAGCTTGTCGTATATGCCACTTGTAATAGTAATAAGATTTTGTTTCTTGTTTATTTTAATAAAAACTTGGTTCTTAAATGTAAGATTTCTGTTCATGGTACGTAATTCCATGGGATATATTAAGTAGTTGAATATTATTTAAGTTAATCATATTACTTTTTCATATCGACAAAGCTTCCGAATTCAGTTTGTTGTTTTGCTATTTCTAGTATATTTATTCTTTACATTTTGCCGTATTTCTATGAACATACATATAGGCTAATTCCTTATATGTGTGATACAATTCAGGTATATCTTTTACAGATTCTACCTTCTTTTCTTTTCTTTTACTCTCTCCAATGTTTCAATTCACTTTCTATACATTACATACGATGTACACACTGCAGCGAATAGAAGTCGCGATTGGAGATACAGAAAAAAAGAGAGTGAACATCGATAGTTTCTTACTTTTGATCGTTCAAAATACAACCTTCCTGCATCCATACATCGTTGCACCCTTGCTGTCAGTGCATAGAAGGATTACCGATAGTCCTTTTGTGGAATGCTGTTGAAAACTCTTGTCATAGCTCTCTTGATGGTCGTTACGTCATCGAAGTACGAATCTTTGAGTGCAGACTTGAATTTAGGAAATTTAAAAAAAAAATCGCACGGGTGAATAGGGAGAATGGAACAACACACAGATCCCCCTTTTGGGACAAATGTCTTGCACAATCACTGCATTGTGCCTGGTGGCATTCTTTGGAGCAGTCGTCACTGAACATCAAACCGATACTCTGGCCTCATATGTGTGATACGTTGCAGTAACCTCTTAATAACCCTTGTATAATATAAATAATATTTTATCGACAGGGGCATCATTTGGGGGATAGCAAGAGACAATTGCCTTAGTTTGATCTAGTATCTATCTATCTATCTATCTATCTATCTATATATATATATATATATATATATATATATATATATATATATATATATATATATATATATTCAATCAGTAGCATAGTAATATAATCATGGAAAACTTCACTTATATCTCTGGAGAATCTTGTCTTCCCCTAATGAAAAGTATGCAATGACGCTGTTTTTCTTGTAATTCCATTAACAGATTTGTTGAGTAGTACACTTTTGTGAAATTTAAAAATGCTCTCTTTCGTAATGTCTGTCATAGGACAACTCTAAACATAGATAGTATTTGTTGTTCATCTTTATTATATGGTTAACGCGTGTGTTTTGTACATGCATGGTTTTTTGAGTTCAATCTCCGGTTGGAATAATTATCTTGAATCAGGGTCACCCTTAGAATTCATGAACCCTCAGACAAACTTATGGGCCACCACTGTTACCAACTTCATTGTTTATGAAAATAATCTGGTAACGATTCAAAAGTTACTGAAATTCTTTATATTATCAACGGATTAAACTTTATTCTTGTCGGCAGATAATGATTAGAAAGTCGCTAAATCTAATCTTTACAGAATATTTTTTGTCGCTTTAAGGAGTTTTAAAACTTTTAAAAAATCACAACTTAATGAAGAAAACGTAAATTTTTTCACGGGTCACCCTCAAAGACTTGAACCCACGGGTCACCCTCAAAGACGGGTCACCATCCTATGGGTGCTTCTACTTGGATACAAACCTGAGTAGAGTAGAGTTGAGTTGATTCTGAGTTTAACGTCCCGTTCAGCAACGAGGCGATATGAGACGTGGACCTACTGATTAACGTGGAATCCGAACCACATGAGCTCCCGACGGTCAAACCTGAGTAGAGATTTGAATTCCACTTTAAATAGGAGATCTGGTCTAGGACAGCCTTGGTGTTGAAAAGAAATATAAAAGTTCGTAACGGTGCTTACCCCAGCACTTTTTGTATCATCAAAATAACAGAAAAACTAAGGAACAACAATAAATATGTCGTTTTAAAAAGTGTATTGAAAATAATTTGTAATATCAGAAGTGTGATACATTTTTAAACTATAAGTAATGTGTTGGAAATATAATGATTAATTTTACTTTATATATGTACATTCGCTGTGAAACCAAGTTTTGTGTATGTATTATTTGGAAGTAATAAAGTGCTCTGTACTGTTAAGAAATATTTGTCCTTTTTGCTTTCTTATTGCTGTATTACCTCTGACGTCAATCTTAAATATCCACGTGTAATATGCATGTGATATTCTATAGATGAAACTAACGTGAACTACAATTCTATGAGAACTGCAAATACAGCTCCGTCATACCAAATTCTCTGAGGACATTCAGTACATAAGGTCTGTTGCAATGTTTATGTACACTACAGAGTATTATTGATTATGTGGCTTGAGTTGCTAGTCAATACTATTCTGTCTGACGGCAACGTTGTCCTTGATGGTCCTTAAGCAGCAATAACAAACAAGTCTTCTAAGTGTAACAAATTGTCTTCTTGTTCAGAGCTTTTGGCAGGAAATATGGTAAAGAGTAGCCACAGGGAATGTCATCTGTAAAAGAAGATCTGGGAAATAATGAGTCTTGAAGATACTTCGAAACTATTATTGAAATGAAAATGAAATCTTTGAGTTTTACGTTCCATGGTTACGCCGGCTAAGCTCAAGAAGACAATGCTGATGAGAAGTGAATGAAATGAAGAAAGTGGGAGGAAACGGGAGAACTCCGACGAAACCCACACACATGGTGTTTGTCCACTACAAAGTTCATGTGGCGCGAGCTGGGATCGAGCCAGGGACCCCATGTACCAGAGATGAACATTCCACTACTGAGCCACCGCGGCCCCGAAACTATTATTGAGTGACGCATATTTTCATATCTTTCTGATTTATTTAACAAACTTCCATATGTAGTGTTCGAACTCCATTCACACTAGAATCATTAACAATGTATAATAATGTGAAAGAAAATGGAAACAAGTCCACAAGGCCTGTATTTAAAGGTAGCATGCTGGAAAGATACCATTCCTCTTATGAAACTTAAAAGAAAGAACTGATAACAGGCTGCTGATTCGAACCGGGACTTCTCAATTGCGAAGCAACTTTTTAAGCTCTTTCTACGTTTTGCTTCTTGAAGAACAAAATACAGCATTGCCTACTCAGTCCAAACGTCCCAGAACTCGAACAACTTGGAATGCGAACGAAACATTAAAGCGAATTTTCTCCTGGAATGCGAACTTCCAGCACGTTTTTATCTTGTATGTTTTTACATATGTAAATACATTCACATTGCACCTTAACTATATATACACATTGTGATGCATCTCGTTGTCAAAAGCTATAGTGACAGCACCTCTTTGGATTTTCTCTGCTTATACCGGTATAATAACAAGTTAGTGTATTCGAATTTGTTCTAAAAGCTTAATTTTGTTTCAAATATTATTATTATGGTTGACTACCAAATTAGCTTTGTGGTAGACAAACACCATGTGCGTGTGTTTTCTCCGGGTTCTCCCGTTTCCTCCCACTTTCTTCATTCTACTATTTCATTCATTCTTATCATCATCGTCTCATTTAGCCTACACAGCATAACTGTGCGACGAAAGTTGAAGGATTTCATTTCTTTTCCGCTGGTGTTATTGAACCCTGATGGGAAAATAATGATAGAACTAGATTATTTTTTTTATAAGAGAAAGAGTACAGATGAAGTGTAAGATTAAATTGTCATACTACGTCAATCATTTCCCTATTAAACAAACATAGTTTTATTAAGAAAGTGTACAAATGTACGCTGAGTTACGAAGTTTTAGGAGGTGGATCCGAACCCAGTGGATCTCCGTTGGTGCTCTCCTGGGTCAACAGTTACCAAAAATGAATGACAGAGAGTAGATATTTGTATCAATTAAATGTCGGTGACTAATAAAAGTGGGCTTTAAAAAAATAGTACGAACGACATTAACTTATGTTTTGGAGGGAAACCGAGACATTTAGAGTTCCGAACATATGTACATAGTTCTTTGTGGGGCAATGGCGGGCAAATGATGTAAATCCGGGACTGTTTCGGCTAAACCGTGACATCTGGGAGCTCTAGATATATAATCGATATATTGTATTTAGCTGAATATGAGATAATTGAGAGTAAATTTTTGTGTGTAATTTTCGCAAAATGAAATGAGGAAAACTAATTATTATGGAGCCAAAAGGTGTGTCATTCGTTGCCAAGAATAAATGATGGTTTTAAACGTGCTGGAACATGTTATTTATTTAGATACTGTATACGAAGAAAAAATACACTCCTAAAAGTAACACACATACTCTTAGTGTATCCATTCTTAGGAGTTTGTATTCTTCTAAAAGTAACACACATACTCTTAGTATATCTATACTGTAAAAAAAAAATCGTTGTGTTATTTCAACGACATGCCTGTGTGTTAACACGATTGTATAAAATATAACACAAACAGGCGGTTAGAACTACTCACTCTCTATTTCGAGTTGTGTGTCAAATGCTGGTAGTTGAAATGACACACAGCCTGTGTGTTAAATTAACTCAAGTATAACATTTTCGGTGTTGTTTTCTGCGTGATTGCCACATGTTTTGTCATCTAATTCTAAAGGTTAATGGATTGAAGCTACAGACAAACACAATACAAAGAAATACTTAAATCCAGGTATACGCAAAATTTCAACATGCAAATCGTACGATGTTTTTTAAATTGTTTTACACAATGTTTCTGAAGAAATATGTCAACAGAGAGAAACAACATCGTATTTAGGGGCGGATCCAGGACGGACTTCTGGGGGAGAGGGCGGTAGGTTGTAATACTGCTACTTAGAGCTACTTTTAAGAGCTCTCGAATGGGTTTTATTTATATGTAAAATAAGAAAGTTTCCCGATCGGGACGATCGCCCCCCCCCTAGATCCGCCCCTGATCGTATTACTGTGTCACTTTTACACTGCACTAGAGCTCACCAGTCAAGACCGGGGACTGTGCTTCAAAAATGGCGGAAAACAAGTAGAATCACGATTAAGAGGCAAACATATTATAAGGATGTAGGTAAGAGTTTCCTATCATTCTTGAACAAGATGTTGGTGAAGGTTGTGTTTCTCACCACCAAGAAATACTTCACAATAAATATTGGAGAGGACGACAAAAAATTTTATGAAGATTTTCTATATGAAGTGTTCTGTAGTTTACTATTCTTATTTTAAAATTAGAATCTTCGGTTAGCGTAAGCATGCACACCACATGGTTTCCCAACACAGAAAAGTGGTTACATCAACACCACACACGGAGTTATTTCAACACCGAAATAGGTGTCGTAGTAACACATATGTGGAGTCAAACTATCAGCAAAAACGGTGTTAATCTGGTGGTCTGACCTTGAATTATGACATAGATTGTGTGTTGAAATAATAAGAAAATGATGTTGAAGTAACACAGGGACTGTGTTATATTGATACTTGACATGGTGTAATATTAACACAAAATAATTAACACACTACACACTGTGTTACTTTCTTCGTGTTGGTGCAACACCGCCATAAGTAACACTCAACATTTTTCTCCACACCACCGACCCTCACATGGTGTCGAATCAACACCGAAAATACTAACACAGATCCGAATTTAACAGCACTCAACACCGGTTGTGTGTTAAAGACGTAAACACCCCATGTGTTAAACGTCAACACCACGGGGTTTATGTTGAACTAACACCGCATAGTGGTAGTCACGCTGGAACCACTGCCGTGTGTTAAAGTTGAGTTGAAATAACAACCATTTTTACTGTGTATTCTTAGGAATTTGTCTTCTCCTAAAAGTAACACACATATTCTTAGTGTATCTATTCTTAGGAGTTTGTCTTCTAAAAGAAGCACACATACTATTAGTGTACCTATTTTTAGGAGTTTGTCTTCTTCTAAAAGTAACACACATACTCTTAGTGTATCTATTGTTAGGAGTTTGTCTTCTCCTAAAAGTAACACACATACTCTTAATGTATCTATTTTTAGGAGTTTGTCTTCTCCTAGAAGTAACACACATACTCTTAGTGTATCTATTCTTAGGAGTTTGTCTTGTTCTAAAAGTAACACACATTCTCTTAGTGTATCTATTCTTAGGAGTTTGTCTTCTTGTCAAAGACAATACTCTTAATGGTTACACACATTCTTCTAACAGTGACATTGTCATTAATTTTGGTAAAGAAGTATTAAAATAGATGTACACATCATTTGTGATAATAAAGTTTGCTTATTATTATGATATTAAGACCAATTTTGTATTTAAATTCGAACATTAAGGAAGTTGGAAATATTTCACTGGAAAAGCTGCGAAGTGCATCATGTTAAATTGGCATAACATGTTCTGTAGCTTATGAGTTTAAATACAAGAGTAATAATTATAATATTAATAATAATAATAATAATAATAATAATAATAATAATAATAATAATAATAATAATAATAATAATAATAATAATAATAATAATAATAATAGGTGTTTTTAAACTGCTTATATGTATGTTGCTAGTCGTACTTAAAGAAATTGAAATTTAAAACTACACTGAGACTTCTGGGACACCATACAATATTCCAAACAGTCGTCTCGTAAGCTTATGCGGTAAAGAAATCTGGAAGACTGCCCGATCAGAATGATTGCAGCCAATTTTGGAACGTCAGCGCTTACAACCACACAGAAGATGTGAGATCAAAATAACCTAGTATTTTAGCTTCAGTCAAAATTTTGAGTATTTATTTTTGATTATCTGATTATATATATCATTCTGATTGTCAGGTGAGAATTGTAATTCTGATAAATGTATGAAAATAATATCATATCTTCCACTAGTTGTTTGATATAGAGATCCGTATTGTGATTTTTTTTTTGACGAAGACAAGAAGCTGTTGTCATTTGTAGATTTGTTATTTTCTTTATCAGAAGATTTCTCGGAAATGAAAAGCACATATCTTTGTTGACTTCTTTTTTTTCTCATTTCGGAGAATGGAGATATCGAGGAGATAAAGAAGAATGATGGACGTCGAGAGAAAACGTCGTCCACCATATTCGAGTTCTATTGATCCCCCCGACCGACAGACCGGCTCACTGCGTGGGCGTAGGGGGAACAGGTGACACCCTTACAGCCAGGTACCACAAGATTTCACGACGTCTCCTAACAATAGTTTTCCGTTTTCCTGTCTTTTATACACACAAGATTTTAAATCTCCTTTGAGCATTCGGAAGATTAAAAAAAAAATAAGAAAAGAATTCCCTTATAGGAGAAAAGAACATTAAAATAATTGGTGCTGTTTTTGATATTTCATTGACAAACATTAAGTTTTATAAAATTTTATTTAGAGCTAATTTGCAGAACAGAAAATTCATGTATATTTTCAAGACTCCAGTAACCAATCTAAAGCGTCAAATCAACTGTATTCTATTTTTTTTTTCTACAAGTAGTTTATGCTCGTGATACTGCGAAGATTTTATCACGTTAGAAGATAAATATGAGAAAGGAAAAATTCGTTTTGTCAAGATACTATTCCAGAATTTCTTCTGTGTTATTGCCGGCATAGTATCCGGTGAAGTAAATTCCAACTTACCTATAGTCATAATAGACAAAAACAAACCTAGGATCAGAAAACTTCTAAGTAGAATTATATTATAGGTAGACGATTAACATTTTTCGGTTTGTAATAGGGTGAGCACGGCTTCAATTACGACAGTTATTTTGACTGGGAATTTGAAGTTTTTTTTTTATCAGGTCTACCAAGAAAACACTAGAATGAAATCTTTACTAAAAGTCTTCTACTTCGTTACAGTTAAATGACCTTCAAGGTGTGTACATGAAATGTAATTCATAAACAAATATAATAAGTTGTTCATTTTATATCGTACCTTATTAAGTTTAAATAAGATTTCATGTTTAAACTTTTAGTTAAACAACAGACTGATTAATGCATATCTTAAATATTGAAAAAAGAATCTGTAAGAATATCATTATGGAATTCTGAAACGTCTAACAAGTTTAATGTCTGTACCATGCTCGAATACC
Source organism: Thermobia domestica (assembly GCF_964235325.1). NCBI lineage: Eukaryota > Metazoa > Arthropoda > Insecta > Zygentoma > Lepismatidae > Thermobia > Thermobia domestica. The sequence continues at coordinate 81,488,602 of NC_137464.1, forward strand.
TTATAACTCGATACTTAAATGGGCTATTCTAGCAATTTCCTGAGTATAGTTTAGTTGTACCAGACAAATACAGAGATGCAGATCAGAGCCGGATTTGGATTTGATGAGACCATAAGTTATTGAAGGTAATGATGCTCTTCATATGTCCAGCTATCCTTTGTCAATGACAAATTGCCTGCACTGCAGTGGCCAGCTGTATGCTACATGTTGCCATGCAATCAGACCATGAAGAACGTAGGCACCCTATGTGTAGAAATGAGTAAACTAGTGATATTTTTGGGAGTAGGCTAGTAACAGGGGTCCCATTACTTACATCATTGAAGCCTACGCAACATAAAATACTGTTGATGTATGTGAGTTTATAACTTGTTATTTTTCCCACGGGCGTATCTGGCGGAGGGGACGAGGGGGACGCGTGCCCCCAATATTTTGAAGTACAAAATATTCAATATTTTATTCTAATTTAATTTATTTACAAAAGACAGAATAACATATAAAGAACTATATTTATTTGGAATATAATATTCAGGCTGTAAAACGATTATGGGTCCGTGAAGGTAAACAGAAAGGTAATAAATGGAATCGAAGATAATAAACAGCTTAGACTAGGTAGTGCCATTTAAATCACTTTCTTTGATGCCCCCCCTCCCCCTTCAAATTTTACGTGCCAGAGACGCCAGTGCTTTTTCCTATAGTTTGGAAATGTACATTTATTTTTTTCCTGTAAATATGTTGGAGTCCGCAGGAGAGTTGGGCTCTAAGCTATAGCTTGTTTAGTTTACGTAAATACGACACTGATGCAAATTCAAACCGATTTCTGAACTCACTTTCTATTTCTTTCGTAAACCTATGCTCATCTCTCTCTTTTCACTTTTCTTTTGTGACTTATCGTTCTGTTCTTGCTGAAGTAGCCGTTCTTTGTCAGAAAAGAAATGGGAAAGAAAGAAGAAAAATAGAAAATACTTGAAACATACACAACACTCTAACTTCTAGCTTTTGATAGGATTTCTAATTCACTGATGGTCCGAAAATCTGTCATACCAAAGCCAACCTTCATCTAGTTAAAAAATGTCTTTAATATGCGTCTGCTTATTGAATTTGTGCAAGTATAGATATATGTTTTCTGTATATCGACAAGATACCAAATTTCGTGCTTTCAAGCAGAAGAAACAGATACTAATGAGTGAATTTCCATTTTCGATCCCCGTGAGTGTAGAACTTTAATAATTTGTGCAAGTGAATAATATCTTCGTATTCTAGTATCAAAAAGACACATATTCTAAATTTCGATAGTTAAATTATCCGTTTTCATATCCTTCGACATAACATTTACTGAATTTTTGCAAGTTCAATAAATATCCTCACCTCATATAACAAAAAGTTATCATGTAAAAAGTTTCGTGATTTCATGTCCAACAGTTGAGGATCATCTCTTTATTCTAATGTGTCTATCCCATAGAATTCATCATCTATTTTTGGATGGTATTTTCAAAGTTTGTCCAAGTAGTTAAACAGATATTCAAATGAAAATGCTCCCACATACCAAATGTTGTGAATGTATCTGCATTAGTGTAGAAGAAACAAATTTAAATAGTAAAAAAATCTCTCTAACCAGCATTTTGAACTAGATTTTCTAATCTCTGCAAATAAGTGTGATTTCTGAGTATTAAAAGAAGGCAATAGAAAAATCTATTGTTATGTCCAGGGTCCAGAATAGTTGTTAACTTCTGCTTCTGTGTTATTGAATGTGCCTTCCGTCACTTGAGGGAGTATTTCGTAAATTATTTCCTAATGGACATATTTGTATTCTGTGTATCAAAGAGCACATAAATATGAAGTGTCTAGTTCCATGTATCTCAGTTAAGAAGAATTATTTGATTTAATAATAGTTGAATTAATTCCTCCCTTTCCCCGTTAGAAACGGAATATCCTAAATTCGTGCAAATGAATGCAGTATCAGTAAACTGTTTATTTAAAACTTGCTATATATCAAATATGGTATTTAGAAAATCTTTCGCCTTTATTGCCAAGGGTACAGTAAAAAGTTATCTCCATCCGCTTTCATTGTCATATTAAATCCATCAATCAGTCCATCCATCTATCATCAGCCAGTATGTATTTGTGCAACTAATGTCAATGATATATTAATATAGTGTTTATTTAAATACATACTCATACCAAATTTTATTGAGGATTATGTAATAATAGTTAAATTTAGCATTTCCTACCCTTTGGGATAGAATAACTCGAATTCGTTCACGTGAATGCTATATTTGTATTATGTATGTGTATCAAATATTCCTTATATACCAAATTTCGTGGCTTTATGTCTAATGGTTCAGGAATGTCCTCCCTATCTCTTTGTGCGTCCGCCATACTGAAATCGTCTTCTATCCTTAGATAATGAATTTTCAGCCTTCATTGTTTTTTTTATTGAAGTTTAGCGTCATTTTTCCAAAACAGACTATATGAGACCCGGATCTAAGTTTAAGGTGAACTTAATGCGTTTAGATTGCAAGGTTTTCCCGCCGGAAGAGAAGCTCGGGCCCATGGGAAGGTTTGCGCTAACTACTAGACCAATGGAAAACATTTATAGAAATGAATCAAATACTCATATTCTGTACATTAAAGTGACCCCGACGTATGAAACTATGTGGTTTTGTGTGTAACAGTTCAGAAAACATTTTTTTAAAATTAAATTCTACTGTTGTCCCTACCAGAGGGAGATTGAGTTTTCTAAATTGATATATATTTTTCCGTGACGAAGTTACGGCCTTGCAGCTTTCTCCAAGCGCTTAACTACACATACATGAAGTTCTATTATTTTTAAAATACAGGAAATATTCAAATTGTACAAACAACTACAAAACAAAGATTTCAACATAAGCATACACATCATGTATATATATATATATATGAGGCCGGATACAGGATTGTCTGAAGGGAGTGCACCAATCACTAACAAAATAAACAATCACACTGAAACTCTTCAAAGTGACATGTGGCAATATACCTTACTCCTGGCAACACTGATGCATAGATCGGAAGAAAGTATTTTAAAGAGAGTCGCAAGGGTTATGCAGTAAAAAGAATGTTCTTCTCTCCTTCTGTCTTCTGTTTTCCTACGTACTTGACAACTGATTTTTTGTTTTGCTTGGTGCATCCTTTTCCTTCAATCTTTTGAAAATCAACTTAAACTATTGCTTTTGCAAAGCAAAGCTCTGCTTTCTTTTAAGCCCCAAACGGAAACATGATGGCAGAAAGTTTCGAAAAGTGTTGCTATTTTCACTGTTAGCTTCTCATTCTCATTTTAGATAGTGTGTATTTACAACGAAGGTGGGGGTGAACGTCGTGCACCATTGCACCCCCTAAATCCGGCCATATATATATATCCAAATACAAAAATTAGTGAAAAAGTATATTATGTAAGAAAAATGCATAACTACTTTGAAAGAAAATACAACATTTCAAGGAGGAGAATACAAGCTGAAGTACATTGAAGACGAAAAAAATGAAATTCAGTATTGTACACAGGTTGTCACTAACTGAATAAACATATTTGTATGTATAAACAATGAAATAAATATGTTAAGCGTACGCTAAGAATAAGGTATATTTTGGTTCCTTCCTGAACAATTCGTATTCATCATATGCAATTTGCCTTTTATATTGAAGAACTAGCAAAATAGGTTTTGCACAGGAAGAATAAGGTTTATGCACGATATTTGAAATTAAAGAACTGAGTAGAATAAATAGCGACAAACAACACTTAACAGGCCAATTTAATGCACACCCTTGATTAAAAGTAGGCTTAAATGGCAATGAGACTGTCACCAATCAACTTAGCATTCCGAAAAATGTGGATTCGCTATTAATATCGACCATTTTGAAAAACAATCATTCTTTCTCACCTCCGTGCCAATTGGGATCGAGCTTGCAGCTAGATGGCATTGGAAGTGTCACTATGCATCTCAGGACCCCAAAAACTATGGGTTCGATAGTAGTATTGGTTGTTTTCGGTTACTTTAACTTGTAACCCCCTTCCCACCTCTAGAAGTGTTTTACCCCCACAGTATTTTTCGCCAAGTTATTTGTCATACGTGCATGTCAAAAATGGTTTTGCATAGCAATTTCATCTTTCTAATATGAGAAGCTATGAGATAATGTAAATTTTTAACCATCGTTTTCCTTTCTCTCTCTTTTCTCCATAGAATACGCATCAAAACATTTTAAATAGCCTAGAATTTATTCCTTACCTCGTTCTCTTCGACACAGTTACTTTGAAGTTTGCTAAGTCAATGGCGTGGATTTGTATATCGGACAAGCATGTAAACAAACGCACAAACATTCATATATATATGATGTGATACTAGTACAGGTAAACTATTAATAATAATAATAATTGATCATTCTGTGAATGCAGAAGCTGCATTTCATTTTGAATTTTTTTGGGAGAGCAATCAGATTGGCCAGTCACCTAGAACTTGGATTTCATTGAGCTCTTAATCGGAAATACAATGTGTTTTATTGATTCTAATTGCATTCATTTTTTAACGTTTCAAAAATCGTATTGAATAACGCACAATAAAATAATGTTTAATTTACTATTTTATTATTTGAGATATTTTGCTAGCAAACAATAATAAAGAAACCTCAGATATGGAACTGAAATAGTAAGTAGTGTAAACGTTGAACTTTTACCATTACTACATAAAAAAAAAATCACGGCAAACTGCAAAATTCATAGCATAAGTTACTGTAAATCACATGGAAAAATAAAATTAAAAAATGCATACTCAATAACAGCATCGGCATCAACCTCTACGAAAGGCCATAACAATATTTAATCATAAAATCAACGAAATCCCTGTAGTATATCTTGTTTATTTCTTGAAAGCATTTCATTTTTGACTTCCAAACTATGCTATGCGTAAACATGTAACGTCTTATAGGATTCTATCCTGTCTGTTGAGAGGTATTTGAGCAAAAGTGGAAAGAGATAGTGAAGATGTTTATTTCATTTTATTTTAGATTTATCGTTTCAAGAATAGCTTCCTTCCTCGCATTTATCCATTTGAATCTCTATATCTTGGATGTTTATTGTAATTTCACAAATGTAAAACAAAAGTTAGTAGTTTTAAAAATTAATAAGAACTTTTCTAGATTTGTAGGAGTAGTAGGCAAGTTTTATGAATTCAGCATCATATACTTTATGGGATTTCCTTAAATTAATGCTTCATAAATTATACATATTGACCATACATAGTAGGAGTAATGAATACATTATTGTGATGCTTTACAATTTGGTTTCACATAATTATTCACATCTTTAAGCACAGAAAACGCACATTTGAATCGATTTCTGTTAAAAGGACGTATGTAGCATTTAACATTTTTTTAAAAAAAACTGAGTATTTCACTCTTCACTTTCATTGATTTTCACCTCTTTTAAAAGCTGAGTATTTTAGAGGTAGATGCAACGATTTAAGTTAAAAGGAAGCGTATTTCTTGAAACGTGTTGAAAATATGTCATTGAATTATATTATTATAATATAATATATTATTATAATATTATACTATGATATCTATATATATAAAAGAGAACGCACAAAATCCTTTGTCCGCTCATCACGCTAATACGGCTGAACCGATTTCTTTCATTTTTGGGGGGTTGTTAGGATTTGGACCCTAGATGGTTTTTATCATATCACTTTAATTTTCAATTACCAGTGTCTTGAGATAATTGACCAATCAGGTGTCAATACGTACAAAAAATCCTTTGTCCGCTCATCACGCTAATACGGCTGAACCGATTTCTTTCATTTTTGGGGGGTTGTTAGGATGTGGACCCTAGATGTTTTTTATCATATCACTTTAATTTTCAATTACCAGTGTCTTGAGATAATTGACCATTCAGGTGTCCATACGTACAAATCCTTTGTTATTAGTTCATCATAGGTATAAAAATAAACGTATTTATATGCAACCCGCATGACCCTGTGACTCGGCGGGTGAACATAACTGACAGGCGCTATAAATCACTTGAAAGCGAAAAAGTAAAAATTATCTAAGTAACAAAGTTTATTGCGTTCCGGGATGACCGCAGCGAAGCGGGGCGGGTTGGGGTGACCGCAGCGAAGCGGGGCGGGTTAACATAAATGACAGGCGATATAATGTTAACATTAGTGCAATCTTCTATGGTTTTTATCATATCACTTGAAAGCGAAAAAGTAAAAATTATCTAAGTAACAAAGTTTATTGCGTTCCGGGGTGACCGCAGCGAAGCGGGGTGAACGCTGCTAGTATTATAATATATTAATGTGCCCTGTTGGTCGGTCTATCAGCTGTACTGGAATCTCGACAAACGCTCAGGAATTTGAGGAATAAAACTTAAAAAAAAAAAATACTCGCTTGGGTTAAAAATAAAAATCCTACCATTAAAATAATATTTTCTTGTGCAATGCTACTTTCTTGAATTTTCAATTATGTCTTGTCGCACAACATAAATAAAATCCACCTAAACTTATAATTGCCTGCTTTGGCCTTACACCAGGTAAAGATCAGTCTCAACTTTGTAGCCACAGTTTTAGATCCCGTAAAAGATACCGTGAGAAAATTTTACCTTTTATTCTGGCACAATATTAAAGGTTTTCAGGATTTTGATTTAGCATGTTGGTGGCCAAGATATATTCCAGCATTAACCTCAGTATTTCCCGATATGGAAGTCAAAGTACTTTACAAGTCGGAGTAAGGCAAATAGTGACAACAAGTGTTAATTCAAAACTTATCCTGCCAGAGATTAATTTTTTAAAAGTATTTTTTGGAGAAAATATTTTGCGTTCAAATTAGTATTATTTCTAATTACTGTTATTAGTATTTCTGTCTTTCATTAATATACTACCAATGTAACAGTCTAAAATTTTAGATATATTTCAGAAAAACCCTGGTTTCGCATTTTATGTCACCATCTTTTCTGTTAAAAGGGCGTATGTGTCCAAAGTTTAATATTTTTTGTAGATTAAACCATAATTCACAGTTACATCCTATATAGCTAATAAACAATCATTACCCATGTATATTTACACATATTTTTCTTTTTTTCATTAACCGAACCGACTCGAGAAATAACAGTTTTTGTCATTTTCCGCAAATTGTGCTTATTGCACATATGCCCTTTTAACAGAAATCGATTCACTTAATATGATAGAATATAAAACTCACATAGTTTTAGAAGTTCCACATCAAAGAGTACTGTAGTCTCAATTTTCCATGCAAAGCGTACTTTTCAACTGATGATTAAAGTAGAAGAACATGCCATACCTGTGTCATAACGTAATATAAAGGAAACATAATCTTCCCTTTTATCATATGTCAATAAACCCTTCCGAGAGTGTCTCATCACCCAACCCATATAAAGTTCTTGTCTGTAAAATTTAAGTTTTGTGTGATACTGTATAAAAATTTCCACTACTGGAACATTAAAAGATATGGATGTGGGGTAGTCTAAAAGGAACTGGTCTTACTATCTTTATAAAACACGCACGAATCTTGAAACTAAATTCTAAATTCTAAAACACACAACAACAGTTCCGAAAACGGAAAAGATGTTAAGATTGTTAGTTTTGGAGAATAAGCACACATAGGTGACATAAAAGGAATAAGTACATGAGATACCGCAATTTAGTATGAATATTTTATTTCGTGCTCTGATGGCTGCTTTCACTGTTAAAGCATTTCATATAAAATCGGCACATCATGGATAGATATAATAGTAAAATAAATACAAAAATATGGCGCACTCACATATATCAGTGGATAAACGTTAGGTTTCTCTCCAAGTGCAACGGTTGATACCGTTTTCCGCTTAACCAACTAATTCTTTCTATTCTTCTCCACATCCACATTTTGAAGGCTTCCATTTGCTTTTCATCACTTTTACGTAATGTCCACGTTTCCGCCCCATACACACAAAACATTTTATGAGTCTTTTTCTCAACTCTTTATTCAAGGTCCCACAAAACAGACTTGTCTTATTCCTGAAGGCTTTTTTTCGCCATTCCTATACTTGCATTTATTTCACGTTCGCACTTCATGCCATTATTAATAATACTACCCAGATATCGAAAACTTTTCACTTGTTCTATTTTCTCCCCTCCCACTTTTATATTTGAGACACACCTATTCGTTCCAATCACTATGGCTTTTGTCTTTCTAACATTTATTTTCATCCCATATTCTTCAAAGCCCATCCCCAGGTTTTCTACATTTTATTGATTTCCTTTTCAGATTCTGCACCATATTGTCTTCAAATCTTATGCATCTACTCATTCTAGCTCTTACCGAAATTACATCATCATCAAGTAGACTCTTTTTCACTATCTCTTCTAGATAGACATTAAATAGTGTTGGCGAGAGGCAGCATCCTTGCCGATCTCCCTTTCCAATTGTACTCTCTTCCGCCAGTTCTTCCCATATCCTAATACTTACTTGTTGGTTCATGTATAAGTTTTTTTTATGAGTCTTCGATCTTTCCATTCCAACCCTATCTTCTTTAGAACTCCCAATAACAATTCCCAATCCATGTGGTCTAAAGCCTTTTCTAGATCAATAAATACAACATACACCTCTTTCCCTTTTTCTATAAATTTTTCAACGATCGCCCTTAATAATCCAATAACACCTCTTGTGCCCTTACCTCTTCTGAACCCGAACTGCTCCTCCTCAACTTCTTCATTTGTTCTTCCATTTAACCTGTTCAGTATTCGGAGCAAAATTTTGGGCGCATAAGATATGAGACTAATAGTTATATAATCCTCACATCCCTTTGGGTTCGATTTCTTAGCCATCGGTATCATGATCGTCTTTAGGAAGACTTTTGGCTACTCTCCTGTTTCATGTATTTCATTGCATAATCGGAACAATTCTTTCTTTTCCTTGTTTCCCATATTTTTAATGAATTCGATTAGTATATTATCTATCCCGGTTGCATTTCCATTCCTAATTTCGGTTATAGCCTTCTCTGACTCATCCCGAAGAATACTAAATCCTTTATCATCCTCGCCTACTTCATTTTCTACTTCAACATTTAGGCTACATGGTCTATCCCTACTCTCATATAAGTCTTCAACGTATTCTTTCCATGTTCCTATGACCTCATTTCTCTCGCTGACTACCTTCCCATTTTTATTTTCTACTGCCATCGTAATACCTTCTTGTTTCCTCCGAAATTCAATAGATTTCACCTTCTTGTATATACATTTCCTCATATTTCCCAACCCTTTAATTCTTCTATGTCCTAGCATTTTCTTTTGTAAAACTCTTCCCTTGCTCTGTCTGTTTCTCTCCGTAATTCATTATTTAACTTTCTGTACATTTTTCTGCTCTCTTCTGTATCAACCTGTTTCCACGCCTTTCTTCCCCTTATTTTCTGCAACATCTGCTTTGTAACCCATGGTTTCTTAGCCGTTTTGTGTTCATGGTAACCTACTGCTTGTTCTGCAGCCTGCTGTAAGCAAAGTTTAATGTATTTTCTTCGTGCGTTGCTACCGGCCCCTATTCTTTACTCGTTTGAATATTTTTCTTCGAATCTTTCAAGGAAAAATTTCTTATTTCCTCGTTTTTCAACTTTTCAGTATTCAACACTTTGTTGCTTACTTCTCTTCCGCCGCCAAGTGAACTTTGTGGTGGACAAACACCATGTGCGTGGGTTTTCTCGGGGTTCTCCCGTTTCCTCCCACTTTCTTCATTCCACCATTTCATTCATTACTCATCATCACCGTCTCCTTAGCCTAACCGGCATAACCGTGGGACGTAAAACTCAAAGATTTCATTTCATTTTTCTCTTCCGCCTACATTTTTCAGTTGAATATCTACTTCGGCTAGCACATGATTATGATCAGAGAAAATATCAGCCCCGGAAAGGGTCTTTGCGTTCTTTAAGCTATACCGATACCTGTCCTAAATCATAACATAGTCTATCTGATATCTTCCACCGTGGATTGGTGATTTCAATGTATATCTTCTTCTCTTGTGCTGATTGAACCACTGTTTCCAATTACTAGTGAATTCTGTCTACAGAAATTCACTTGTTTCTCTTCCTTTCATTTATTTCGCCTAAACCATATTTGCCTATGATACTACCTTTCTCATTCTCTCCCACAACCGCATTGAAATCTCTCATTACAATTATGCATGTACCCCTCTTCTTCCTATCTATATTTTTTCTATTTTTTCATAATTTTCCTTTACTTCTTCTGTTGCAGGCGAAGTCGTTGGTGCATATGTCTGTATCACCGCTAGATTCTTCGTTTTTCCTTTAAATATTCACATCATAACCCTGTCATAAATAAATTCTACTTTCACTACCTTCTCCTTTAAGCGTTTTCCAAGTAATTCCTACGCCTGAGTAAACCATTCTATATCCTTCGCTGTTCAACACCCCATTACCTTCCCATCTAATTTCACAAACTCCTACCAAATCTAGGTTATTTTGTTTCATTTCTTCTCTAAGATTTTCTAATTTTTCTCCCTTAACATAGTACGTACGTTCAATGTTCCTATCCTAAACCTTTTGCTCTTCCTTGTCTTTCTTTTTCTGTCTGTCTTACCTTGATTATTATTTTCTCGTCCAATAGTCCTTCCCAAGCCATCCTCCTCCAGGAGATTCGAATGGGGGAGGGGGGATATTTTACCTCCGGAACTATATTTTGACCTGCGAAGGACCATTGTACATATGTTCTCTTTTTGCTGCCAGCAAACTAAGGAAAATAGAATGATGGTTTCCCGTTGCCTTCTACCTCGTAGTATCTCAGCGTTAAAGTCACTTACCACACCCGGGACTAATGTCCAAGTTGCTGTACCAATCACTAAGATATACTGTTAATCTGCTGCCGTCTTCCAGAACACTCTTCGTATGGCTACTCCATTTATACCATATATATATATATATATATATATATATATATAGATAGATAGATAGATAGATAGATAGATAGATAGATAGATAGATATAGATATTAGGGTGGCAACCAGTTATATGCAAAAATTATCCTCTAAATTTCTTCCTTTTGGTTACTTAGACATGCGTGCGAAATTTCATGAAAGTATTTTCATATTTAAAGGTTGCTCAACGCGTTCAAACTTATAGCTACGTCTACATACAAGACTAGACCATTACATGCGAAACTCAGCGTGTCTTAACCGGGATCAGCCCAACTCTTTCTCTTTAAGTTACAGTTTTCACACTTACAGTATATGATCTCCGGATGTACTATTGTGAAGTTTGGTGATGATAGTTTAGAGGTCTCATGCTATAGGGTTCTGACGAGTATATTACATAGGGCGCTTGTGACGTCATTTGACTTTCTCATTTTACCTGATAGTTTCTTCTTAAACATAGCATTTGTTATAACTATTTGGCATTTGAAAACAAGATGCATTGTGAAATACACTTTACACGAATCACGAATACACTTTGGGAAAGTAATTCTATTAAGACCCTGGTCGCTATATTTCTGTTTTTTCCAAGGCACTCGCTGAGGAACGCTATCTCTGAGATAAGATTATTTTCTATAAATAAATTTCGGAGAGAATCGACTTAAAACGCGTACGAAACAAGTCCTACATCCCAAAGGCTGTCCGTTACAAAAAAAGCCAAAGTTGTGTTGACCAGCCACAATTACACTAGAGCTGTTTTCAGCACTGGATCTTGCAAAACTCAGCAACAGAAATGCCACTCATGTTCTACCTTCTGCAGCGGAAACTTTGGGCTATAGCTGATGAGAAATCTGTGTTAATAGGGAATATATCAGAAGAACACGCAGAAGGAACCGCAAGGAAATCCCTAGTAACATTTGTTCATCTCTTCCATTTGGCGATCCATTTACAGTGCATTGCGATAAGAAGTTGTTACCTGCTCTCACTTCTAAGAAATCACTTAATTGCATAGCGGTTTCTGGGAATGGTGGCACGAAACCATTAGGAGTACATGCTATTCCAAATGGAAGTGGTACCTTCCAGTCGGAAGCTGGGTTTAAATTGCTGGAGGATTGGAACCACACGCGTGCATTTCGTGTGCTTTGACACACCATATAACATGGGGTCACAAAATGGAACTTATACCCTGCTGGAAGAGAAAGTGCAAAGGATATGATCAGGGTTCCTTGCAGGCATTACATAATGGAACTAATTGTGGCGAGAGTGTTCGACATGGTTTTCGGTGCTTTAATGGGTCCACACACAAAACTCTTTCAACGTTTGTCTTAGGCTTGAAACTCAATTGACAAACTGAAGTTCGACATCGGAATTCAGGACGAGGTTGTCGCAGAGGGTTTGACCCCAGTAAAGTATGAACTGATATTTTTCTTTAATCAGCAACTGACGCACTATCAACCCAAAGATGATTACAGAAAACTTTTACAACTTGCTCTCATATTTATTATCGAATTTCTTCCAGGATGTATCACATTCTATGTTCCTGGAACCTACCATAGTGCACGATAGATGGCGAAGTTGATTTCTTTCGTGAAGATATATCTTTTCCGGTCACAGTTTCACCTTACATCTCGTGAGCTGAACAGCTTAGGGAATTCAACATGTATTTGAAGGCATGGTATTCCTCTCCTGTTCTACTTTCAGCTCCAAAGATTGACCTCAACCTCTTAACTTGCATCATTCAGTTCTATAAGAATGTTATTGCAAAAATTGCAGAAGCACCAATGCACAGTTTCTCACGACATTTGTGGTATTTGAGCAAACAACTTACTGGTCTCAATTTCCTTGATCCTGAAGACCACGCAGCAATGAAGAAAGACATGGTTATAGTGCTATTTAGGGATGGAAGTGTAAGAGAAGAACTCATGCGTTTAAGATATGAGGAGACCACGACGATAAAACCCTTAGTGACATCGTTTCCAGGAACACCAGAAAGCTCTTTGAAGCACTGGAGATCTCCACGGATTTTTTTTTTATTAGAAAGCCCTGAAATATGGGAAGCGAACAATACTTTCCTGCAGGCACGAAAGCTCTCCGTGTTGTAAATGATCTGGCAGAACGAGGAATTGCATTGATTCAGAACTTCAATGGGAAGCTGACCAATCAGAAAGATCAGGCCCAATTTCTTCTTCAAGTTGTAGAACAAAACAGGATGAAATTTCCTCACTCCAAGTAAATTCATTCTCAATCAAAGTATTTTTGTTTGATGTGTTGAATATACTTTCGGAAACTTAAATATTGAACAACTATACATTCGTGAAACATAAATAATACTAAAGGATGTTTCCAAACATATTTTTGAATTTCGTAGTATTTATATGTGAATTTTCACATATTAGTGGTTTTAAGCAAATTTATTGATGCGTTGAGCGACCATTAAATATTGTGGGATTGCTTCAAACTTTTTGTAGTAAACATTTGAGAAAAAAGGAAATGAAATTTGGCCCTGAGACCATTAAAAATCCAAAAGTGAATTTTCGTTGCACCCTAATATATATATATATATATATATATATATATATATATATATATATATATATATATATATATATATATATATATATATATATATATATATATATAGTGTGTGTGTGTGTGAACATATTTTCTTTCTCAGCTTCGAGTACCTAAGAATCTGTTCCTAAGTCATAAATAAATTAGAATGCTCATGGAAGGTATAACTGTTAAAATGCCTTCTCAAAACTTTATTTGGGTTAGTGGAATCTAAAGAAGGCGAAATGGAACTTTCTTGCATTTCGTTGGTGCTTCTGTGGTGTGATGAAATGTACCTCAGAATGGTCTCTTTTTCCTACAAGAGAATACTTAAGCCGTCCAAAATAATGTTTCCTTTATGTAATGTTCTTCACTGCTACGCTTTACATGCGCATATGTAATATATATCACTTTTACGATCGCCCACACCATTCATGTGTAAGTGAAGATCTAATGTGAACAAATGGTTTTATATTTTCAAGGGAGGAATAAACGGGATATGGTTTAGCAGCTACAAGTCACTAATACATGTATAAATATATATAGTATATACACCTACACGCATATAATTTTACAACATATTTTCTTATGTAGTAATGATTAAATTACAACTTGACAGTTCAAAAAAAAAAAAAAAAACTTTCTTTGTGAATGAAATGTGAAGTTTTACCTTTTCAGAGTTGAAGACTGAAGAAGCATATGCACTATATGCACTATATGGTTATATGATTGAGTATAGAAGTCCTGGATAGAAGTGCATTAAGAACCCTCCTTGAGGAGTATATACAGGGTGTTTCAAAACAACGACAACAATGTTTGAGAGGTGATTCCTGACACCAAGATAAGACAAAAAGGATAAACCAACATGGGTGCACAAATGCTTCCTTTCGGAGATTTAGGCTACCGAAAACGTGAAAAAAAAATGAACTTTAAAGGTCTAAAGTTCCAAACCTATGGGACTTACCTTAGTCGGATCAAGACTTCACTTAGAAACTAGTATGTGCCCTATCTAAAAATCCATGTTTCAGAATCCTGTGGTACTTCCGCAACAATTTTCATAGAGGTAGTTAGTGAGTACTTCAAATTATATGCCAAACTCCAAACCAAACTCCCTCCATAAAAATTGTTGCGTGAGTACCTTAGGATTCTGGAACATGAATATTTGGATAGGGCACATACTATTCCTAAGTGAAGTCTTGACCCGACTACGGTAGGTCCTTTAGTATTGGAGCTATGGACCTTTAAAGTTCATTTTTTTCATCTTTTCGGCAGCCTATAACTCCGAAAGGAAGCATTTGTGCACCCAGATTTGTCTTTACTTTTTGTCTTATCTTGGTGTCAGCAATCACCTCCCAAATGTTGTTGGAGTTGTGTTGAAATTGCAATTGCAATTAAATTTGGAAATTGCAATGATGTGGTAGTAAAATTACCTCGTGCTTTATCTTGTTCTCTTTCATGGGTATGAAATTGCCAAAATGAAAGATTTTTTGACCTCAAGGATTCTCCTGTTTAGTATTGGTTTATTACGTTATGGATGAGTATAGGGGTTCACGACAGGTGTACATTAAAGTCTCAGGAGGAATATATCGATTCATCCTTAAATTTTGTTTATTACCAAAACTTTAAATTTGTTATGATAATATAGGATTACAGTATATACCTCGTGATTCATCTCGTTTTCTCTTATGGGTATAAAAATGTCAAACTGGAAGGTTTTGGACTTCAAAGACCCTCCTCTTGAATGATGGCTTATTACGTTATGACTAAATATAGGATTCCTGGACATGAGATACATTAACATACACCCTTATAAAATTTTGGGAGGTGTTAATCGGTCTTACCCTCAAATTTTGGAAGTTTTCAAAATTTTAAATTTTGTATTTTAATATAGGACTATAGTATTACCTCGTGAGCCAACTCGTTTTCTTTCTATGCGTAAAAAATTGACTACAATATAAATTTGGAAGGGTATTGATATGAATAAGTATAGCGGTACCTATAGAACATGAGTACATTATTACATTCCCTCTTAATTTTCGGGAGGAGTGTAGAGACCCACTCACTTCGCATTAACATTATAAAATAGCCATTTTCATTCCCTTTCTTTTATCCTATCTTTTTGTTCTAACATGACTGCATCTGGGTTTACTGTCTTGAGAGAAATCAACAGACATTATTGGCGTTTTAATCTCGGGAGACGAATGTTGGAAATTCGAATTAATAGTCCTGCTAGTGGCACAGATATTATTGAGTGGGTTCAGACATTATTCCAACATATGTTGAATTATTTATTGGAAAATGTGGATGAATCATCTATGGTTGGATTATCAATATTGTCAGATGCTAAGAAGAACAAGTTGTTCTATTTATCTTTTAGCCGAGCAAGTAATCTGAGTTTGGAGATTGTACGAATATCGTTTGACGTTATATTACAGAGTAATGATACTTTTCTCATGAAAGAATTATTCATCCTATATTTTCACCAGTTTAATGTGCCCCGTGGATTCGAGCTGGTACGTGAAGATCTTTTGACGGACGAAGAATTAAGAACAAAGAAACATATCTTACGAGTAAAAAACATAGACAAGAAATGTTTGCCGATGCAATGGCGATCGCTATTGGCATGAAGAAACACAATATTACAAATAAGAAAGTCTATTATCAATATTGCAAAGACACCTCCCAAAATTTTAGAGGAGAGTATGTTAATGTATCCCATTCAGTCCTAACGTAGTAAACCATAATTCAAGAGGAGGATCTTTGAAGTCAAAAACATTCCATTTTGGTAATTTTATACCCATAAAAGAAAATGAGATGAAACACGAAGTAAATACTGTAATCTTGTACTATCATAACAAATTTAAAATTTTGGTAATATTACCAAATATCCAAAATTTAAGGGTGAATCGATACATTCCTTCCGGGACTTCATTGTACACCTGTCGTAGATCCCTATATTCATCTATAACGTAATAATCCAACATTATAGGAGGAGGATTCTTGAGATCAAAAACCTTTCTTTTGACAATATTATACCCATGAAATAGAACAAGATGGATCATGAGGTGCATACCATAGTCCTACACTACCAACCATGGCAATTTCTAAATTTAAGAGTGGGCCTATACATTCCCCTCCAGGAGAGGTGGGAGGTACTTTTATCCTGGACCCCTGTATACTCAATCACATAACTATATAAGGTACTAAAATCTCATCATACGATAAAATAGGTGAAAACCCTCCAAAATTCATATCTTTGAAAATTGTATACCCATAAAATGGACCTCCAAACTTCTAGAGGTCCTATGCGCCCCTTCTGATGTGGAGCCAAGGTACTCATTGCCTTAGAATGTGGTTCTACGCACCCATGAGTGGTCCTATGCACCCTGGGGGTGGTCTTATGCAACCCTGGGCCAGGGAACCAGGGACACAAAAATTCGACTAAGTAATCCCAATACTGCTACGTCTCTCTTATTTTTGAATATTAAGACAGTTGTATAATTCTACGGAATTTTCGCTATTACAATACATTTACTAGGTTACTTTTCTGTTTGTTTATTTGTTATACTCAAATCTTACAACTCACATTTTACGTACTTCCATACTAATTGTCAATATTTGTACAGATATGTAAATCCGATGACTGTATAATATTTTTACATAAAGCTATAGCTTATCGTCTTACTGTGAAATTAAAAAAAAAATAGTAATGATTATCGAGCACAAACTCCTTGTCAACTCATACGTTCATATAAGTTTTGTTAGTTGCAGACAACAATGTTTTTTAAAACAATGTTTTTATAAGATGCAATAAAACTGAGGAAATATTTTTAATGGGATGATTCAGAGTTATTGCTTTATCGACAAAACTTTAGAAAAAATACACGAAAAAAAGAAGAAAGTAATATTTTGGTGGAAGTGGAAAGAAAACTAAAAGCATTGGGTGCGAGAGAACTACTTATCTAATATACATAAAAACGTTCACTTTTAACCTTAGGAAAATCCAATGTTTTTAGTTTTAAATCTATTTTCCCACCAAGAAAATTTTCTATTTTTGGCATTTTTTAATAAAATTTTGTTAATAGGCAATAACATTGAAGCACTACTCCACAAAAATATTTTCTCAGTTTTAGCGCCTTTATAAAAACATTGTTTTAAAAAAAAAATTAACGGTTGTTATTTTACACGGTAGGTAGAAACAGTAAGAGGTAAGGAGTTGGTGGTGAAATCCAATGATGCTGAAGTAAAGAGTGTGGCAATAAGATCCCCCCCCCCCATTTGGGAAGGTAATAGATTGTAAACCAAAGAAGATACGACCTTTGTTTATTTATTTCTAGAAAAGACACGGAATGCCGTTTTAAATCAACATGTTTTCAACGGATATCAAAGAAGTGGTAGCCTCCACTATTGTTACAAAGCGCAAAGTTGATACAAAGTGCACTCTGCGCTGCAATTGGTGATCCATCATTTTTTTAAAACTCCTCAAAAAAAAAAAAAAAAAAAAGACATAATACTTTTATCGACCATGCTATGGTACACACTTAATAGAGTACCTATACCGCTGTTGGACAGTTGTCTTACCACCACTGTACACGCTCCCCATCAGAAACTATGTCTCTCGTAATTTGAGATATTTGCCGTTCCTCTGCACCAGAGAGCTTCTTGATTTGAAAGAAGTACAATTTCGAGGAGGGACGTGTCGAACAACGGTGTACGCATTCTTTTCAGTATACACCATGGTGTGATCTGGAGAATATTGTGCCTTTTTGTTGAGGACATTTTTAAAAATGGCAAGTCGCCGGCAGGAACCCAGCGTGCATTTTGCATCAGCTTCGCACTTTGTATTGTATCAATATTAGAGGCCATCACTTGAGAGAAGTTTTGTTCAAAACACGTTGATTTTAAATGGCATTCTATGTACACTCATGTCCAAAATGATTGCCGCATATCTATAACTGTTTTCTTGTAAGATTATAATTTGAAAATGGTTTTGCAGGATACTTTTAATACTGATACTATGTGTGCAATCGGGAAATGTATATTTGTGGTAAATTTCATAAGAAAAGAATTATAAATACGAAAATTAGAATGAGTAAAACAAAATATTGCTAAATGGATAAGAAAGTTTTATTTTCGTTTTAATGTTCTTATTTATTGCTCTTTTGATATGAAATTTAGCACATACATGTCTTTGCCAATTATACACATACTAACATTATAAGAAATACCGGGCGAATTCGTTATCAAATTATATTCCTGGAACAACATATTTATAGACATGCGACAATAATTTTGGACATGAGTGTACTTTCCAGAAATTAATAAACGATTGCTGTATCTTTTTTGGTTTAGAATTTATTAACTTCCCAAATAAGGGAAGCTCCCAAACAAGGGAAATCTTTGTCACAATATTAAATGATATTGGCCTTTATTACGTTATATTAACTTGTAAAAGTGTGGCTGAATGGAGATGTTTGTCTATATACAACAATGGTTTTGACTGGAGAAAAAACAATGGGAGAGACAATATAAATCTTCAAACCTTTCAGAAATTTATAATCTCGTCAAATTTTTCTTGTAAGTAGACCGTAACCTTCTCTATCTTGGTTGAGAAAAGATTTGAGATCAGCTTCTGTTTTTCTATCTTCATATAGTAGATATATTTTTTTCAAGCTCGACTATTCACTCTCATTATTAAATCATTAGGAATGGCGGTTCCTTTCTGTCAATATTTTGTCTGACGAGGTTTTGGTCACTGCGTGAAATCCTTACATTTCCCACACAGAGCAGTCTAAAGACTGTACTATAAACCACTGATTATTTTTTTAAAAAACCACCACAATGACCTTGCGTCCAGCGAAATCTGGGAGGTCGTTATCCTCTTTTTGGAGATGAATGAAGATGGGAGCGGCTGAGTTCCTTGTTTGTCTGTTGTGTCTTCTGTGAAACTCGGCGGTCTCATATCTACCGGTGTATGTTTTTTTTTTCCGAAATTAATTGTTCTAAACCATCGTCACTTCCTTCTTGAGATAATTTAAAAGACTCATACTATTTGAAAATTATATTTTACTCACTAATTGACCGTATCCACACTCCGTCATCCACAACCACAAGAAAAGAACTGGTACACTGAGAAAAAAATGTATGTGGCGTACGTAAAATCGTATGTTACATTTGTAAATCCTGTAGTTTTTGGACTTAACGTAGAGCAAACGTATAACTGAAAACACATGTATAAGTATTCCATCTATACGTACTTTCCGTATGAAACAATATAGGCGGTCAGGATCTCACCTACAAATGGACGTATATGA
Organism: Thermobia domestica; assembly: GCF_964235325.1. Classification (NCBI taxonomy): domain Eukaryota; kingdom Metazoa; phylum Arthropoda; class Insecta; order Zygentoma; family Lepismatidae; genus Thermobia; species Thermobia domestica. The sequence continues at coordinate 81,508,401 of NC_137464.1, forward strand.
CATATAGCTGTCGAAGATGATATATGTATGTAATATAGGGAAGACTGTTAGATATCAGACATCCTGCAACGGTATGATGTAACATCTAAGGGCAGTGCCTATGTAGCATACGGATAACATGCTCCGTACTGATTTATGTAGTAAGCAAGAGGAATCCATATATTTGTACAATATACCGCTGTCCAGAGAACGGAATTTTCTCAGTGTACAATCAAATGTCATGCCTTTGGTTCATACACTTCTTGCCATGTGTAATTTCTTTTCATTGTTACATGTCTCCATACTTAAATATAAACAAAATATTGACACGTAGTAACGCCCCTTCTTTAAAACTTTAAACGAATACTTTAGCAGTTATTTTTTCTTCAGCTCGACAATCAAGAAGGAGATTACAACCAGAAATTTGAAATATGGCACGTGACACTTATTCGTCAACTTCAAATAAATTTGATTGGAGAAAAATTAACGTTGATGCGGCCCTTTTAAGATTTAACATACGCCGTTGTTTGGGACGTCAACACCTCTGCTTAACTTGGTATCGAGAAATGAATGCCAAGCAGCAAGAACGATTTTATTTATGTTTGGTTCAGAAGTTTTAGACAACTTTATGCTGTTTGGTTAATGACGAAAGGTATAAAAGAAGGGTTTAAAATAATAAATAAAAGAAGAAGAATGAGAACCAAAATAGAAAGCATGAATTTGCATTAAGATCTTGTGGGAAAGGTTGCCTCTATCAGAACAATCGACTCTACGAGACAGGAAGCTATTAATAATAAAGAAATAGAAGGAAAATGAGAGTTACAAGGTATAAAAAGATGAACGCAACCAGAAGTGTCATAATACTCTGTTAAAAGTTAAAATTCTCACTGCAACGACACATCTTCACATAGAATGGAAGCTTTTGTGAATGTTCTAATAATAGACCTACTAAAAGCATTAAGTCACAATTGACTCCACACTGAAAAGGAAAGTGTAGTGGAATATCTAAAACATTTACGAACCAGAACGGTCATTTACTATTTTTGACGAAGCGGAACTGGATGGTTCCGAATAGTCACGAACTGGAAAGCCATTCCAGCTGGCTTCGGCCCATTTTGAATCCTGTAAGGGACCCTATATATTTTTCTGTAATAGATTTTTACAATAAAATTAGAAATTATAAGCTTTCGTATGCAGCTTTGATGCGTCATTTATTGACCGTACTTAAAGTTACGGAATTTAATATAATAGCAATAGTGTTTTCTCTTACTAAGGTTTGCAAATCATACATAACTAACAGTTAAATAAGAGTTATATTCTTGATGTTTTGGACGTTTTCAATATGTAACGGGGCCACGGTGGCTCAGTGGTAGATCGTTCACGTCTGGTGCATGGGGTCCTTGATTCGATCCCAGCTCGCGCCAAGTAAACTTTGTGATGGACAAACACCGTGTGCGTAAGTTTTCTCAGGGTTCTCCCGTTTCCTCCCACTTTCTTTATTCCACCATGTCAATCATTTCTCATTATCACCGTCTCCTTTAGCCTAGCCGGCATAACCGTGGGACGTAAAACTTAAAGATTTCATTTTTTCAGTATATAACAAACAGCAGTAAACATAAAAAGGATTCTTATGCTTGTTCGTGTTTGAATTTGAAAACTGTGATGGTGGTCAAATAGATAAATCCTTTATACGTAATGAGAAGGGCTGAATTCAGGGTGAACCCTTCGCTATAATGCGATGAATTTGGATGAAACTTAAGAGATATTTTGGAGAACTATTTGGATGAACAATATTTAAAATGCTATTTCACGTTTATGTTCATTTCAGTTATTTTTCCTTCCCATTGCTACGCCACTTGAATTTAAAAAAAATACAATTGAATTACATTTCTTGTTTCTAACGTTCTTCGGAGAGTGGCTATTTACGAAGAAACGATAATAGCAAAAAATGCCGTTGGTGATCGCACCTGTCGGCAATGTTGAACGTTTTCGCGTCCTCGTTTCTGGGGTTTCCAAATGTGAATTAGTTGGGAAGAGAGAGGGAGAGAAGCAGGCAAGGGCCTGAGAACCCAAAGTTGAAAAGAGGACGGCGTCAGATGAGGAGAAATGTACGAGCTGGCGTCGCGAGGCACAAGTGAGGGAGTGAGATGTCCTAATTTTGTTCCTGCGAGACCAAACTTTTAGTGGTAGAGGATAGGACATGGAAGACACGTCTAAAATGTTTTTTCTCGTATATGCGCTGGTTTTGGTAGTAGGATAATTTTATTAAAATACAAATATCTTTCGAGTCAAATGTGTTATGATTTCATTCGTATTGCGAGTAGGATGCATATTATTGACACTGCAAGAGAAAATAAGTTCCGGACTTCTGTAGGCGAATATCTGTAATGATGCCAATATGCAAAAAAAGAAGCATTTTTGAGATTTTTTCATAACAAGCCGGTTTATTTTTGGAAGCACAAGGATTTTCCCTGTACTTTGAGAGAGTGGGATTTTTGTTATTCAACTACCACCTTTTAGTTGTTGGGATAATATTTTTAAAAAGGTTCAAATTTACTAGTTATAAATCAAGTTACTCTGATTTGTATTACTGAGTATTTACTACTTTCTCCAACCTGAACTAGAATGAACTAGTGTGAACTGAAGTAGTTAGTCTGAATTAGTATGAACTATAGAACACCAATTAAGAAAACTAATTACATTATGACAAATCCTAAGTCTTGTAATTCAAAGTTAACTTCTTATGATTTAACACCTACTGGTAGAGGTCTGCGGGGATGCAGATATATATATTTACTTTCTGTGCGGATAGCGGATAAAGTTACGGATATGGTTTCCTTCATCTTTTCCCTTCCTATAAAAACGCTATGAAATTTATGATGATGGTGGAAAGAGCACTAAGAAACGTTTGTTTGAATCAAAAGTTTTAAAACTTATTGAAAAATAACTAAAATCAAAATAAATGTGTTTGAAGCTTGTGACTCGGTGACAGCAAAAGGACAAGAAATGACATGGGAGAGTTGTCCTTTTATTGTTTTTTTTTTTTTTTTTCAATATTTTTAGCAGCCGTTTTGTAGCTGAATGATATCTCTGACCTAAACAGAACGAATTAGTGACGTGCTCTAAAATTACTTGATAGAGGGGATATCACCTACCTGGCATTATTTTGGTTCTGATATTACTTTACGTACATAGATCGTTTATTAATTTCTAATTTGTACCTACACGGTTTATATTGCATTTTATTTAGCGTAGTTGGTATTTTATCACAAGGAAACTGACATAATGTATTGCTTCGTTTGATTCAGAAAATAGCTATTTGATATACAGGAGATAGCTATTTAAAATGTGTTCAAAATATTTTTGAAATCATGACTATTATAGAATATGTACGTATATATTTGCTACTTCATTATCTGCGGATGCGGGTGCGGATAGAGATGTTACGAATGCGGATAGAGATGCTGCGGATGCGATATTTTATGTCCACGCAGACCTCTACCTACTGGGAATAAAAGAATAGGTAATAATGATAGGCCTTCTTGATCATACATAAAGAACATTCGCTTCCAAATTATTGCCTATAGCGCTTTCCAAATGATGAGTTACTACATGACCTTATGCAGGCTGTTTGCTTTCTCTAATCGCAGTTACGCTTATTGTCAATTTGTGGCAGACGATAGTGTATACTGACTTCCCGCACCGTTGGGAATCTTTTCAATATCAGACACGCTACCTAGAAATATTGTATTACTATACTAATTGCTGTCTTTAGCAAAGTAGAAAAATGAATTATGAACACATACATGCAAAACGCACGTTTCTGTCAACTGTTTGTTATAGTACAGACTTAATTTTTTCCGTATAAAATAATCGTGAAAATCTTTAGAATGCAATATCTTGCATATCTGCTTGTAGATTTTCCGAAATCTTAATTTTCTAAATTCCGGAGTTTTTCCGAAATCCGAAAAGTGAAATTTCCGATTGCGGAAAATTTTGGTCATCCCTATTTCAAGCAGTAATGATAACATGGTTAGGCAACCAAAACGACATCTGTAATAAGTTGGTTGCATAACTTACCTTTTCAGTAATGCCAGTTTGGAAAGTAATCAAGATAGCCTGATCATAGGATCCACGGGACCGTACTTTTGTAAAGGCACTTTTCTAATTGTAGAATACATTACAGGAAAAGTGTTGAGAAGGTTAAAAGAGAAAAGAAGTATTTATCATTAATTACCGAATGAAGTGTTGTTTATAAGTCAAGTAATGTTTTGTAGTTACTAATGTTTTATATGTTACAAGGATATTGATTTTAAGATGTTGAAGAAGCTTCTTGTAAAGGATTATCAAGTCATCTGTTCCTCCTCTCCTCCTTCCCCCGAAGGGAAGAGGGATTTCTAGTTTAACGGCTACTTTGACCACTGTATATTTAGAATTTGTTTGAGATGTGACGTGACGGGACAGAAGGTTTCTAGGTATAGTATATCTTTGTTAGTAAGGGTTGATCGGAAATACACTGGAAATAAGCATTGACGAATTTGCTTGAGTTGGGCCGTATGATTTTGATATGTGTAGCTGGTTTGCCTTTCCAAAATGTTTCAGTTGATCATCCATCCACGGCAGAACGTGAAGTCGCAGCTTTGGAATTTATTGACAAACAAGTTTTCTTTTTATATTGTAAACAAGTTGTTTGTGCGTTTTTTCTTTTCAGATGTGCTAAGTTGTTTAAAGTTTCAATCATATTTGTAGCGTAGTCTGTTGTCTTGATATTTTGAAAATGATCCTCACAAAAGCTGGATTGTATTAGTCTTTTGACAAATTTTATATTATGTTGTTTAATGTAATGTTCTAAACTGGTTAGGTTATAAAATCGATATGATTCTTCGAATGTTATGTCTTCCTTTGTCAATCGAATCCAAAATATTTCAATCCTCTGCAATTTATGTATATCTTCATTTGTGAAGAAGGGTGACCCATGAATTAAATTTTCTCTAATGACTGATTTATATATTCGTGATTTGATGTTATCTTTTAAGGTAACTTCAGCTATTTTCAGATGAGAAGCAACATAAGAAGTAGCCAATGGTACGCGATGTTTAGCACGACTTTGCCAGATTACAGACTCTCCTTTTCCTTCTCGCTCTTTCTCCACCTAGCGTTATAGCAAATGAACTGGTAGCATTATTCACAACGTCAAAAATGTTATTCCAATAAAATTTAGAATTTTCACTGTCCATGTTGGAAATATAAATAAAAACTAAATTAATTGTCTTTTAAGTTATTCCATAGAAGCTCGTCGTCTATTTCATCTTGCTATTACCATCGTCTATGATAGTTTGTATTTTGTGACTGCGTTAGCCTGAGTCTTAATAACAGATTACAAATTTTGTTAATCACTATTTCATGAAATCTCTTATATTATTTCTATATGTTGTGCAAACGATAATCCTCAGTTTTTACACTATGAGATTAGTCTCCTTGTCGGTTCACAAAGGACTTCCGTGCTTTTGCATAGATGAATCACACAAACGAAATGAATTCTTAAGTCTGCTTTTATAGTTTTCTTCTTTCCTGCTCTTTTTTAAAATTAAACTTAAATAATTCCTGGAACCACTTAAAACACTGACAAATATTTTTAAATACACGAAAAACAATGCGAATTTTATTTATTAAGAAAGAATTCAAGGAACAGTTATACGAGTAAAGGTAAAAAGTCTTCCTTGTCACCACTCAATTGTAGCAGCTCTCCGCGTCTTGAAGCAGTCAAATTTGTTTTGGGTGCAATAATTTATGGTATTATTTAGGTCTCTTCGCGTTTATTCAGAATCATGAGCTCATATGTTGAGTACACGGGAAGAGAGAGGGGGAAATGGATGATGAAATAGTCATGCCCAGGGCCGTATTTAGGGGGGTGCAAAGATGCACGTGTACCCCTCTTCGTTGTAAATGTACACTATCTAAAACGAGAAGCTAGCAGTGAAAATAGCAACACTTTCCAAAACTTTCTGTCATCATGTTTCCATTAGGGGCTTTAAAGAAAGCAGAGTTTTAAGTCCATTTTCTGAAGGTTGAAGGAAAAGGATTCATAAAGCAAAACAATAGAACATTATGTCAAGTAGGGAAGAAAACAGAAGCCATGAAGAGAGAAGAACTTTTCCTGTGTGCCACTTGCGACCGACCCTCTTTAAAATACTTTTCTCCCTTCTATGCATTCAGTGTTGTCAGTGTTATTTGTTTATTTTGGTAGTTATTGGTGGACCTCCCCCTCAGACAAACCTGGATCCGGTCCTGGTCATACCTATACCGGATTAAAAAATGTTTGTTACAAAACTAAAACTATTTTTCAAAAGAATATCATTTTCTTTTTATACGCAGTAACATATGCATCACCAAACAAAGAGAGTCCAAGTAGTGTAAATAAGTTATTTTGTTTACTATCCTGTGATAGGTTATGGATTCGATTTCCTATAAGAGGGAAATACAGAAAAAAATCTTGAATCCCGAAAATAATGTTAGGAATTTATATATTCCATATAATTATCATGAAGATATCTGTAATTAAGTAAAAATCACTTTGTAGTATCCCATCCGTATTTCACTTATTTAACTAATGTTTCAAATGCACTGAGTGCGTTCATCGCCAGAATTTTTACCAATTTTGGGATATTGTTGTACAACTGCTGTAATATAATTGAATTGTTACAATTTTACATTTCAAAATTAATCAAATCTTGTTATAATACATGGTTTAATTTATAGAAGATTCTTAATTATTGTTCTGCATTCCAAATATCACTTAATTTTAAACATCACTCTCTGTTAATTTTGCTAGTGCATGTTGCACTAATGTTGACTTCTCTGGTTGGTTTCATACATCTGGAGTTCACTCGTGGCTGAGCGGTTAGCGTACACGTCTTTGGTGTGTGAGACCTGAGTTCGACCCCTGGCTGGATTTCATGTGGTTCTGATTCCACGTTCAACTGTATGTCCATGTCTCATATAGCCTTGCTGCTGAAAGCGGTGCTAAAATCAAATCAACAAGAACCACAACAGCTCCTCACACCTGGTTTCTATTGTACATCCTACTCGTCCAATATATACAGGGTGTCTCAAAAATTCCCTCACACAGGGTAACTGTTCTTATCAGAGTTACAACAAAATGTAAGAGGGGAAACCGTCCCCAAATATGATGTTTTCAAACTAAAGTGAAGGATTTTTTTTTAAAAAAAATCGGACGAGACATTTGGCTGTATACTCTTGATGCGCCCAATTTTAAGTGAAAGTGCAACGTTACCATTTACCGGGAGGTGGATAAATTTTATAAGAGTGTGGTGAATGGGAGCATGTTTAAAATGGGGGCTGGCCATCGACACGTTAGCGTAAAAGACAGTAACCTCATTCAGTTATGTTGTGGATCCCGGTAAATGACAACGTCGCATTTTCATTTAACATTTTGCACATAAAGAGTGTTCAGCCCAAATAGCTCGTCCGATTTAAAAGTATATCCTTCACTTCAGATTGAAAACATCATATTTGGAGACGGTTTCTCATCTCATATCTTGTTATAACTCTCATAATAACAGAGCTATCCTATGTCAGGGAACTTTTGAGATACCCTGTATGTTAAGCCACACATTAGTAAAACTTTGGCGATGAACGCAATTTGAAATGTAAGCTAAAAATAGAAATAAAATTTTAAAAAATGGATGAATCCTTTGAGAAAAAAATGTATTCTCGAGAACTTGATAAAATACGTGAAGTAAAAGGAACGTAAGAAAAGAATACAATTACACCGGCGCAGCAGTCGGTGTGCTGGTACCTTGAAACTAAGATTAGCATACCCATGGTGTGACGATATATAAGGGGTGTTCTTGAAATCGTTTCCATACATGCCAGCTGAAAGTAGATGAATATTTTATCTCACAACAATCAACGCTTTTAGCTGTTAAGAATATAAATACAAAAAGACATCACTTGGTCAGGATGTGGATTCAAGGACTTCGTGAGTGAAATATATTAATTTTCCTTCACTTTAGCGTGTATCGTGTAAGCTAAATTTTTATTACAAAACGCTTATCCGAGTTTTAAATTTTACAATAAGAATACTAAACACTCTTATACTTCTTGAAAATGACAGAATGGTAGCTTGCAATATATGGTGTAGGGCGGGGTTTCGCAACTTGAGGGTTCGGATCCCTACGAGGTTTGCAAGAGGAATACGGGGGTGGGGTTGCAAAGGGAAATTAGAAGGATAAATGTGACTAGAACCTCGTAATGAATAAATATATTTTTAAAGATTATTTTGAATTTGTTATTTTGACACTATATTTCCGTATTTGTTGTAAATAACAGCAAAAAAGCTGGAATAAATGAGAAATGAACCTGGTGAGAAGATGCATATTAAAATACAAGAAAAATATAACTTACAACTGTAAGCGATGGCAGCAACGGGATGGTACCTCACATACTGGCCCCAGACCTCTTTCTTCCTGTCCCAACCCTTTCTTCCTTCTCTTCCCTCGGGTAGTGTTATTTCCGAGGGACGTGACAGGCTAACATGGCCATAGATGCCGAAAGCCCAGAAACCTAATTCCTAATGCTAATCCTAACAAACCGGAAATTCCTTCTTGGGTTCGCAGGTAAGAAGATGTGATAAAAGAGGATGAAGATATGAAATAGGTTGAGAAAGCATGGTATAGGGAAACTACTACCGACTCTGGATATGAAACGAAAGTTAGAGTTTCAACCAATAGGGGAAAGGGGAGCTCGGAGTGTGATATGACAGTTATAGTGGCTTCAAATGACAGCTGACCATAAAATTTGGCACAATAAAGCCTACAGAATGCATCCTTAACACAATCTGTCAGTTGTCTCTGTTATAAACTAATAAAACAATCAAAAACGAATATTTAAAAAATGAAGTAGAATTACTAGGAACAACACGTAAGATACGGCTTTTCGTGGAATTTCTGGAACCGGGATTCAGTCAACAGTTCGTTTTTATTTACAGAATGCTTTCTTTCCCTCCTGAACAAAAACAGAGAAAGGTAGGAGAAAAACAATGAAATATCGTTGTTGAGGTGATTCCAGACCATCACTGGTATTGTCTTTGTTAGGAAGCGTGTTTGTTTGTTTGTTTGTGTGTGTGTGTGTTTAAGTGTAGTGCTGGAGAAGACGGGGGAATCGGATCGATGGTCAGGCAAGACGGTTCCATTCGCTGACAGCGTGCGTGGGCAGAAAAGGGGTCTCATCTGTTGATTCTCACCCGCATTTACCTCTTTCTCACTGTTTTTGTTTCTTTTGTTTTATACCATGGATCTTTTTCTCCTTATCATTTGAGTATTTTCCAGGTCTTAATCTAAATACGCGAATAGAGAAGTAGAAGCTCTGAGACACCTGTATTTGGCACTTAGTGAGATTTGCACTTGTTTTCTTCTCAGTTAAGGCAACATCATCAACATTGATCAAAATGTAACAACTAAAGATTGACACACGAGTCTTTGATGCGCGTAGTCCTGTGTTTAATTCCTACTCGTGATGGAGAAGTTTCTGTGTTGGCTTAGCATCTCGAGAGAACTGAAAATCTCGCTAAATTAAGAAGTAGCGAACTCCAGTCTGGAAAGCTAGAAATAACAGTGATGGGAGATTATATACTGACTATGTGTAGTATTGCTTACGAGACGAAAAACTCTTGTGGGCCGCGGTGGCTCATTGGTAGAACGTTCACCTCTGGTGCATAGGGTCCTTGGTTCAATGCCAGGTCGCGAAGAGTAAACTTTGTGGTGGACAAACACCGTGTGAGTGGGTTTTCTCGCTGTTCTCCTGTTTTCCTCCCACTTCCTTCATTCCACCATTTCCTTCATTTCTCATCATCACCGTCTCCTTTAGCCTAGCCTTCATAAGCGTGACACATAAATCTTAAAAATTCCATTTCATTTCATTTCACGAAAAACTTATCGTCGAGACGAGAAGTACACTTTTAAATTTGAGACGAGATGGGAAACATGAGAATTCTGGTCTGGTCTTAATTTGGAGTCGAGCCGAAAAATTTCTCGAATCTCGTGGGAAACACTAGTGCACCCAAATCTTTGGTGTCCAACACTGTTCTAGTGTTGCATAATTAATAGTATCTATAAAATCTATACATTGATTAAAGTGGTTGTACGAACACAATGAAGAACACTTATTAACGTTTGAAGACACACATACACAATATATTCCAATAATAAATATGGTTTAAACGTTGTTTATGTCACATGCTTCATGGAACTCTGGTGACGCGGAAGAATTCTTATAACTTCTAGATGAAACCTATCTATATAAATAAAAATGAAAGTGACTATGTTTGTGACTTAATAACTCTTGAATCACCCGTTCGATCTCGATCAAATTTTCAACATAGAAGAGGTTAATACCTGGGATAGTTTTTATTATTTCACTTTGACGGTGCAACTTAGTGGAGGGGGAAGATAAATAGAAATGATTGAAAACAACCGATATTAGTGTCGAATCCATAGTTTTTGGGGTCGCTGAGATGAACAGTGACACTTCAGATGCAGTTTAAATCCAAATTAAGACCCGCAACTTGTGAGAGGGGAAGGATATATATATTTATATATGATTAAAAATTACCGATATTAGCGTTGAATCCATAATTTTCGGGTTCCTGAGACGAATAGTGACACTACCGATGCTGTTTAATTCCAAATTCAGACCCATTAGTATTCCTAAGGGGGAATGGTGACATGTACAAATAATTGAAAACGACCGATATTAGTGACGAATTCATAGTGTTTAGGGTCTCAATCGAAGTTTTTGGGGTCTCAATCGAATTTTTGGGGTCATCAATCGAAATGTCAAGTTGATTGGTGACATTTCGAGAATCAAGACGAAAAATGTACAACATTTACGAGACAAGAATACCTTTTTTCGTATTGTCTCGTCTCGCCTCGTGGACAAACCCAACTACGCGTTATTCAATTGAACGAGTACCCTATGTTCTGACAGAACCCTTCAGGTAAAGAGCACTATTTTACGTACTTAGATTAGTAAACAAAATTTAAAGTCTTCTGTATGACAATAACCTTTCGTAGTGCAACGGCAGAGTTGTTAAAACGCTCCCGAGTTTCTTTCTCTTTTACGTCAAATATATACATAATATAAAATAAAGTTCCGAAAATAATTCTGAGACAAGTTTTCCTACGTAGTTTGTACTGATAATGTCTAAGAGAATGTCATAATGTGAGTACATTCCCCCCTTCAGCTAATTAATAAAAAACATTGAGTTTTATTAGTTATCTCCCTCTATCGGATCCAAGGATCGAATTTGCATGGGATAAAATAGTATTTGAGGGAATTTTGATCGTACATTTCAATGGACAAACTTACACTTATACATGTTTAATCTCCCCCTCCCTCCCGTGAGCAAATCCTGATACATTTTCAAATATATAAAATGATAATTGTCTACGAGGACTGTGTATTAACAGGAAAGTTCCTTTGAAGAAAGAAATTGAGATCTAAAGAAGTAATACAAATATTTTCATTTTCCCTCTGCTCGCTCAGCTTTTTAAACTTCAAAGACGTTGGGTGCCTCTCTAATATGTATATGTGAATATTATCGCTTTAGCTTAACTGAATTAGGTACAAGTCTGTACATGGGGCGGTTACAGCATAAAGGATTCAAGTCCACTTTTTTAGTCATTTTGAACATATTGTATATTTAAGATCTCTACCTGATGCTCCTTGCAGTGCTTAAATGATTCATGTCCACATTGTAAATTATTCTTATAATGCTAAACAAAAAATGTGCACTTTTTCATGTATTTAAACAGAGCGTGCAAACTTTATTCCTCTTATACTCGCAAATTTGATAATTGGACTGGAATATTTTGTGCTCTGAACGCCCTAAATGTCCTTGTATACATATAGCCACTGGCTTAGCGTACTTGTAAAGTTTTGTTTTCGTAGATACGAACAATTCAGAAGTTTTTCAGTTTTATATCCCTCGGTTACGCCCTGTAGGCTAAAGAAGACATGTGGTTAATGGAAGTAAATAATTATGGGAGAACTTAATGAAATAAAAATGAAGGAGAAAACGGGAGAACCTCAAGATAAACTATGGACATGATATTGTCCACCACAAACTCACATGGTCTGGGATCGACCCACGAACCACTCACACCAGAGATGAGCGCTCTAGCACTGAGCCACCACCCCTTCTCATAGATACAGAGTAGAGTGTGGTTTATACTTATTAATTCCCAAAGTTTGATCTTGATTTACGAGTTCCGTGCTGAAATAGGGGGAGGGGAATAAGTCTCCTTAATGCCCTACTCTTATGCCTCGTACTACCCCGCGATGATAAATTCAAATGAATGATAAACGAAAAAATTAGTGGAGTGAGGTTGTGGGATGAAATGGGGTTAGTTTCAAGAACACTACACACGATATCCTTCATCGCAAACTCACATGGCATCCTACCACGGCCCTTCGTAGTTGAAGTCAGCGCTCTACCAAGAATTTTTCGGTTGTTCCACGTAGTACTTGCTTGTTTCCTTGTTAAATACCGCTGTGATGTCACAAGGTCATCGCACTTTACAATGAAAATGCTGAAATTATTAAATGACAACTTGTGCAAATTTTCTTGTTTATTCTGTTTTACATACATTATTACCCATGTATATGAGCTCATACGATTTTCAGCATGAAAATTGATTCATCTTTTTTAAATCATCGATAGTATTTCACGTTAGTACAGCAAACCTCATATAATACGTATTTTCAGATAACCTTTATTTTTTTCCTTCACATCCACTTCACAAAAGAGTCATCCGGGAATCGTCGTCATGGGAAAAAGCTGAACCATTTGAGTTGAATTTTGTAACATAGTTGATACTTAGCTCAGGCTGGAATGTTATGATGTCACTTTCATTTAAATGCATATTCTAAAGGGAAGAAGGATGGTTTCAATGTATGTAAAAAAATAAAGTATCTCATAACCTCCTCGTGTCATTAAGATCAAACTTCGTATGTAAGTTCCTTATTAAAAACAAACGAAAACATGCCCGAGTGTTTTATGAAACTTTACTTCTAATAGGAATTAGGGGACAATTTCTTTAACTTTCTCGTTTTGTATTCATAAAATGGCCAAAGTGAGGAAACGTTTCAACCCTTTAAAATGAATATTTGAACATAGTTGACACTTGAGATGGCTTAGATCATTTCACTTTTGATTGAAATGCTTACCTTATTAATGTTCGCAAATATTCGCAAAGAATAACGGCTAATAAGAAATGCATTTTTGAATATATATATATTAGTACTTGGATCAAACTGAGTTTTTTTTTTAAATTTCATTTTGGTTCAAATACGTCGTAAGACGGGAGAGAGTAGATTCAAACATACTTTTCAAACATTTTCCATAAATCTATTCGTCTCGTACGGAGAATAGGCATTTCAGTTCGTTGGAATCTAAATATATTCTATATTATATATTGAAAAGTTCCTGGATATAATTTTAAAATTATTGAAAATGAATTTTAAATCATCCTTGCAGTTTTATGAAGATGAGAGAGAGAGAGAGAGAGAGAGAGAAGAGAGGCACAAAAAATAACTAGACAATAAGTTATATCAGAAAATCAACAAACTCTTGAATTCTATGCAAAGAGGAAAAATCTCACGCTTTCTCATTGAGCTACACATGTGTTCATATACATCAATCCGCCTCCTCTATAGCTATCAATTAAATTGAGTGGATGCGGTGCAGAAATTAACCTGAAGGTATCCTGCAAATAACTATGAAATCGTTGATAAATGATAATAAAACAAACATGCTCGTCTTTTATTATTTTATTTTCCATTCGTAGTTCGCTTGAGCTTCATATTAGAATATTACCAAGCATCATTCTTGCCATATTGGAAGCATTCGTTGTACTTGCAGCTTATCAAAACAAATCGAAAATCAAATTGTTTTGTGGATACAGTTATTTCACAGAAATTTCTAGCTGTGTTTACATCGATTTTACAATCTACATTTGGTAGTGAAGACGTTTCTGTGTAACTGCAAATCCATACATGAAGTGTGTTTTACAAAGATCATTCAAGGACATCTAGAATCTATATTTTATTTGACAATGAGCATGTAGTTTGATATATTCCGACGTAACATATTTTCTAAATGTCTCTTTAAAATATTTATAGTTCGTAACGTGCTCTTTTAAAACAAGATAGAGTGGAACTGGTTCATAGTAATTTTCACCAACTAGAATACGTGATTTTCTTCACAACGACTAGGATAATACGTATGATTCTTCTCTTACCCACTTTACTATAAGCTTTAACATAAGCAATTTCAATATTTGTTTTCAAGCTTTTCGTTCTTATTCAATGTACATCGTACGCCCTTAGATGAACTTACCATATCTTCATCAAAATTAGGATGGTAATGGCCTTCACCTTCTTGGTACGCATGTGAAATAATCTCTGTGGCCTGTGGAACCCGAAGGTTCAATGCCGCATTCACAAAAGCTCTCCATTGGCTTATATCCTTAGCCAACTGGATCCATTTTTTATTTTGTATTCCTATTTCTGCGAGATTCATATTAATATTGTCCTCCCATCTGCCCCTAGGTCTTCCTAATGGTCGTCTTCCAGTTATGAATTTGAAAGCGTTCCTACTTTCTTCCATCCTGGCTACATGACCTATACACCTGAGCCTCCTAGATTTGATAATCCTAACAATGTTAGGTAAACCGTATAAATTATGTAATTTCTCGTTATGAAGTTTCCGCCATTCCGCATTCCCGTTCTTCTTGGTCCGAATATTCGTATCAGGATCTTGTTCTCAAATACTCTCAGTCTATGTTCTTCCCTCAGAGAAAGCGACTATATTTCGCAACCATACAGAAAAACAGACATGATTATCATTTTATGTATATTTTAAGGTTCAAATTACTCGACAGAATTCGCGACGACAAGAAATTTTGAACAATAATAACAGGAATTTCCTGCTTTTAGTCGGCATTTGATTTCGTCGTGAATATGGTTTCCGTCTGTTAATATTAATCCACTTTGAAAGTATCCACTTTATCAAAAGTATTATCGTGTAAAATAATATTTTGTGTAAATCTTTGGTTCCTGAGTTATAGACCATGAAAATGCGGATTTTTCCTTAATCAAATTAGGACAGTGTGTGTGTCGTACGCGACCTACATAGTTCATCCGATTTCATCAAAGATGGGAGCTTTCACCAAAGAAAAAATATTTCTGCACTGACCCGTTCAAATATGATAATTTAACATGGTTTATACCCTAATATAATGCAAGTCAATAGGTCAATACTACAAATACGGGTCAAAATTTGGGTCACTGCATGTGTAATGTACAATTTAAAAGTGCTAGTGTTCGCCTTCCTTCAAAAGATTTACAATAGGTTTTTCTTTTGCATTTTGAAATTTTCGAAGATCTTAAACGTATCTGTCTTCCAGTGATTGTTTTAATGTAAATGGAGGTAGTTTGCATTTTATAAATAAATTACTATTTTTATTCTTGAAAATAGAGCAGATATTCGTGTTTTATATGGCAATGTCAAACTGTGATTGTTTGCTTCCGATCACATAAAAAGAAAGCAATTTTAAAGCGCTATCTTCACACATAAAAAATGCTTCGAATATGCTACACTAATGGAAAGAAACTAAATGTGTCGTTCAACAAATAGGTACCTGCCGATCTATCTTTTCTTTACAGTAAATCACTACTTATGTATTATTAGAACATTGTCACTTTTTATCAGCTCTGTCCAGACCAATATAGAATCTTGCTGCTGATTTAATAACTCGTGAAATTGTGTATTTATTACCGTCTGTGTTCTTGCGAAGATAGAACAATAGACAACAGAGAGACCAACGAAAATCAATTTCCTATCTTGCGTTGCATTTTCAAGATGAAGATTATTTTTTATGAGTATTTCTTCTGAAACAGACAAAAGAAAAACAATCTTTGTTATATTCTATTGTTTTCAACTGCAAATATTTTTGGAATTAGTTCATTCACTAATTCAGTCTCTTACGAGGGGATATTCCACAGGAGATAGACTAATATCAAAGTCATATGATTGCAGGGCCCAGAGTCGCGAGCGCCCTCAAACGATTCAATCTTCGGTGATTGAAGCCTTCTCCCTTGATCAAACTCTGTACATACCACTGGCAGAGACAACAATACGAAGTGGATAACGTAAATATTCAAAGTAATCAAATGCTTAGCATACGTTATTGTATGTATATGATCCCAGGTTTCATCCCAACTAGTACTACACGAGGATCCACGTTAAACTAGATTCATGTTCAAGGGAGAACTAAAAATTGATGTTAAACTGTAACTAGGGATGACTCCAAAGTTGAACCATGGATCTGCGGACAACCTATATATTTCCTGAAAGGGTTCGTTGAGTAAGTTCCAAAACAAATTTCAATTCTTTGCCCTTAAGTGACCCCACCTCTTCATTGTTGGAAATATATAGAACAACTTGATCTATATATCTTATATATCAAAGTACTCCGCATGACTAGTTGATTAAGAATGCAGCAGTTATTTCCTATATCAAGACAATAAACCGAAAAAATGATTATATCACTATAAATATTCTATAATAGTGAACCTCACTATCACGCCGTAAAGTGATCGTGAGATAGTGTGAGTTACGTGATCCTTACACCTTAAAAACAAAGGCCTAGTCCTGGCAGTGACATCTCGCCAGTACTGTGACGTGTAAGTTACGTGATTACTACACAAAAACCACAGCTAAAGCCAAGGTCTGGCAAACAACCAGGGTCCTATCCAGCCGGAGCCTTGTTTCTTCTCATTACCCGGGCCTTGTCGGAGCTAGAGGGCTTAAACCCTGAAGGGTAACCAATCGGGTTTATATAGTGTAGACTCAATGGAAGAGCTGTTCGGATCGAGTAAATTAGCTCAAATTACCACCACGACTAGTTTTCCCTAATTAGTAACTCAAAATCTATTGAACGTTTTTGTACCGTGTGACCTATTAAACAACTCATGTAGATAAGCAGTTGACGAATATATCATGAATGTACTGACTTGACAACGTATATAGACGAAATAGTGGAAAATATAGAAACTGAAATACGTACACCGAATCTGTACCAAATTACTTACTGTTGACTTGATATCATGGATATGCTTTTCTCAACTTTATAGGTCCACTAATATAGCATATTTATAATGAAATAATAATGTCTTTGGTTTTATTCATTAATATAGGATATTTGAGTAGTGCATATTATATTCTTAATCTACTAGTCATGCAGATCATTTTGATATAGGGTATATAATGCATATAGGTCAAGTTGTTCTATATATTTCCAATCCTGAAGAGGTGAGATCACTGCCGGGCAACCCTTTCAGGAAATCCACAGATCCATGGTTCAAATTTGGAGTCTCTGGTAAATTAAGAACTAATGGATAACATCATTTACTTATCAATACAGTAGGAGAAAAGTTAAGTTCAGCTTATCAATTTTTCTTGAATGATTCTTTCTTTTAAATAACCACATAGTAAGACATCCAGGCAGAATTTAATATTCTTACAATTTCATAAGTAAAAGATTGTCTATAAATGCAATAAACATATTTGTATTTTTGATAGGATATTTATAGCTCTCATCAAATCTAAAGTTACAATGGAATATCTCCGGGAACAACGCTAATTGAACTTTATGTAGCTGCAACAAAGATATGGTGTATGTGTGTGTATGTCGTTATTGCCGGCGAAAACAACTAACAATAACTTTGTAGTTTCGAATAGAACTTTTGGGTTTATCATCCAAGGCTTGTAACAATTTCTTCCCTCAACTTACGAAAAATATTTCAGGATATGAACGCACCCACATGTCTGTACCGCTCCTAGGTGTGCTTTTCCGCGTTTGCCGTAAACAGTATCTTTCAAAATTCTGAGTTCAAAGACTACTTTTTCTTCTTTTTTTTTAACTTTTGTGCCTTTTAGCCTCCACACTGTTTTGTTTAATTTTGTGTAGCTTATTTGTCTTTTAAAAAGATAACGTTATTTACATTTTACATTCTTTATCTCAGTAAAACACTTAAAAAATATTTTTAAAATCTACATACAGTACGATATTTATATGGGTACGAGGTATTAATAGTATATACATTAATTTAAATGGGAAAAATAATTCCGATTCACGAAATTTTTGGTTTGGGAACAGCGTTGCATAACGAATTAAATCTGTAACTCGAAGGTTCACTGTAAGTGTGGGTTGACGTGGTAGATCAATGAACTGTGGAGCGCAAGACGCTTTCTTTTAGAAGGGCTGGTTGCCGCCAAAGAGTGGTGGCAACAGAGATACGAGTTCATCTCTGTACAGAGAGTTTTGTTCATCTCTTCAGTTTTGGCGCCAAAATTCGCTGAGAAACTTTGCTGAAAAACCTTCAGAGTCGACGTATAGAAACGCAGGGAAATATCCCAATCCAAATATTTAGATGTTTTTTAAAACTCTTTTGCCATTATTATTATTATTATTATTATTATTATTATTATTATTATTATTATTATTATTATTATTATTATTATTATTGTTATTGTTATTATTATTATTATTGCGCTGTGCTTGTGTTTAGACACCTCTTTCTGAAAGCAACAGTCTAACGCTGTTTGGGTTTGAGAAGGCATGAAAATCATTCATAATAGTATATTACATATCTGATGTACAGAGAGCTAACGACGAGAATTATTGGAAAAACTTCAATATTTATTTCAATATTCGGCATTATTCTTAAGTCATTATTACATGACTTTGTAATGCATTAATGAGAATAACGCATTATACTGTTTACAATAGTTACCAATAGTTTCCATGGACGGTACGCCAATGGATATTACATTTTACCATTGACCCACGGTGATTCCTAAACAAGATTGTAAAATCTTGTAACAATGATCTGGATATACTAAATGCAGTATATTTCCATTAACTATCTTAGAACCGCATTACGCAATACTGCTTTGTATAAATTTGAACAACTTCAACAGTACTTATCGTGAATCAGTGAGCACCGACGGGAGGGCCACCAGATCCAGATCTCTCCCTCTAAAAATTCGTAACTCCTTTTAACCCTTTATTGGACAATGTTGCTCTCAAGCAACATCGCATTCTATTGCGGTATCAACACGAATTATAACTTCAGTGACCATTTAATTGACATTATTGCTTTCATACAATATTCATATACATGATTTGCTATCGCTTCTTTAGATATTTCTAATCTTCGTCAACAGGGGACAGTCAAATTTAGTATTGTAGAAGCTTTATCTCCTACGTTCTTACAGTGTGTTTTATTTATTTATTTATTTATTTATTTATTTATTTATTTTGTTTGTGGTTTCTTGCTCTGTAGGAAAATATTGCAACGAAACTATTGGTAATTACTGAGAGTATTTTTATGATATTTTACCATAATAGGGCAATACTGCTCAGTAGCCACATATAAGACCTATTTTATGGCAATATTGCTTTGTAATAAACACCTTGTATTTTGTAACCAAAGTACAAAAATACTTTAAAAATTACGAAATTATGATCAGGAAGACATGGTTCAACCATAAAGCAAAGTAAATATTTTAATGGTAATGCTATCAACGCTTGTCAATTAAAGAGTTAAATAATACTTGTTTTTGTCTGCAATAAATGCGCACTCTACGGTGTCCAAACTTTAACTTTGGACCTTCCCCAGCAAACAATTCTGGACACGCACTTGTCGTGAACCGATTCCGTTTGGCATTTTTTGGAGCATTCTTGCAATTGCACGATGACTTAATAAAATAAAAGACAAATTCTGACCAAACCATATAATATTTAATAAATAATATTGTTACAGTTTCGGCAAAGTATCTTTTCCTTCATCAGACACATTATAGAATACAATTTCTAACACTACAACTGATATATCTCAGACAGTGAGAGGAGATCATAGCTAGGAACCAATAAGGGGTCTAATAGTAAGGAATTATATCTAGAGTCTAATAATATTCTTTCAGTTTTAACATTTTTTAATCGATTACATATTTGCAACTTTAATGATAGAACTTTCATTTGAAAGCAGAACCTTTTAATTGGCCATGTGTGTTATTTTAATGAACAACTTTCACTTTCGAGAACTTAAACTTTTAATTGGCTGTCTGCTATTCAATACACCTGTGTTACCTCTTTTTTCCTTCCCTGCTTTATTCAATATCATTCTCCATACATTATGTATATTTAGTTCACTATTCCAGTTCATAAGTTCCTTGCTTCCTTCCTTTCGTATCCATTCGGCTTCGTTCCATTTTCTTATAATGCTTCTCTCTCTTTCCATCCTGTTTTCTGTCTAATACGTTTCTTATCGTCACAACTCTATTTACTTTTTTCCTTTACTTCTCTCGAATGTCCGAATATTTTAGTCTGACTGATCTATTGCTTAAATTGAGACTTATCCCACTGCTATTGTTGCTTGAAATTAAAGAATAAATCATTAATGATTTATCTCTACACTTTACACTTCTATTCAAACATATGGAAATGAGTGGTCGTGGGTTCAATTTCTGATTGAGGCATAGAATATTTCACGCTAACAATACATTATTGAGCCATTGGAGGGCCACTTTAATTAAGAGATGGAGAATACCGGTTTAGAAAGCGAGAAACAATGGCGTTGAGTTTTGTCCAATTGAACATTCGCTATCTGGACAGATAGGGTCTATAGCCCTTCGTAGGCCATAGAATCAAGGAGTTTAATTTTCATTAAGACTCCCAAACGATGCTATGCATAAGTATAGGAAATCAGTTTGTCAGTCAATACGTATCAGAGCAAAAACGGTAACAGATGGTGAGAAACTTTTTTTTTAATCGATGCAGCGTTCCAAGAATAGGTTTGATCAGGCACGTAGCCAATGGGGGGTCCAGACCAGAAATGAAAAAAAAATTAAGGAAGGATGAAACAAAATTAAATGAGAAAAAGAAGGAGCAGCGTTAAAAATAAAAAGCTACAGGAAGCTTTTGGTTACTCTTTCTTATGAGGAGATTTGTATTACTTGCAATACATGATGGCGAGGTGAGCGAGATATCCTGGAAAAGTCAGGGAATTTGAAATTTCAGAAAAGTTACGGAATTCTCAGAATTTCTGCTACTAGTGAGGGAGATTTCAAGCATAGTGCTTTCGTGTAATGGCGTGGACAGTTTTTATCATAATTTTTCGTCATTGCATCCTTGCAGTATCAAACATGTTATTTCAAAAAGAATTTCTGCTGCTCCTTTAACCTGTCATTTGGAACAGACAGTAGTTGACGGAAAAATAAAAACAAAAATTTATGTGGAAAGAAAGTTTTGTTAACATTTAATTCAACAGAGAAAGGGACGCAGATATTGTAAAATATTTTACAAGATATTATTGAGTATGTACTTTTCATAATAGTGAATATGTACTTTTTATAACAGTTGAGGTCACAATGAAAGGAAAATTGTTATATTTGAATGAACAGAGGAAGGACGTAAATATTGTAAAATCTTTTTCAATACTTTTATTATTATTATTATTATTATTTTACTCCAGATTTCTTCATAGTTTGTTACCAACATATCCTCATTTTATTGTCCTAACAAACCAATATATGTTGATAGTAAAGCAGTTTAGATTGATCGAGGTCCTGGGCCTTCAGAATTTAATGTCTTCCCCTCTCCCCCCGAAATCCTGGCTAAACGAACCAATATATGTTCCAGTAAAATAGTTTAGAATGATCGAGCCCCTGGTGTGATGACAACAATATTTCATGTCACTGACCCCCCCTCCCCTTCACGAAATCCTGGCTACGTGCCTGATTCGATGAACCTTCTCTTTAAACGGAAGTAGTATAAATGTTCGGTATCCAGTTTTAATATTTACTCCCATTCTGAAAATAGAAAAGTAAATACTCGTAAACAGTGAGAAACATTTTTTAAATACAGAAACCGGAAGAACAGAACCTTTCTCGTTTCTCTATTAGAACCGGAAGTGGTAGAAATATACTGCCACTTCCGGTTTCAATATTGATTCAGTATTAGAAGGCGACAAATGATTTCTTGGTGCGGATTCATAATCCCAATCATAGATTTCATCTGTGAAGTAGCTGTGTATTAGATGCGAGAGGTACTGGGATCAATACCCGGCATCTTCACCATGTGCTGGTGCCGTGCCATCAGTTGCAGCTCAGAATACTTATTGAATGAATGCAACAAATTGAGGATGAAACTGATGCACAACACGGTACTTAACTGCAAAGTTATGATTGAATTTAAAGAAAATTCAAATGTTTCTAATTTGAAAATGACTAGTTGGGGGAAACGTGAGAGGAGAGAGAGAAAAGTTTTTAACTAAGATAAAGGAATGAGCACTAGCCTGATACTTCAACGAGGCTGGCGTCGTCCTGGTCATCTGGAACGATAAATGCCTTTCTCTGGAGGAACTCTGGAAATGCTGGAATTGGTCAAAATCTGGATCTCTATCCTATTGATCTGCTAGGGGCGTCGAGTTCTCTTCTTTAAGGTGCACCTTTTACGATGTTCTTCTCCCACCTTCATTCCACTACTCTGTCAGATTCAAATGTATCTGCGGCGATGAACCTACAGAATGGTATACTCAGATTATGGAGTCGGTCGTCCTCCAATTGTGCGATGTGTCTCTCTCTGACGATCATGCACCTTCATCAACCGTGAGGCGAATACCTCCTCTCGATATGTCCTCCGTGGTTCTGTTTGGTTGCAAAATGAGAATTCTGACGTTCAGTAAACTTGGATATGTCAAGCTGGGCGGAAAGGAACGCGGAAAGGTAAAAAGGAAACTAGTCGTGTTTATTAAAAAATATGTGATTACAGAAGCTGTCTGGAAATGTACAATATTAATAAAAGTTTTGTTCCGATGGATTTTAAAGAGTTCATAGTTCTTTCGTTGATAAATGTAATTTAATGAAATAATTGAATTTAGCGAATTACGTTAAGAGTTTACACAATTATCACATGGTCACTTCACGTCTAATACACGGCTACTTCACACATCTCATGTACTATTCTTCTACTAAAATCGGAAGTAATTAAAACCAATACAAATTGTGGTTTTAATATTTCATTCTATATGATAAAATTGTAAGAGATAGCAAAAAACTTTTAAAAAAGTGGATTCAGCAACCTAAGAACAGGTTCCATCGCTAATCGTATCTGTCTCTATTGCAACAGGAAGTTGTAAATCTACTCCTTTTGGTTTCAATGTTGAGTTGTCAAACTTTGTAAGTCTACTGGAACTTCACAGAGTAAACGGAAAATCACTTAAATTTCTGTGAGATGAAAGCATTTTGAATGATACGCTCTGCATTAATACATCTTTAAAAACAATGAATGATAAATGTCTTTAATGATTTGATTTGATTTTCAGTTTAGTGTCCTTTCCTGAGATGTAGACCTACAGCTTAACGTGGGATCCAAACTACATGAGCTCCCGCCGGGAATCGAACCCGGGCCTACCACGCCAAACACCTTTAATGGTCTCCTTGTTAAATAATGGTTGAAAATTAACGGTTACTTTCCAGTTTTCTTACCAAAAAAAATCATAATTATGAATTGGTCTTATGCAAAGTTCAATTCTCAGGTTTGAATGAATAAAGGAACAAACTGCTTTTTGTTATAGGTTTTTAAAAATGTTATTCTCATATTCCGTTTCCTACGCCTACGTTGTGACACGTTTTATGTTTTTTTTCTTTTCAGGTAAAAAAAAAATGACCATATAATTAACAAGGAGTAGTTTCTTTTCTTTTTTCTTGTTTTAAATATAGAAGTTATACATGTAAACTTTCTCTTCTTCTCTATCTTTGACCGAATCCAATTATAATTTTCCCTTCTCTTTCAACAGGGCTTTTCTGAGTCACATCAAAGACTTTTTCTTCTTCTTGCTTGATGACTGCTTTCATTGGGAACTTTATGCTATCACAAGTTAGAAAGACGCAAATTGACTCTGATTCATTCTAACTGTTGAAAAAGGTGGAAATCAAGGCATTATTTGCTTATAAAATATGAACAAAAAATATATTCTATTTCTTTATTTCTTTACTTCTTTTATTACTTGAAATGGGAAGACTTCAAATTCTTTTCGTAACTAAGTAAAATTGCTAAGTTTCAAAAGAAGAAAAGGTTAATGTACCAACAGTTTTGCAGTAATGCTCTTAAATGTGAAGGATCGATCAATGACTTTTGGTTTATTTGTTTGTTTCTTTGTAATTACAAAATCTTATTTTTTCATGTAATAGTTTCCTTTAAAAATCAAAGCTTAATTGGTTTTAAGCCTCATATTACCTCAAGTTTTACGGATGTTATTCTTGGTAAGCTTTCGAACCTATTTAATTGGAATTCTCAATAAAAGAGTTCATCTGATTGCTTCAAATCTTCTACTTTTAAGACTATCAACTTGCTTGGTTTGTACTTAGATTAGTTCTTCCACTTCCTAAGTTTTTGAAAGTTTCCATCACTTCAGTATTATAACATTATTATCTTGAGCATGGAGCCGTGGACGAGGGCTGGCATTTGGTGCGTGGGTCCCTGGTTCTATCCCAGCTCGCCCCAAGTAAACTTTGTTGTGAACAAGTACCGTGTGCATGGGTTTTCTTAAGGTTCTCCCGTTTCCTCCTACTTTCCTTGTCCTTCCATTATCATTCATCTCATCATCATCGTTTTCCTTAGCCTCGCTGCATAATCCTGGAAAGGTAAACTGAAAAAACTGGAGCATATTTAATTTCAAATCTTAATTTGGGGACAAAATTTGCTCAGTGGTAGAGCGGTTATCCCTGGTGCGTGGGGGTCCCTGGTTCGATTCCCGGCTAAGGAAGTTTGTGGTGGATAGCATCGTGTCCGTGAGTTTCTCGGGGTACTTCCCTTTCCTCCTACTTTCTCATTCCACAAATTCTTCCATCATCATTCACTTGTCTTAATTATTATCGCCCTTGGTCAAAAGGGCATAATTGTGGAACTTTAAACTGAAAAATTTCATTTTAATTTTTTTAAATCTTAATTTTCCTTTATTGTTGTTAACGTCAAAGTATCTTAGAAAATAGTAGTAATTGCCCTACAATTATTACATAATAGCGCTGAAACGATTCTCATGAGAAATATTTCAAGGCAAGATCAAACTATAACTAACTAACCAACTTATACTATGGCCTGGAAGCTGAATATCGTGTTCACAAATGCTCTCCATTGGCTTCTATCTTTAGCCAACTGGATCCAGGTTCTACTTTGTATTCCAATCTCTGCGAGATCCATCTTAATATTGTCCTCCCATCTGCGCCTAGGTCTTCCTAATGGCCGTTTTCCGATTAGTCTTCCAGTCAAGACTTTGAAAGCGTTTCTACTTTCTTCCATTCTAGCTACATGACCCGCCCACCTAAGCCTCCTAGACTTGACAGCCCTAACAATGTTTGATAAACGGTATAAATTTTACAGTTCCTCATTATGAAGTTTTCGCGATTCTCTATTCCCGTTCCTCTTGGTCCGAATATCTGCCTCACCATTTTATTCTTTAATACTTCCAGTCTGCATTCTTCCCTTACAGTAAGCGACCATGTTTCGCAACCACACAGCACAACATTACCATTTTATATATTTTAAGCTTCAAGTTCCTCGACAGAATTCGCGGAAACAAAAGATTTTGAACATAATGAACTACATTGAATAATGATAGGAATTCCCTACTTTCAGTTTAAATGTAGTTTCTTCCTATATATGGTTTTAGTCTGGTAATATTGATCCTATATATTTGAAAGTATCCTCTTTGTCCAAAAGTATTTTTTGATATTTTGAGGTTTCCATAACTTGCAGTAGTATGATCCCGGCGAATTTTCATGTATTTAGTTTTCTCTCCATGTACTTCTAAACGCATGTCTCTCTAGACGTTTAATAAAATCTGTGCATTTGTTTGTATTGTTCCCTTATCCGATTTACATCATCAGCATACGCTACAACCTGGTGAATACTATTCAGTTCTAGACCCTGGATGCTGTCTTTGATTTCCTTATATCGTACTCCACACTGAGAAAAATCCGTTCTCCGGACAGCGGTATATTGTACAAATATAAGGAATCCTCTTGCTTACTACAGAAACCAGTATGGAGCATACGTTATCCATGCTACATACGCACTATCCTTAGATGCTACATCATGCCGTTGCAGGATGTCTGACATCTAACAGTTTTCCGTATATCACACGCATATACATATGTTACATTGCTCAGCTATATGTTATATATACGTCCATTTGTATGTGTGATCCTGACCGGCTATATTGTTTCATACGGAAAGTATATATAGATAGAACACTTATACGGAAAGTATTATAAAACATGAGTTTTCAGTTATACGTTTGCTGTACGTTAAGTCCAAAAACTGCAAGAATTACGCATGTAACCTACCTTTTTAAGTACACCATCTACATTTTTTCTCAGTGCAGAACAAAGTTTACTACTACTACTACTACTACTAATAATAATAATAATAATAATAATAATAATAATTCTCTATATCTTATTCTATGGAGAATAATAATTGAAACCGGAAGTGGTAGTTGTTGACAGTTGCAATAGAGGAATACAATCAGGAATTAAAAGTATGCAGGTCACCATGTGAAAAAAAAACTGGTTGTCGCTACTTATTTCCGTTTCTTCGTTACGGCTATCACTGTTGATACCTGAAATCTACAACTTACTCCATTTCCGGTTTGAATAGAGAGATTAATGTCGAAGAGAAACTCATTCTTGAGACACTGATCCATGTGAAAAAGCCGTTTTTCCTTATCTCTTACCGTTTTAGCCCTATGGAAATTAATATTGAGACCGGAAGCTGTCTAGTACTTCTGATATTAGTACAAGGATAAATATAGAAACGAAATCTATTCATTGAACGACTCAATCGGTTTCTTAGAAAAACACTTCTCGCTAGTAGTTCTCGTTTTTTTTTTTTTTTTTTTTTTTTTTTTTTTTTTTTTTTTTTAGGTGTATGACAATCAACGTTGAAACCGGAAGTGGTTAATTTCTAGCACTTCCAGTTTAAATAGAATGTTAAGACATGAGACTAGCGTAGAGACGCTAAATTGATTTCAGAAAATTGCTTCTCGATCCCCCCTTTTTTTTTATTACAGTGTTTGCTCTGGTACCTGTCGGAAGACAAATAGACAGACATAGTGTCTCTATAAGACTTGCGATACTAATGCATATAATAGTTGGGAAGGCTAAAACGGACATAGACAGTTTAATGGTTCTGAAGTTATTGTACAGCTTTATTTCTATCTTATAACATTAAAATGAAACTCGATTCATATGTTTCTCCTAGGGTTGCCTACGACACAAGAATTAAGGCTATCTCTTCTTAAAGATGTGTCGTGAAAGTAATGTATCGTGTCGGAAAGATATCTGTTTGTATTGGAAGAACTCCGTCTCGTCTCGGAAAGTGTATCTGTTTGTATTGGAAGAACTCTGCCTCGTCTCGTGGGCAACCCTAGTGTCTGCAAATAGCGATTCATTTGGTTCTATCAAACGAATCTTTGGTATGTATTGCTCCTCTTTGACATACGCTCAATCACGTGTTGCCATTCTCGTGTTACACAAACACGTGACGCTACGGAGAGGGGACAGATTGCTGGTAAGGTGCATGACGTAGGAAAGCCATCGAATGAAAGAAAAGTGAAGATAGCCATATGACATCAGGAATGATGGAGCACAATGCGTTATAAACACAATTAAATATAACAATTTAATTCACACTTTCCTTTATTATTCGTTGCTATTTTAGATATTTATTCCAAATGTTGACATTGGTCAGTTCACATCTGCAACTGCACAAACAATTAGGTAACGTACTTCATATTATCATATACATATATGTATATTATCATATACATATTCATATTATCATATACATATTATCATGATATACATTCTAAGGCCAATTAATCATCTAGAGCTCTGCTTCTACAAGAGACCGATTCTCAAGCATATAATATTATTCATAATTAATACAAAACAAATTCTAGAATTTCATAACTCAATTAATTATTTTCAAATAATAGTACTTCATATATTCTCTGTTTTGTCGTACACTATTTCGCTGGGATGTCATTATTCAGCAGTACAGAATCATATTACAAATATGGTTAAAAGCCTATTAAAGTACGCACCATTTGTCTGGACATATAAATGCAGAATAGTTATAATGAGTATTGTTTTAGGCTTGTGTATAGCCCGCTCCTCCCAGTTCTTTGTCACCGGAACTGGAAGAGTCACTACTACTACTACTACTACTACTACTACTACTACTACTACTACTACTGCTGCTGCTGCTGCTGCTGCTACTACTACTACTACTGCTACTACTACTACTATTTATATCGAGAACAGAACCCAACCAACCCCTGCGGGGCTTCTAACCCGTTCCTACTACTACTACTATTGCTACTAACTACTACTACTACTACTACTATTGCTACTAACTACTACTACTACTACTACTACTACTACTACTACTACTACTACTACTACTACTACTACTACTACTTATACTAAAAGAGCTTCCTTACCACAAGATTTACATCTTAAATCTTTATAACATGCGATTCCGATTCATTATGAACTAGTATGAATCGTTAGAATCACTATGATTCGTTAAAAATCACTGGGGGGAGCGGGCTATACTCAATCCTTGTTTTAATATATTAAGCTATCGTATCCTGACATGTTTATTATAGATCTAGTGGAAGAAATAATATAGACCCAGTCGCAGAATTATCATGGATTTTGGATTATAATGATTAGTACATCATTACTACAATTACATTTCACGCACAGAAAACCAATATTTATACTTCTAATATTTCACCAAATTATGATTTTAAAGTCGCGTGTTGACTACTTAATTTATATCGAATATATTTGTAGATGTTACATATTGAAACTTTTTTTATCTTTATCGAAAATCGTTATATATATCATGTCGAAGAAAACGAAGAAAACTGGCTGTAAATTCCGAGCCGTTAGCGCCAGTATATTTTAGGGCGGCGCAGATTCAGAATATCCCGTTTCTAACTAAACAGTAAGATACTGTTAGCGGATGAACAAGTTAAATAACAGCAACATATAATAAGAGAATTATTACCTGTAAACACACAAAATAAGGACTCACAAAAGATAACATTAAAAGAAACTGTAATGGAGACAAACGGGTCCATTACAGGTAGAACTGCCTTTACAACTCGAAATCTAAATTAAGCTAAAACTGTTCATTAAAATAAGTTGAACTGGTCTATACATATTAAGCTAAATGAAAAATGTGTGATTATTATGAAGCTAAGAAGTAGACCTAAGTAGCCCCACGTAGCATAGTAGCTAACTCTCTTGTCTTTGGTGCATGCCGTGCCGGGTTCGACTTCCATTCGGGACACTCTGTCGAAAATATGTAAAAGCTTTCTCAGGCTAGTAATCCTGAGTGCGGGTTTTCTGGATGTTCCTCATTCACACCAGGCAAATGCCGGGATGGTACCTAACATTAAAGTCCAAGATCACTTCCTTTTCTTTCCTTGGATACTAAGATCTCCGAAGGACGATATGGTTCTTATGTGAGAGACTAACATGGCCACGGATGCCGAACACCCAGAAATCTAATCCCTAATCCTAACAAGTAGACTTAGGTCTTATGAGCATAATTTTATTCAATGTTCTGTGATTATTCTGAAGTTAAGTTCCTTTTATATAATTTCATTGTAGAAAAGATCAGATGTTTAATATGTTTTGAAAGTAAGATTTCAGAAGGCTGATAATTAAAGTGCAGCAGTAAGGAAAGGCAAACAGCCTCTCTAATTAGAATAATATATTGAATATTTCCTTAAATGAGTCACTAGCGATTTAGATCTGAAATAAATCCATATATCCAAATAGTCTACTGAATGAAAATCTTTAGCTTTTTACACACTAATCACAAGGCAATGGAGGAAATCCTTTATTATGGCTTCTGATTAGGGTTGAATTGGTTTTAAGTGGGAATCCGCTCTTCAATGTTGAAGTCATTATGTAAGGATTAAGGTTTGCTTGTAGCTGAATCCTCTGCTACTGTTATTTACCCATCATCCAACATCGTCACCCCTCTGGACCGTTGAAGGTAACGGTTCTGTTTCCTAATTCGCTTTCTGTTTCTCTTAATATGTTGGTAATCCTGTCTCTCTCTCTTTTACATGACTTGCTTTTTAATCTCCGTAATAGGAATGTTATTGTTTATTATTTGTTTGTTTATTATTTGGAAATTATTTGTTTCTACAAGCGTCGCATAATATTTTACATATTTGATAGCTTGTTTATTTATGTTTTGCTTTTCTACAGTAATTGATAAATTTCTTTTTTCTTTTTTTTTTTAAAAAAAAAGAAAGCTATTTTAATGTTTAATAATATTTTTCTTCTCGTTTATTTCCTTTCTTTTCGTGTGAATTTAAAATAAGAACATCGATTACGAGAGTCATGAGTATTAACACGTGAAGTCTTAATTTCACATCCGAAATCACTGCAATGACACCGACCACTACCTGGTAGCAGCAATAATACGAGAGAGGGTATCGTTGAATAAAGGTAATATTCATTGTCCGAAAACGGAGAGATTCAATTTAAAAAAATTAGAAGAGAGCCAGGTAAGAGAGAAATACCAGATTGAAGTTTCGAATAGATTCTCGGCTTTAGAAGATTTGGAGTGTAATAGTGTTGAGGATACCTGGATTGAAATTAGAGATAGCATTAAAATTTCAGCAAAAGAAAAATTGGGACACGCGGAAATACGTAGGAACAAACCATGGTTTGACCAGGAATGCATAAAACTAGCAGAGAAAACAGGCAAAATTACGCTGGCTACAAAATCCGAATGAAATAACTACACAAAATTTCGCAGATAACAGACGGGAAACTTCCAAAACTCTTAGAACAAAGAAACGCGATTTTCTGAAAGCTAAAATTAAGGAACTTGAAGATAATAGTAAAAATAAAAACATTCGGGACATGTATAAGGGAATCAACGAATTTAAGAAAGGCTATCAACCTCGTGCTTATATATTAAAGAAATCTGACGGTACAGTTCTCACTGACACGGATAGCATCTTAAATAGATGGAAAGATTTCTTTGACGATTTGCTTAACACGCAACCGAAAACTAGTGTGCGTGGAGAAAAGGAGATACACATCGCAGAACCGTATATCCCAGAACCCAACTGAATAGAAGTAGAAACTGCTATAAAGAAAGTAAAGAAACACAAATCTCCGGGTGTAGATGAAACTCCGGCTGAGTTAATTTTAGCTGGAGGCGAAAAATTGTGGAACAAGATACACAAACTCATTCTCCTTATCTGGAACAAGGAAGAATTGCCACAAGAGTGGAAAGAATCAATCATTGTTCCAATTCACAAGAAAGGCGACAAAACTGACTGTAATAATTATCGAGGCATCTCTCTTCTGTCAACATCCTATAAAATTCTTTCAAATATTCTATTAGCAAGACTGACCCCATACGCAGATGAAATTATTGGAGATTATCAATGCGGATTTAGACCGAATCGATCAACTATCGACCAAATATTTACCATTCGCCAAATACTCGAAAAAAAGTGGGAATACAATACCCCGGTACATCAACTATTTATTGATTTTAGAAAGGCGTACGACTCGGTTAGGAGAGAAACATTATACAACGTTCTTACAGAACTTGGAATACCGAGAAAGCTAATTAGATTAATTAAGATATGTTTAAATGAATCCCAAAGTAAAGTCCGGGTAGGAAAATTTTTGTCCACGAGCTTTCACGTCGAAAATGGCCTGAAACAAGGAGATGCGTTGTCGCCATTATTATTTAACTTCGTTCTGGAATACGCTATAAGGAAAGTCAAAGATAGCAACCAGGGTCTAGAATTGAACGGTATTCACCAGGTTATGGCATATGCTGATGACGTAAATTTAATAGGTGATGATAGGAAAACAATAGAAAGAAATGCAGAGATCTTATTAAACGCTTGCAGGGACATGGGTTTAGAAGTAAATGCAGAGAAAACTAAATACATGGAAGTGCGTCGGGACCGGAATACAGCAAATTATGGATGCGTTAAAATATTAAATAATACTTTTGATAAAGTGGATAGTTTCAAATACCTAGGATCAATATTAACAGAGGAAAATCATATTCACGGAGAAATTAAATGTCGACTAAAAACGGGGAATTCGTGTTACTATTCGGTTCAAAATCTCTTATCGTCGCGAATTCTGTCGAGAAATTTGAAACTTAAAATATACAAAACGGTAATCATGCCTGTTGTTCTGTATGGCTGCGAAACATGGTCACTTACTCTGGGGGAAGAACATAGACTGAAAGTATTTGAGAACAAGATCCTGAGACGAATATTCGGACCCAAGAGGAACGGGAATGGGGAATGGCGGAAACTTCATAACGAGGAACTACATAATTTATATGGTTTACCCAACATTGTTAGGGTCGTCAAGTCTAGGAGGCTTAGGTGGGCGGGTCATGTAGCTAGAATGGAAGAAAGTAGATACGATTTCAAAGTCTTGACAGGAAGACCAATCGGAAAACGACCATTAGGAAGACCTAGGTGCAGATGGGAGGACAATATTAAGATGGATCTCGCAGAGATTGGAATACAAAGTAGAAACTGGATGCAGTTAGCTAAGGATAGAAGTCAGTGGAGAGCTTTTGTGAACGCGGCATTAAACCTCCGGGTTCCATAGGCCATAGAGTTAGTTAGTTAATAATTTGTAAGAAAAAAAGTTCAGAATTAATTATATAGCTAGTGTTGTAAAAAAAAAGTTTTTTGTGAAGTTTTTTTCAATAAAAAAACGTTCTTTTTCATGTTTTTTTTCAAATGCCTGTTTTTTTTCGGCAACTACTATTTATAGATTTATGTTGCAGATTATTGAAATAATCAATAGAACTTGGGTCGAAGCCCTCGTTACTTACAAATCGTTTGGTTCTTTGTACCTATATGAGCAAAATTGTGTGATTATTCTTTTCGAACCCAGGTCATTTTTGGCGTTTTACTACATTTTCAGTTAGTGACTTATTGCTAAAAAACCATTTATTAGATTGATATGGTTAAGGCCTTGTTTTTTAGAAAATAGATGTGGCTATTTTTTGGTGTGTTGCATTGCAGTGTTGCCAACGGCTAGGAAATTATTAAGGGAAATGTAGCAGTGAACATTTACAAAAAAATCCCTAACTGAATTTAAAAATTTTTTGTATCTAGCACCACTGCTACCATATGGGTTCAAGTAACCTAAAAATTCTTTGGTGGTTGACAAGGTACAGTGAAAACCTGAAGTTGCTAGCTTCCATTCAAAGACGGAAAGTAAAATTTCTCTGTCATCATACACATGAAATTTTGACACTTTTTACGCCTCAGAAGCAAAAATCAACAGATATGCCGGTTCTACAGCTTCTGTAACTATAATATTGAAACCTTTTATCGTGCGTTCTGCAGGCCAAAGAGTAAGGTTTCAGGTAGTGGTACGTTTGTTTCAATGTAGCCAGCAAGAGGGTAATAATAGAGGGGAAAAGGAAATTTTCCGAATTTTAACCTAAAATCGGGAATTAATTGTTTTGGCTGGAAACACTGCCAGCAGACAGACGAAAACTATCTGAAAATAAACCTTCGTACCCCAACAATATACCCTACAAGTATCATGGCGATATCTAAATAAGTAAGCATGAAATTTTTAGAAAAATATCTAATTCTACCTCAGAAATTTACCATTTTCTTACCATTTAAAGAACATGGTTTATTATAAACCTCAACTGTACTTCCTCTAATTATTCTAGTGAAACCGTTTATGGTGCGCTGTGTAGGATAAGGAAGAGGCTTTTAGACAATGGTACGTTTGTTCGAAAGTAGCCAATAAGAGGGAAATATTAGAAACTAAAAGAAATTTTTCCAAAATTTCCCCCTAAAATCTGGAATTAAAATTTTCTATAGCTGGCAACATTGCTATCAGACACACACAAACTATCTTAAAATAAGCTTTGGTATCTCTCTAATATATCCTGCAAGTCTTGTGACGATATCTAATAAAGTAAATATATCAATAAAAAATCCCATCCTACCTAAAAAAAAAAAAAAATACAGTTATCTCTCCAATTAGAGAACAAGGTCTACTGTAAACCTCAACTGTACTTCCCTTAATTATCCTATTGAAACTTTCTATAGTGAGTTGTACTAGACTTTCAGATACTGGTACATTTGTTCCGATATAGCCAACAAGAGGGAAATAATAGAGACAAAACAGACAATTTCCCCAAAATTTCTCCCTAAAATCTGGAATTAAAATCTTCTGTGGCTGGGAACACTGCTACCAGACAGACGCAAATTATCTTAAATTAAACATTGGTACACCACTAATATATCCTACAAGTATCATGGTGATATTTAAGGAACAAAGCTTCTAATTATCAAAAATATATTACGGTAAACAGAAAAATAGCGAAAAACTAGAAAAATCAAGGGTTAAAACCTAAATACGAATTTTTTGTGCGTACCCTAATTACCCCATTGTAACGATCTGTACCCGCGTTTGTTCAGTAAGGACAAATCTTTGACTGGCGTAAGTTGACTTGCACTCGGACGTATAGGTACGGATTTATAAACAAAAGTTTCGAATTTTTCTTCCCAAATTTAGGGAAATTTTAATTTCCTAATTGGCAACACTGTGTGCAGGCCCGTCCAATTGATGTCAACAATTAGGTATCTATCCGAGTTATCTACCTGCCAAGTCTTAAGGAGGTCTCTCTACAACGAAGGAAGTTACAGAGAAAAAAGAAGTAAAGGAAATTCGAAAATTCTCGAATCTTCGACTGGGGTAAAATTTGAGAAGGAAATTCGACACCCAGAAGAAAAAGAAATTAATATGATAAACTATGGTCCAACCATATTTGGCAAAAATAATATCCCGATATCTTAATTAGTGTCCACACAGGAGCGGATTAAAAAAGTGACACACCCGTGTGTGCCACTTTGGCCACCTGGGTCCGAAAGGGTTACGAGTGTACATTTGATTACTTTTTTTTTTTTTTTTACTACTACCGGTAACCCGTGTTGTTGTAGTAGTTATAGTCTCGACTAATAATAATATCGTTGTTGTAAACAATAACTTTATAAGGAAAATTTTCTCTCCTTTTTACATCTTAGTTCCAGCACTGTTGGTGAGAAATGCAGGGTGTTTCAAAATGAATATCGGGGTTTTAAGTCCTCGTAGTACTTATTAGATTTTACGTACAATTATAAACAATACATCAAGTAAAAGAGCACCTCAAACACTCTTTGTTACAAGTGTTTTTTTTTTTTTTCGATGTGAGATTCATTCGTCACACGGAACACAACTAGTCGATAGGCTTGAAAGGCCCATAAACTTTCCGCCATATAACACAAAACACATTCAATTTAGGGGAGTCTCGTTGCAACTGTACTATCTCCTGAGGATTTGCTGACCGCCAGATGCGAACATTATGCGTGTTCACATGAGCTCTTAGGTGAAATGTCGATTTATCCCTGAAGATGACACGATCCAGAAAATCTTCATTGTTATGCAGCAATATTTCACTTGCGAAAATTGGTACGTAAACCGTAGTCTGTAGGCTTTAGACCTGTTGCAGCTGCAAACGATAAGGACGTAGTTGCAAGCGTCTCCTTAATATTCTACACACAGACGGTTGCAGTGTAATTACAGATTCAGTCTTTATTAAAACATAAAAAGCTTTCTGTTCTCTAGTCTCCATCTTTGCTACTTGCTCTTTCTAACGACAGACAGAAGAAACAATGCATGTGCATGCGTGCGTACAAAACTGTTTGAGTTGCTCTTTCATTTGATATAATATTTATAATTGTAAATTAATTGTAATAGATACTACAAAGTTTCAAAACCCTAATATTAATTTTGAAACACCCTGCATTACTTTAAATTGTGTCATCCTATATTCATGTCTTGTATATACATATCATCAGGACCGGCTCTAGGCAATTTGTCGCCCCGTGCAATGGCATAATTTGCCGCCTCCCCCTTTTTCCAGAAAGAACAAATCTCAAAAGTCATGATTTTAAGTATGCTACTCCAGCATGAACAACGAAGGGGAGTGAAAGTGCAGTTGCACTTAGAAAGGCTTAAGTACTTACTAAAAATACAATCTCGTTGTGTCTGTTTTTCTCTTTAAATCTATTATGTTAGTGAAAGATAGAGCAAACACACCTGCAGAGGAAAGATGGTAATCCTTTTTATAGAATTCAATATCAAGCTTCAATCTCAATGTATCAGTTTGCAATTCCAGTGCAACTAGCTCTTTTATCTTTATTTCTTGATTTTTCTTCTACACCTGTTAAGATTTTTAAAAAAAGTTTCTATCTTCAATGATAAGGAACTTGTTTCTGACAAAAACAAGACTAGTTGTCATATCAAAACTGTGATAACTAACTGAATGGAACAGAAGATGTTTGCTACTATTCGAAAATTGAATTCTTGCATTTGACAACAAACAAGCAATTTGTGCTCGGATTTATTTGACCATTTACTTTAGCATTGTCCATGTGACCTTAAACTAATGCGACCTAAACATAAGTTATGAATGTAGTATTCAAAAAGAAGGTCAGCTTAGTAAATGTAACTACCATCATCATGAAGTCTGTTTCCAATAAGAAATATTTAATTTAAATAATATACTTATGACAGATTTTGCCGGACTCTTGTCGGACAGACTTGCCGCTCAATGCAAATGCACGTGTTGCACATATGGTAGAGCCGGCTGTGCATATCATATATATCTAGTCGACAAATTATTAATATATGATATTTAGAAAAATACT
Source organism: Thermobia domestica (assembly GCF_964235325.1). NCBI lineage: Eukaryota > Metazoa > Arthropoda > Insecta > Zygentoma > Lepismatidae > Thermobia > Thermobia domestica. The sequence goes on from NC_137464.1 coordinate 81,545,337, forward strand.
AGTAGGCAAAAAAAAAGTAGAGGTCGTAAGTTGCGTGTTATTATTTTACTAGTGAAAAACTATGAAGAAAGAAAAAGTTTTCTTTTTAATTTTCATTGTCTTGGATATCACTTATTCTCATATTTTAATCATATTTCACTGACTGTAACGCATTGTTAATCATCGTTAGAGTCAGTAGTATTTATAGCCACTTATGTAAGCGACCGTCACATCCTTTTCCTTTCACTCAGCGTTTTGACGGTGCTATTCCAATGTCCTGATTCTTGTTTTTCTAAGTTTTACCTCCCGCTTTGCAAACCAGCTTCTCGACTCTGGTATTAAAAAAAAAATAAGAGTAAAAGGAAGAGACGTTGATTCATTACTCTCTGCTAAAACTCTGCTTATTATTTCGCTAACGGCCATCTGAGACTCCTTAATTTAACTCTTCCGCTGTTGGCTACGTGATCCCAGGACATCGTCTACATGAAGCTGAGGAACTGTCACTGCCTCATAATTTTTTTTCCTTATTCCTTCCTTTTTCCTTTATGTTATGTCAGCGAAACTGTGAAATATGATTTTAACGTCTTTTCTTTCTTTAATTTCATTCTTTACTTTGTTAGTATCCGCAGAAGACTGGATATGAAAGAAGAAAAGCCGAGAAACCGGGAAGAATTTGCTGGAAATTCTCTCCAGAAACAACTGCACCACAGATACCTGCAGCTTTGTTATTACATAAAAGACGTAATGCCTTTTGTTTGACCAACAAATACAATCAAAAATATGTGTTTCAAAGTAACGAAGAATCATACAAAATGGACCCATATACAGGCCTTTATACATCAAGTTTTTCGCTCCTAAGTCATTGTATTTTGCTTAAAGTCAAGGATGTATGCAATGTTTTAAAATATTGGTCACTTAGAAATCTGTCCAAAGTCGTGTTCTGTGATACATCTCTCTTAGTACATAAAGCTTATGAAAGATAAGAGCTTCACTTGATAAATTAATATATTTCGTGCATTTTGCTTACCCTGTATCAACATTTCTGTGCATCGTTTCTTTGTTTGGTGACCAAAAAGGCTGTAAAATGTACAGCAGAGCGATCACCTTTCGTGCGACAGGTTCCTGGTTCGATGCCAGACTATATGAGTTTCTGCTATAAAATATTGTTTCCATGCGTTTTTTCGAGGGTTCCCTGTTTCCTTCCACATTCTCATTCTACCATAATCATACACATCTTCTTTACAGGTGGTACGTTCTCAGTGTTACGTTGTCACTGTAAGATATAGTATCGAAAATAAAACACGTTGTATTGCATGAATTCTCGAATACTACATAAAACTTACATTATTATACTAATTCTCTAAGAGTTGCCGTCTTAAGAGGAACTTAGTTCTAATTGTTCCAACCATATTATCACGAATTTCTAAAAAAAACAGCAAAACAAAGATTTCGACATTTTTATTGTGTTGATTTCGGTACGACATACTGCAACACAAAATTGATGGTCGGGCTGATGAATTTTTAAATAAATAATTAACAACTTGCTTTGTTATGGTATTTTGTGAAAAATCAAGGACAAGGTTATTGTTATGTTTTTTTCCCTGCCCATTCCCTTGCCCTTTCCTTCTTGAATAACGTTGCTTTTGCCTCTCAATATCAGCTGTGATGCAGATTGCGGAAATCAATTTCCGTCAGAGTTTCCGGTGCCGAAGGTTGTCTGTGCACTGATTCCTTCTCTGCTGTTACACCTCCTCTTTCCCTTCCATCCTGTCAACTTTCCCATATCCATATCACCACCACTAACATGGACGACACTCACTCAGTGAAAAACTTCAGCATCTCTGCAAAACAACCTGGTACGTAATTGAGCGAAACCTTGGTTTCTCCGAATAACAAATCTGGTGTGATATTTCTGGACTTCCTTAGAATTTGTGAGTGAATACCTAAAAAGACAGATGTAAGGTATTTGCATGTCATCTTTTTAGTAATTTTACCTATGTTTCGTGTCTATTTTACTGGAAGGTTTATGTATTTCATACATCATAGAGTACCATCTTTTGACAAAAGACCGGGAGGACAAAATTTAGAATCTGTATTTAAAATCATACACAATCTCGAGAGAATTTTGTCTATAGTTCTAAAGATTACAAGTATAAAGCAGAAGAGGACGTGGTGGCTCAGTGGTAGAGTGGTCATTTCTGATGCTAGGATCATTGGTTCGATCATAGGTTTGTGCTCAGCAACATGCATCCGGGGATTTTCTTGAGATTGTCCCGTTCCTCTCCCACATTCTAATTCCACCAATTATTACAATCATTCACTTTCATTAGTCATCAGTCTCGTTTGGATTACAGAGCATAATCGTTGGACGGGAAAATACAGAGTTAGTTTCAAGTAGAAAGTCCACTTTTTGTTCGTTTGTTCGAAGTTTCACATTTCTTTTAAGTATTAAAGGTACTCTATATCAAAAATGTTCGAGTTTAACATCCTACAATTATGTCCATTAGGCTAAGGGAGACGTTGATTAAAGCAAGTGATTGATGATGGAAGAATTGGTGGAATGAGAAAGTGAGAGGAAACAGGAGTACCCTGAAAAAAAACATAAGCACGATGTCGTCCACCACAAACTTACTTGGCTGGGGAACGAACCAGGGACCCTCTGCATCGAGGGTAAGCGCTCTACCACTGAGCCACCCTGTCCTTCTGCTGTATATCAAACTCAAACCTACGGCTTAATGTGCAATTCTAACTGCATGCATTTTTACTTTCACTCGAGACGAAAACCATGTCTCCCACAAGAAAGGTAAAAGTCTTATCTACGTGAAGTAAGAGCTTCATGATTACAAAGCAGTCATAGCTTTCTCAGTACATTTTTTTTTTAAATAGTCGAATACACTTGTTTTGTCAATTCAATGTAAAATCCTTACGTGTATAATGCTTTCATACCAATTTACAGCAAAAGTTAGCATGAGAACTGGTATATTTATAACTATTTTGAATTAGGATAACGATTACGTAGTCCTATTACGTAAGAGGGCAGACTACTAAATATTTTTCAAAAGCTAACAATTTTTCTTTTGCCAGTTTCTCGTAATTGAAAAGAGATAATGAAATGTAACTTACCACAATAATAGATAATGTTATTCTACACCGGAAAATACAAATCGGAAGAATGTTCAGTGTTGCAATTCGTAGAAATTACAGTGTGACCAGAATTTGAATTACCCAAAAATCTAGGTTAAGGCAGCGACTAGAAAAATGAACTCAACGGTAAATGATGACTTATCATACTGTCTTTGTTTCTCGTTAATTACTTTTTAGATAACTTTTGTATTTATTTTATAATAACTTACATAAGTTATTACAAAATAAATAAGTGATTACAAATTAAATACAAATATTATTTAAAAAGTAGTTAACAAGAAACAAAGACAGCATGATAAGTCATCAATTACCGGTGAACTCATTTTTCTAGTCGCTGCCTTAACCTAGATGTTTGGGTAATTCAAATTCTGGTCACACTGTAATTTCTACGAATTGCAATACTGGAAATTCTTCCGTTTTGTATTTTCGGGTGTAGAATAACATTATCTATTATTGTGGTATGTTAGATTTCATTATCTCTTTTCACTTACAAAAATCTGGCAAAAGAAACATTGCTAGCTTTTGAAAAATATTTAGTGGTCTGCCCCCTTAAGAGATTGGTGCAACTTCGATTCACCACGTTTATATCAAGCTTGAACACAAAATATGAAATCTCGCCATTTATAATTTACGTCGTGAACATTGATATATAAGTGTTTATTTCTTTAAGGACATGGTGGCTCAGTGGTAGAGCGCTAACCTGTGGTGTGAGGAGTCTATGATTCGATTCCAGGCCTTGTGACTTTGCATTGAACATCATAAGTGTCCACGAGTTTTCTCGGAGTTCTCCAGTTTCCTCCTTCATAGTCATATTCATTCCACCAATTATTTCATAATCGTCCATTTACATTAATCTTCAAGGCATAACCATGGGACGATAGACTATACATATCACTTTCATTATTTTTTCAAGTTTCCCTCCTAGTTGTTATTAATTATACATAACTAGTGGCTTATTATCAGCTAGTTTGGGTTAAAAATATAACTGAATATTGTCTCTGATGATTGTGAAACTGTTTTTACACTGTCTTCTGGAATTTAGCAGTGAGGCGTCCTTGAACTGTTCTCTATATTTTAATGACTCAGAAACGCAACTTCAGCTATTACAATCATAACGCTCACACGCAAATTAATAAGAAAACTTATTGACTCAACAGCAATCGTTTTGTATTTCCTTTTCACAACTCGGATAGAAGGTTTATTGATGAAAAGTTTCATTTGGCTTTTTTTTTTTTTTTTTTAACTACCGGAGATGACTCAAAGCTCATTCCGGGAAAGAGAAAGAGAGAAGGGAGGGGGAGAGTAAGAAACTTTCGGGCGAGACTTTTATCTTGGAAATTTTATCTTTCAATTGAACAAGCAGCAAGATTCCTGCAATTGGCGTCGAGTCAATTGCGCTGTGCATTTTGGAGGAAAATGGAACGATGGAAGTGAAAAACAGTTAATTTTCTTTTTCTTTTTTCTTTTTTCTCAAGGTTAACGTGGACTTTTTCATGCTAAGTTCAAATCAGTATAGACAGTTTTGCACTGAGCATGCTACTACTACTACTACTACTACTACTACTACTACTACTACTACTACTACTACTACTACTACTACTACTACTACTAATAATAATAATAATAATAATAATAATAATAGCATTTTTGAGTTTAGCTTCCCTTTCAGCAGCGAGGCTATATGAGATGTGAATCTCCAGCTTAACGTGGGATCCGAACCACATGAACTCCAACCAGGAATCGAACCCGGTTCTCACACGCCAAAGGTGTGTACGCTAACTGCTTAACCCTACGTACACCAAGGTGGGTTAAAAATTTGTCCATACTGTTATTAGGATAAGAATTTTTATGGATGTTTCTTTACCATCATGTCATAACTCAGGTTTTGTGTCAAAAATAATATAAATTCTATTTGCTGTCATTCAATACTCTAATTTCTAGAGAATAATCCAAAGATTTTTATAAAAAAACTTTTCGTGGTGGACATAAAGTTCCTTCCCTTGGTGCAACGTTTTACCATAATGTGCATGAGGTTATTTGCAGTTTAAGTTGAAGAATCTGACACTAGGCGTCGCTACAGGTACAGCTAATGCAAATCATCGCATACACACATGAACGGAAAAGACCTGCTGGTTTCAGAGTGATGATACTAAGAGTGGAAACCCTATGCACACCAAGGGGTTACACATAACACCGCACACCAACGGAGATTTAAAAAAATGTGCGGTGTTACGTGTAACCCCTTGGTGTACGTAGGGTTAACCACGAGGAAACTCTAATCCTATTTTAATATAAAAACTTGTCAGTCCGTGAGTAACACTAATTCCTTATAGTATCGGCATAGGCAAGTTAATAGATGGCGCTGTCGTGCATGCAATTTGAAAATGTGATTGTTTCGTTTTTTTATTATTTCAAAATAGAACAAGAGTTGATTATATTTAGAATTAAGCATTCAATACTTGTGTATTTCTACAGTACTTTATTGCGACGATTTAATTACAACTTAAACTGTATTGTTTCAATTTAATTACAGGAAAACTTATTAACTTGACCACTTCTTTAAGTTGACCATCTGTCTATGTTGGCTCCTTGTCTATGGAAAATGCATTTTCCCCATAAGACATATTGCTTAAAGTTTACATTAAGTTGACCTGTCTATCTAGGAATTTGGATGCAAAAAGTAACGTTGTTTCTGTGCTGTCAATTCATCTCTGTAGACGTCTACGTGGTATTCATTTCTTGGGAATCCTTTCAGAATATATTTTACTGTTTTGTGTTTCAGGTAGTCAGTAAACTTAAGGATGAAAAGGGGAACATTTGTAATAATAATAATAATAATAATAATAATAATAATAATAATAATAATAATAATAATAATAATAATAATAATAATAATAATAATAATAATAGCAACAAGGAACCAATGTACAGGGAGCAAAAAAGTATACCAAAAGTGACCATTTTTGCAATTGAGTCTCACTCGAGCTCAGGCTCGCTGTCTCGAACAACGCTTGCGCTCAGTAATTTCAATTAGACCTTTGATAGCTCAGGTCACACTTGCTCGAGCTTGGATTTGTAACCGTCAACAGGGCTTGCACTCACTAAGGACTAAGGTTCGTTATCCTCAGTGGAGATCACACTCACTAAAGGTTCATGTACACTATCCTCAATGGAATCTGTACTCACTAAGGACTCAGGTTCCTTGTGCTCAATGGGGATCCACTAAGGACTCAGTATGCTATCCTCAATAAAGCTTCGAGTCATTAAGGGCTCTGGTTCGTCATCTTCAATGTGGATTGCACTCACTAAGGGCTCATGTACGGTATCCTCAATGGAGATTGCACTTACTAAGGAATCAGGTTCGTTATTGTCAATGGGGATCGCGCTTACTAAGGACTCATGTACACTATCCTTAACGGGAGTTTGCATTCGCTTGTGCTTGCATTTACTAGTCATACTGGGGCTCGATCACACTTGGACTCGAGTTGTTCCCTATTTATCTATTTATATCTACTCATATCTATTGATGAGGAGTTAGGTTTAAATAAAATTATATTTTAAAAATTTATTAAAATTGGTTAAAATAAAAACAAAAAGATATAACAAAATTAAAAACAAAAATTACAAAATTTAAAATTAAGTAAAAAACATTAATAAAATATTTTAAAATTATAATGAAATTGTAATGTCCAAGTTATTGTTTTTGTTTTATATAAATTGTAAACACAAACATATGGATTTGTAATGTTATAATGACAAAGGACAACAAATAAGCAAGTTGCAAAGTAAAAACTATTGTAAAAGTTATTGTAAAATTTATTTGTTAACATCAACACAATTTTGGGATGTAACAAATCTGTCAAATTACAAAAATAAACGTCTAAAAATTTTGTCTATTTGATGATAATTGGAAAATATAAATTTCGGCAATGAGATAAGCAAACACGTGAAGTGACGTGAATCAAGGTAGCAGTTTAAAAATCAACATTTTCCAAATAAATACTCAACCAAAAATGAAACTAAATCATTCAAAAAAGATCATTCAAAAAATCATTCAAAAAGGTCATTCATTCAAAAAAATAAAAAAAGTCAGCAAACAACAAAAATATTAAACAGCAAATAATTACAAATCATGGTGTACTATTATCAATTATAAGTTTTACCATCGTTTAAAGTTCTAAATCTTGGTAATTACATCGTTCCAAGTCGTTAAAGTTTGCTAAGCTACACCTTAATTCCAAAAAACAACCAACTACATCAATTCAAAAAATATGTCTTTGCTATCTAATCAATGATATCAAATAAAAAAATAATCAGGCTTTGTAAGTTATAATCTAATAATGTTTTGCATATTCCTTACACACAATACACATTACACATTAATGACAAATCACTTTAATAAAAATACAAATTTTTAATAATAAATTTGGCATTGTGTTTGCTTTCCTAAAATAAGTTTACTAAATTTTCCCAAACATTTTTAAAAATGTTCAAAAGACAATCTCCCTACGTTCAAAGCTACGCAATTGCTAAAAAAGTCACAACAAGGGGGTTGACACTATATATCTAATTATCTATATAAAGTAAATGTTACGATGTTTGCTCACTAGCTCCTTCTGATTTTGATATATATATATATATATATATATATATATATATATATATATATATATATATTACAAGAGCGAACTCTGGTCTAACTTATGTTTTTAGCTAATTTTTTGCAAGGAGATGAAAGGGTTAAGAGGATAAACGTGGGACGTCAAACTGAAAGATTTCATTTAATTCTTTCATGGATATAACTTATGTTTATTTCTCAATGTACTTAGATGAAATGATATTTCAGCTATTATATTGCAGTAACCGATTCCTTTGATTTTGTTTTGTATAAAACGCTAGCGCTTTAGTCGTTCACCCACAAAAGTTTGTGCTACCGGCCTCCTTGGCTCGTGTTCTCATGACGTAGCCTGATCAGACTGTATCTAATAATGACCGTCCCTATGAATTCACGACTCATGTAGCTTCAATACTGAAAAGAGATGCTACACTTCAATGAAAATAATAAAACCGGAAGTAGTAGAAATCCTCTACCACTATTGGTTTCAATATGAAACTGCACACAGCAAAAACGATATTAACAAGAAATTGATGTTTGAAATAGATTCAACATTTCAAGGATAGGTTTCGTCTTCACTGTTATTGGTCTTTCAAAATCGGAAGTAGTAAAAATATACGATTTCAATATACGGTTTCAACACTGATCACCATAAATAAAAAAAAGGTAATAGATAATGAAAGCTGTGTTCTGATGTGAATTCAGTGTCGTAAATCATAGGTGTCATCTCTATCACTATGTTTCTAGAAAAACCAGAATCTGGATAATCGCTACAATTTCTGGTTTCAATTTTCTTCCTCGTAGAACAAAGAACGTCAATGGGTATAGAAGAATGTTTCCTCATGAGGATTCAGCGCTTCAAGAACATGTTCCATTTCATCTCCGATCATGTTCTTCTATTGGAACCGGAACTGGTACAGTTACCACTTCCGGCTTCAATTTTTGTTCCTTATAGTTTGAAAGTCTACTATAGTTTAAAAATTTAATTGATTGATTGATTTGAAGTATTATCGTACCTTTTAGCAATGAGACTATATCAGACGATAACCCACAGTTTAATGTGGGGTCCGAACCGCATGAGCTCTTTTCGGGAACGAACCCATGTTCCCCGCATCTAAGGCGTTTACGCTAACCACATAGCCACGATTAACCTCAAAATGTGAAATAAAATTTACTTATTATTATAACTGCTTTTAAAAATCGAACTAACAAAAACGTGATGAATACGGACTTGTTCATAAAAAAAAGTCTATTTATCTTTTTTAAAAAAATAGAAAGAAGGAAAGAAAACTTGTTCCATTTATCTATCATATATTGTTAGCAATTGGGAATTTGAACATCTGTGAATGACGTTGGGGATTTTGGCTTTGATCTTTGAGAAGATCTATTGCTTCTCTTTCTTCCTCTTGTTGAGAGCCATAAACAAATCACACCCAATCAACAAGTGGAACGGAAAAAAAGAATTCCTCTCTGTCTCGGCTTTGCAATAGCTCACTACCATCCTTACAGGATAAAAAAAAATTAAAAAAGGAACAACTAGACAAACAAAACAAATGTCAAAGATATTTCTGAGAAGGAAATCAGAGGATCAAAGAAAACCATCGAGCAAGAGAAATGAAAAAAAAAACAAAGAAAAGAAAGAAAGAAAACATGTGATAGACTGTTTGATATTCTCGTTTAACACGCTTACTTTTTCATTTTCCTAAAAAGAATATATATTTACAAGAGTTTATTTCAATATAAGTTTACCATATTTACCGCACGTTTTACCCGAGATCATAAAAATACATGAACTTTTCTATCGGCCTTGTTCTCAGACTGTGGCTGCTGGTGTTCAATTTAAACGAAGTGTGAAAGATAAACACTCATTCCTGGACTTACAAGTAACACTTCCGAAGTGTAACACTTCGATTTTGATAAAAAAAAAATTGTCAGGTAGATACTACACATGAAATAAACGAATACGTGTTTTTTATTTATTTTCTGCGGAAAAACGGTTTTAGAGGGCAAAAGCTCTCACCCAAAATTTTGAAAGTGGACGCGCGAGGGGCAAAAACAACTAAACCGAAGTCAACGAAATTGAACACACATATTGTAGACGGAAAATGAGGGAATACGGGTTTTGTATTTTCCAGAAAAAACGGTTAGGTGGGGCACGGACCCCTCCAAACCTTTGATCACGAAATATCAAAAGTGCTAATAATAGTACGTCAGATGTATGTAAAGGACATGAAAAAATGCAACGGAACTTTTTGTAAGGACAATAGGCAAAAAATAAAGAAATACGGGATTTTTATTTTCTGCAGAAAAACGTTTTTAGGGGGCAAAAGTCTCCACCCAAAATTTTGAAAGTTGAAGCCCGAAAATCCGGAGGAAATGAACCGAAGTGAATGAAATTGTGGACAGATATTGTAGACATAAAATGAGGGAATACGGGTTTTGTATTTTCCTGAAGAAAGAAAAAAAAAAGAGAAAATAAAATCGTTTGGGTGGGACACATACCCCTCCAAAACTTTGATAGTGAAATATCAAAAGTGCTAATGACAATATGTCAAAAGTGCTTAAAGGACATGAAGAATTGGAAAATTGTGTAGGGGCAATACGCAACAAATAAACGAATACGGATTTTTATTTTCTGCGGAAAAACGGATTTAGGGGGCCAAAAGCCCTCATCCAAAATTTTGAAATTTGAGTCCCAAAAGGCAAGAAGAAGTGCACCGAAGTGAATGAAAGATATTGTGCAAAGATATTGTAGACGTAAAATGAGGTAAGTGGGCTTGGTATTTTCTTGGAAAAAAGCGGTTGAGTGAAGCATGGACCTGTTAAACCATTGAATACGAAATATCAGAAGTGCAGATAAGCATACCGTACGTCAGAAGTTCCTAAAGAATATGGAAAATTGCAATGAAACATCGTATAGGGACAATTTGCAAAACAATAAATGAAACAGTTTTAATTTGTGTGGAAAAACAGTGTTGGGGGCTTAGGCCCCATCCGAAAAAAAAGTAAATATTACCGTAACAGCAGGAGGGAGTGGACCGAAGCAAGTCAAATTGTGTGTAGATATTGTATAGACCCTATGTAAAATAAGGCCTTTCGTGTTTCTCAAGTGTCCCTATCCATTTTGCTTCAAATGTGACACATCAACAGCAAACAAGAAATAGATCGATACGTGTTTTTGTTTATGTGGAAAAACATTGTGAGGGTTAAAGGTGCCTCCTGAAATACTATAAAATACGCTTGTGCTTGTATTTGTGCTTGTTGCTGATCTGCCAAATTCGAAGAAATCGGATGGAGACACTTGTGAAACACGAAAGGCCTTATTTTATATATCCAATATCTACATACAATTACATTTGCTTCGGTCCACTCGTTTCGCCACTCAACGCCTCGGTCCACTCAACGGTCTTTTTCTTTTCAGGAAAATACGAAACACGTATTCCCTCATCTTACCTTTTCAATATTTGTGCCCTCATTCACTTCGGTCTACTTCTTCTTGCCTTTGGGACGTCAATTTCCAAAATTTTGAACGGGGGCTTTTGCCCCTTAAAAAAGTTTTTCCTCCGAAAATAAAAAAAAACGTATTCGTTTATTTTTTGCGTATTGTCCATACACAAAGTTTCGTTGCAATTCTTCTTGTCCTTTACACGCATCTGACACACTGTTACTAGCACCTTTGATATTTCGTGATCAAAGATTTGGAGGGGTCCGTGCCCTACGCAACCGTTTTTTCCAGGAAAATACGAAACCTGTATTCTCTCGTTTTATGTCTATAATATCTGTGCACAATTTCATTCACTTCGGTTCACTTTTTCTTGCCTTTCGAGCGTCAACTTTCAAAATTTTGGGTGGGGGCTTTTGCCCTCTAAAACCGTTTCCGCATAAAATAAAAAAAAATCTATTCGTTTATTTTTTTTCGTATTGTCCATACACAAAGTTTCGTTGCAATTCTTCATGTCCTTTACACACATCTGACATACTGTTATTAGCACTTTTGATATTTCGTGATTAAAGGTTTGGAGGGGTCCGTACCCCACCCAACCATATTTTCTAGGAAAATACGATACCCGTATTCCCTCATTTTACGTATCCCACATCTGTGCACAATTTCATTCACTTCGGTCCACTTGTTTTTGCCTTTCTGTCGTCAAATTTCAAAATTTTGAGTGGGGACTTTTGCTTTCTAAAACCGTTTTTCCCCAGAAAATAAAAAATACATATTCGTTTATTTTATATGTATATGTTTACCTGACAAATTTATCAAAATTGGAGGGTTACACTTCGGAAGTGTTACTTGTTAGAATAGTTTTTCAAACTAATAAATTATAAGAATATAAAATAAAAAAAGAATAAATTGAACATTTTACTTCACATATCCACTGATAGGAATGAATTTTAGAACATTCTTCAATATATTACGAAATTCTTCTCTTGTAGACATGATTGATCTTAGTTCTGAAGTTCGAGCTTACACCACAGTACAGGGAAGGCTGCTCCTGGTGTCTGCCGAAAGCATGATTCAAGTAGTTTGAAAGTTGTACGTGGAGAAGTTTGTATCTGTGTATACTATGCTAGCATTGCTCCATCGATGCCGTGTTGTCCAACTAGGTGACTTCGAGCGTAGCTTCATAGTGAGGCTGCGAGTAGTTCCTCAGAATTGCCACCCGCGTTGGGTGTTAGTAATCCATCATTAGTGTATATGATGTAAAGCTGAAGGTCCCCACAGCAGATATGCCTCAGTGTTCTTAAGACGCATCGAGTAGTACATGGACAGGATTGTATGAGCCGGCCTAACTGACCAGACGATAACCACCAGGACAATCAGGGCCACCGAAGCTCCCATGTGAGCTCTCAAACAACAAACCATCACTTAGTGGGTGCTGGTCTACATTCCAGCGCTTTCTCACCCAATTGTTCTTTATAATTATTCATGCCAAGAAAGTTTTCGTTGGTGTTAGAAGTGACTTGAGTGACGAGGCGAATAGAGGTGGTGCTTTCTTCCTCGAAACAGTGAAGGTTATATGCGTATCCATAGACATATATGAACTAGGAAATCTAGGGTGCCTTACAACATTCGCCATATGGGACCTATATCTGGCATTGTGGTAAGGAACAACAAGTAACATTTCGTGCACACCTATGAAGTTCATTCGGGAGGATTGAGTAATTCATCGCACGTTCTTGGCGTTATCAATCTTGCCTTACAACTTTATCTCAACAGTTTGCGGAACCATATATTCCAGCAGGATAACGTGCGTCACATACAGCTAAGGTAGCTTAGGATGCTCTACTGTGTATATTACTTTTACTCTGACCGACTAAGTCTCCCGACCTAAGCTCTCTGAAGCAGGTGTGAAATGTCAATATATCACTATGACGATAATTTGGAGGAGTCTTATTTTTGTATCCTTAGATAAGTAATTTAGTCATAGAAACACACAAACTTCACGAATCCATTGTTGGTACTGAACATTGTTTAGATTGGACAAACACAATCGAATTATGATACAAGTTTCAAGTTGGAACATGTTTTAATGAATACTTCTGTAGAACATGGTTGTGTATATGTAGTCTGTTAATATGCTACTGTACAGTGTGTGTATAGGGATCAGATTATTTCACTTATTTTGTTGTTGTTGTGATGAATTGTCCTTTGTTTGTAGTTGAATTATCGTAGAATCAAAATACAATGTCGAAGGACTCATGATAGTTCTCTCGCTGAGTTGTGTTATCGACGGTACGTACGAAATCGGCTTCCATCTCGCAGAGTGGCCCACTGACTGAAATCTGATTGACCTCTGATTTCTGACTGACATTTTGAAAATGCATTATATTGTATACTAGGACAATTCACTGATCTCTTACCAGTGTACACAAGGAAAAAACCTATGCACTGGCACGCATGACCTAAATCCAGAAAATCACAGTTTACGGAAATTCATTAACTTGAGAGAGAATCTATCCATTGGTACTTATGTGATGGAGATAGTTCCTTATATAACAATGAAGTCAACATATAAGCAGAAACTAACATACACGTGAGTTCACATACAGAAATACAATTGAGGTTACATTCTTGCATTCTCAGACAATTAAGTATATTTTCATTCTTTTCCAAGCAGACTAATAACCAGAGAAAAATATAAAGATTACAAATAAAATTAATATGAAATTAAAATAAGTGGTGTCATAGGATCACATCTCTGGCAGCAACTCTGTTTTGCTCTCGCAACGACAGGGTATAATCAATACAAATAATATGTATAATACATTAATATTAATGAATACCTGAGGATATTAAGTGCTCTCTATCAAAACCTGTTTCAACTTTATGGAAGCGACCTTATATATCAAACATAGAAATTAAATTATATTGTGACTGTGGAGAAAAACTTCATTGTTCTCTTTACTCATTTCTTATAGAATTAGATTTGAAGTTTGCACTGTCCAAATGATTTATCCACACATATTAAGTATTTTCCTTGCTGAAATAATTCAACCATCGAACTGAAAGGCAGGTGTTTACAAACCTTGGAGTGTTGTGGTTTGCTCGTTGTCTCTTCTCCTCAGAGACCGTTAGTTATAATCATGTCAGCAGGTTTTGAATTCGAAGAAGTTGTTGTCATAGAAAATTCGTTTAAAACGTTGTAAATCATATACAGTTTATTGACACTTTATAAATATATTACTGAACACTGAAAATCGATTCACAAGCTATTAATAATAATTATATGCATTATGAATTTCATTAGGATGTGATTATATTAGCCCATTAAATTCTTCAACGGTTGGCAGTGATAATATCGTAATTAACCGACTTCATTGCAAGCATATTTACGTATAACTTCAGCATAGATGCAACGATTTTAATTATTATTATTATTATTATATTTATTTTTATAGTTTCAAAGAATATACTTTCTCGTACGTTTGATATATTGTAAATTTCATTATGATCTAATGAAAATCTTTCATTAGATCTTCAGTTAGACCATGAAACTTCTGAACAGATAAGAGTGTTAATACCATGCACCGTAATGCGTATACCGACAGTATATGGTCTTACATAGATACATATATGTAGTCACGAATATTTCGTAGGCCAACCTATTTTATGGAAGTTATTATCCTAAATTGATTTTAGCTATCTGACTAAACTACTGGGTATAACGAAAAAAAGGAAAAATGAAGAAACTTTTAAAAATAGCCGACTTTAAGAGACTAACACTAAAAAGTAGACAATAATAAAAGCACTAACATGCAGAAAATAATAATAAGCGCATGATAGCTTAAATTATTCATTAATTACCATTATATATATTAAAAAACATGAAGTCTGTGCCAAGCCAAACAAATTAATATCTCGTAAAATTGCCATTCAAACTAATTTTATATTAAACATTAACTTGTTGGGCTTGGCAAACTTGAATTTTTATAATACATAATAGGGGATACGAACAAAATCTCGCGGCCGAAACACCACCATCCAAACTATCGCGTTCCAGAACCTTGCGTGGCTAAAATCTCGCGGAGCGAAAACCTCACCTGGCCAAAACCTCACCGACCAAAACCTAGCGGGCCAAAATCTCGCCTGGTCAAAGCCTTCTCATCCAAAACCTCGTGGATCAAAATTTCGCTTGGCCGAAACCTTGCAGGATGAAACTTCTGCCTAGAATTTACCCAATGAGTTTCTTAATATAAATTCCATATTACAAATAACAATGAAATAATAATAATAATAATAATAATAATAATAATAATAATAATAATAAGAGGCTTAAGTAACATGTTTAGAATGTAGAAGCGTAAAAACATTGACGGGTTTAAAATAAATACATATATATACATGTAAAATTAATCCACAATGTCGAAATCTTGGATTTGAAGTCTGGGGTAACTACACTGAATAAAACCACCTACAAACTTCACATATTTTTCTGCGTTCAGGACCTCAATACAAGGAAAAAATTATTTACGACTTTGGTTAGAAATGCTTAATTATAGCGATAGGGCTAATTAAAAGTAGTTAGTAGAGTTGGTCATAGGGTGACTACATTGAGTAAGACAAACTTCAAAAAAGTGTTTAAGACCTCAATTCGAGAAGAAAGTTTGTCTTCGACTTTGGTTTGAAATTCTTAATTATGACGATAGGGCTAATTAAAGGTAATTAGTTGAGTTGGTCATAGGGTGCCCACACTGAATGAAACAACCGTTAAACTTCACATACGTATTCAAGACCTCAACATAAGAAAACCAATTATCTTTGGTTTAGCTCAAAAAGGCTTAATTTGGGCCAGGCGAGACACTGCGTCGTAAGATTTAGGACCGCGAGGTTTTGACCAGGCTAGATTTTGGCAAGGCGAGATTTCGGGACGCGAGGTTTTCAGCGGCGATGTTTTAGTCATTCGAGATTTTGGCCCGCGAGGTATTGGGAGGCGAGATTTTGTTCTGAGATGTTTTGGGCGGCGAGGTTCCGTACCTGAACTAAATAATAGTAATGATAATTTTTAGCTTTCAAGCCCTTATTATTATCATCTGATTTTAAGTGCTTTTATTATTTTCTACTTTCCAGTGCTTTTGTTAAAATCGGTTAATATTATTTTTTAAAAGGTTTTGCTTGAAATAAATTTTCTTTTCACTAAAACATTCAACACTTTTACAGCCGCGAAATTTGAAAGAAAAAAACGGAGGAATATGGTTGTCTTCCGGTGGATATCTTTAGTCATCTCATGCTAGTTGCTTGTGATGGAAATAATGTTGAGTTTAATACTTTTTCAAACAATTTATTTGAGAAATGTTGAAATAGTTCTAATGGTGTCAATGAGAAGAAAATCATTCCTGGTATGAAGTTTAAATGTCATTGATGTTGGGAAGTGTTTGCTTTGGAATAGTTTATTTACTTCTTGTATGTGTGATTGTATATAAGTCGTTTCCTTTAGCCTAAAGGGGCATAAACGCAGGACATTAAACTGAAAGATTTCATTTCATTTTCATTCAATTATTTGTCTTAATAAACTATATTATATTGTTACCATTATACTGATCAGTATTTCTTTATGTCTAATGGCATTTTTCTCTTATTTGTCTCGTTTTAGGTAAGTTCGTCACTTCCGTAAAATATTTTGTCAATTTTGTGTAGAAAGTTACTATACGTGAGTATTCATAAAAACTTCTATTTATTTGTATCCTAACATATAAATTAATATTACTAGACTCAAATTTTATGAGATATTTACTAAAATTATTCTTAAATCTACAAACTAATTATTTCGAAATTTAGAACTTTACTATTCCATAGATGTTTGGGTAATTAAATAGAATTATTATTTAAATAGAATAGTCTCATTGACATAAAAAAGTGTACATGCTTTACAATCGAGCAAGGCTTTTCCATTTTGGGGGCCTTTGTTCACCTACAACTTAGGTTTCAATCACCATTTACTTAGTTGTCGCCGAAGACTAAAAGTGACTATAAGTAAGTAAATGTCTAATATCCTGAAGAGTGCCTTTAAATCCTTTATTAATCCATTACTTCTTTAGAAAAAGATGACACCGCATGGAGATGGAGACCTACTTTTTTATAATCAAGTTAGGTGCTTAAGTGAAGCAAATTGTCTTCAGAGACATTTTGCCTGAATGAGATACAGGCAAGATACAGGGAAGATACCAAGTAGTTTCTGACCTTATGGGTTACATCAATGGATTCTGAAAGAAGCTGAAACTTCTAAAACTGCTGAAACTTTTTAGAAAGAAAGTTTTCTTTTTAAAAATGCTAGTACATATTCTAGAGAAAAAAAAGGGGTTCGGCCAAGAATAGAGTATCTTAAGCATTTTTGGACTGAGGGAGGTGAAGCTCAACATATAAACTTCTCATTCAAATGACTGGAAATTTGTTTAAACATTTTCGAAGTTTTTACTGTTGAAGGAGGAAAGGAGAATTTTTGCAACTATAATATTCATATTTTCTTTCCTTTCTTTAAATCCAATGTGAGAATTTGCTTAAATTAGCGTGTGGAATTCGCTATTTAAATTCTTAATTTAAAATAAGCGTACAGTTTAAGCGTTTTCAAAAATTCCACCCTTAAAGAGGGAGGAGGGGCAATTTCAGCAATATTAAAATTTTTTGATTCGTAGATTAGAAAATACTGAATGTGAGGATTTGCTTAAATTTGTTACACAAACTCTTTATTGAAACTGAGCGAACACGTGTTAGTACATCGTTTTCAAAAGCTTTTTCGTTTAGAGGATCATAATGTTCAGATTTCCTGCTTTATACTCATTAAGCGTTATTCTAACCGTGGAAAGATCGAGCATTTTGCTAGTTTAAAATAAACTTTTAAATTGAATAGTAGTCCATTTATTTCAGTAACGTTATGCTTACTATGTGCACACGTTTTGTTAATGACGTAGATTCATTAAAAAATTCAGATATCGAAGAGAAGGACGTTAACATTCTGGAAAAAAAAAAGAACATACAAAAATAATAACTGATCTATTTGCTATTCAAGCTTGCAGTCTAATTAAATACCGTAAAAGTGATACATGGGACGGAATTTATGGTTCTATCGCAGCTCGGGAAACTAATTGAGAATGAAAAATGTGTTTTGTTAGCAAATTAAAAGAAACGGATATACCATATTTGTCACTCTTGGACGCTGACTGGCTTGCTTTCCTCATTAATAATCAAGTGACAAACGAATTAACTTCTATCTGTTACGCTTAATTTGATGCCTTGCGAGGATGGCATTTGTCACTGTGAGCAGGATACTATACTGATTTTATTTCTGGACATCCATTTTCTTAAAAGTCTTTCTCTTTAATCATTATAATTTGTTATCTGTTTATCTGTTTATAGCCTTGTTTTCCCTTGTCATGCTATGTTATACATTTTCATTTCATTTTTCTTGGGGAAAAAGTTATATGTAATAAATACGCTAAGCAACTGTGTGGTAGTTCAGGGAGTTACCAAGAGATGTTCTTTGTTTATTAGCTTCCAGCGTAGGAATACGGGAGCTTACAGTTTCACTCCAGGTGTATGTGTTTGTATATAAACGTAGTACTTCTCTCTTGGAAACTATTGGCCGGATGTAAAGCAAAGTTTGTGTGCAAGTAACTCTTGGCCTAAAAAATAAGGATCTCTATATTTGGTGGCCAGGCACGGGTTGAGACAAGCTCAGCTTAGCTCGACTTTTATGTGGCGCTGTATTTCTCGGTTACTCCTGGTCGGATTTCAACCAAATTTGGTGGGCAAGTAGCTCATCGTGTAAAGAACACAAATCACTATATTTGGTGGCCTAACTCGCCCAGGGAGAGGATCTGCTTGCAGTGTTCTAAGTGGAAAAAAGCAGGACATACCGGCTATCTAAATGTTGAAATGCAGTAAAGGTATGTTGCCTAAAATATTCTATTTTTATTTACATAATGACTGAAAACCATTTGGTCTCCAGCCAACAACTTTCTGAAAAAAAAATAGGGCCTATTCCCTTATCTTGTATTATAGATAATTATACAGGAAAAACCAAATGAGGATATTAACAATTTCATTCTTGAAATCTCCCGGTTCCCCCACACGACTGTGAATATTCCGAAACCTCGGAAGGTTCGCCCACCACAGCAGACAACCTGCAAATCCGCCCATGCTCAAAAGACATTATGCATTAAGGCAAGAAGACACACATAATGCATAAGAAAGAAACAATTCAATATGGCACATCAAAATATAAACTAGGTGAACTCCTTTGAAGACACCTCATTTTAAAAACAAATGGTAGCAAAAAATAACAAAAATGTCGGTGTTGTCACCTTAGAAATTATTTCTACACAAGAAATAAAATCTTTTTACGTGCAGAGCTATTTGTCAATTACTGTGTATAAAAATGGATTATTAGACGTATTTAGCATCTACTTTCCAGTGACGGTATGTTTTAATCATTGAAAAACCAGAGACGGTATGCCTTCATCACTGACAAACCAGAGACGGTATGGCCATACCCGAGCGTGTTGCCATTGTTGAAGGGTTCATTCTCACTGGATCTTTTGTGAAAACAAAGAATTTGTTTCGGGAGAAATTTCCAGGACGTTCTGTGCCTGCAAAAAGCATCATTCAGGAATTGATTGAAAAATGGCGGCGTACAGGATCGGTTCAGAATGCTCCCAGGAACAGACAACCATCTGTCTGCACACCTGAATTAAAGATGCAGGTGGAGGAGATAATGACAAGAAGTCCTCGAAAGTCAACCAGGAGATTGAGTCAACAGGTTCATGCGAGTGAGAGAAGTTGCAGACGTGTTTTAAGGGGACTGAAGTTAAAACCGTACCGGATAAGTGTTGTGCAAGAACTGAAGGAGCCTGACTTGCAGAAGAGGGTGCATTTCTGTTCATGGCTGTTAAGCAATGTTGCCAGTGGTTTCTTGGATCCACTAATGCTCATCATGAGTGACGAGGCGTGGTTCCACCTGTCTGGGTACGTAAATTCCCAAAACAACCGGTATTGGTCGACAGAAAATTCACACGCAATCCACCAGGTACCCTTGCATGATGAGAAGATTGGTGTTTGGTGTGCCATTTCCGCTACACGCGTTATTGAGCCCATATTCTTTGAGACGACAGTGAACAGTGACGTGTATATGGGAATCCTGGGGGAGTTTTATACACACTTGACCGAAGAGGAGCGTCAGTTATGTTACTTTCAGCAGGACGGTGCAACATGCCACACATCAGCTGCATTATTGTCCCTTGTGCATGAGATGTTTACACCAGAGAGGACAATCAGCAAAGGCTTGTGGCCTCCTCGGTCACCAGACTTGTCCATGTGTGACTTTTACTTATGGGGACTGTTAAAGGGAAGAGTATACGAAACAAATCCACACACAATTGAAGAACTCAAGACCAGGATCCAGGATCTCACCAATAGCATTACAACACAAGAACTGACAAGGGTATACATGAATCTCCTCAATCGTGCTCACATGTGTGTTGAAGTGGGCGGAGGACACTTTCAGCACCTGCTGTGAAGGCTGCTGTGAAGGTGAGTAGTCATATTCAATACATTACATTTCATTTATGTGTTGTAGTTTATCATATTCAATACATTACATTCATTTTATGTGTTCATTTTACGGGCCGGTTTTACGTGCCGCACCCTGTATATGTTGCTGAAAGGAGGCGAAAGATTGGTATTATGATAGATATATCCTCTGTATGCATGTGTGTCAGGCTGAGACACATTGCTTGTTACGGTGACAACTCGTGCTAGTAATTGTTGATCAATGGATTTAGGGGATAAATCGACAGTGATTGAAGGAAGATTTCGACATGTAATTTCTTTGTTATAAGGAAAGTCATCAGATAAAAGACTACCGTCTGGTTCATCTTAGTGTATACATCACAGGATTAGGTTACATAACAAACACACTTTCTCAGTTTCTGGGTTATTTAGTCCGGTATAAGCCTAATGGTAAAGTACCTTTGGTTTTTGATTGGCACAGTACATGTGTCAAATATCCTGATAAAAGGAAGCTGCTAAGAGGGACGTACGGAAGGGGGGACACGGGGGTCCGGACCCCCCCGAAATTTCGACTTTTTAAAAATTTAGCCTAATTTTAGGGGCAATTTTAGCAATTTTAATATAAAATAGCTTCATATTTAGTTTGAACCCCCCCGAAATAAATTCCTGGGTACGCTACTGGCTGCTAATGCCCCCACTACATAGTACTCAAAATTGTCAATCCTTAGTGTATCTTTATTCCGCTGTTTGTAAAACAATTTCAACTTATTTTATGGCAACTTTGTTCGTAGGAACCCTGGAAAATGTTGTGAAAGAAGACTATGAGAAAGTCAGTTTCAGTTGGGAGAAATCAGCCTCTTTTAAATTCTTCGCATATGGATTCTGAAAATGATTGTATTCAATTGTGATTTTCGATTAAAAGTAGTATGTTGCACAGCAGATTGAAAACAAAGTTAACGAGCTTACATTGTTTCAGTGTTATTGTATTTCACCTTAGGTTGCAGGCCCGTATCCACGGGGGAATCTAGGGGAGCCGGGCCCCCTAAATATTTACTGGTCTCCTAAAATTTTCATGATAGGCTTGCCAATGAACTATTATATGATGACAAACAATAACATGGTTGGATCGGCCCCTCTACATTTTTGAGCTGGCTACCGGTCTGTTAGGTTGTAATGAATTGGAGCAAACTTTGCAAATAAGTCATATGTAGATAGTAGAAACGTTATATCTAGTATTTCATTGCGTTTTATGTTTGTGTTAAAGGACTCTGTTTTCAAAGATGTTCATGATTTTATTGTTCATATAGTGTCAACATCTCTCATAGTAAGTATCGATTTCTCCTGCAAGACCTCCAAAATCCACTGATCCGCACCATTCCGTTTATGTGTTCTTCCACTTGCAAGTACTGCATTCAAGGAAAAGATTTTGTGTTTTATAGCTAGGGCAATGATTATTGTCAAGTATTATCGCTTTTGCAGAATAAAATTATCATAACTTTCAGAGTAGCGTCGAGTTGTTTCTTAACGTGTCGAAATGTTCCTAAATGATCCTACCCACATTTCTATCTAATTTTTAGACTTTTTCTAACGTAATTTTACATTAAAACAGTTTGCACCAAATGTGAAGACTCATCTTATTTACCGTAATGAACACATTAGATGATATAATGGAAGAATACTATGAGACTGGTTGATATGATTTGGTTTGATTTTAAGTTTAGCGTCCCTTTCAGCAGCAAGGCTATATGAGACGTGGGCCTACAGCTTAACCTGAGGTCCGAACCATAGGAGTTTCCGACGAGTGGGTCCCCCACGCCACTATGAAACTGGGTCTCCACATTTGATGAAGAATGATGTTTCTGCAATCCAGAAGGCTAGTTTTGCCATAAGTATGAATTTATATACATATTATTGTAATTTTCTCATATTCAGTGTGTTTAAAGCCATATGGAACTTCCATCCTCATTACTAATGCCCTTCTGTGACCAATGACTAATGTGAATGGTATCTGTGTGCCTGGTCCCTATTACATATCTGGAATAAAACCCCCAAGAAACGGTTTAAATAGTATGTTCCGTCTTATATACTTTTGAATAGGGGTGGGTCAATCCATACGAAGTGGTCCAGAGGTGGTTGTTCGACCATCTCCAAAAATTCTAAAACTTTGAGTGTTATGAACCTTGTGTATGAGAAAAGCAATAACACTATTCACGTTGTCGTATGTACAAGTGTTCCTGAATGGCGGCCATCTTTCTTGATGGTGGAGTGCCATTTTTTGCATTTGCAAGCGTTTACGAAAACTACAGTTACTCAGGACGTACGTATCATACGAACTCCAAACAGAAACGAATGTTTAGAGGAGAGACTGAAGTACACGAAAAACATACACTCTTGCTTCTAAATAAATATGCAGAGTTGCAAACCAACACATGAAATCACTAGAAAAAGTACAGAAAATTACTTTTAAAGGGGCTGAAATTTGGAATGGCATAAAGTGGGGATTCACAAATTTTGTGCTGACTACTATTGTATATAAAGAGTCCGTAGAAATATCCACACCTATGATACTACTGGCATCGTAGATTTATGAGGGTCCGAAAGTTGAAGTTTGTGATTTTGATGCCACGTTTGGAGCGTAATATCTCAGAAGGGCAAAGTGCTAAAAATTTCTGCTTAGGCCACAAAGAAAATTTGTATGGGAATAAACTGGAGAATGTGGAGATGGTCGAGCAACCATTTTCCCCATCTTTGGACCACTTCATATGGATTGACCCGGATATTAAGCTACAGAAAATGAATTAAAACAAACAAAAAGTTTTAAATGAATATTTTACGCACCGACCTACATCATTGGATACAATTTCAATGAGTATTTTGAGTTATATATGGGTAATGATGCTGTACATCGTTGAGGCAATCGATTTCCTCTGTCGTCTCTCTTACTAATTTCAACCCCAACTATACGGAGTAAGTCAAAATCTTAAACGAAACAGGCAAAAATCTTAATATTTTTATGAAATTCTCACGGACAATTCACTTGCTCACATTCACTCGCTTCAGCTTCATCAGTACAGACAATTGAGAATACTCTGAAAAAAATATGCCATATTCTACCAAAATTTAACTATTATGACTTCTACTCCAAACATTCGGAATTCTCAGAGAACCACAACAAGCATACACACCGTATTGAGTCAAAAGAGAGTAACTATCACGTAGATAGTCGTGTGACATATCATTTACTTCGGAGGGACAGGGAGGGAGAGGAACAATTCACTTATCGATTAATTTTTAATCCAAATAATGAAGAAAATTTTGAAACCTCAAAAATATGCGTCATATTGCATCAAAATCAAGTACATGAATATGTTTTTTTTTCCTATTCGGTGGGATAGGGAACAGGTAATTCACCACTCTTTCGTGACTGTTTTTAATCCTAAACACTGAAGACTGTGGGAAAGCGTTTAAAATGTTCATAATATTCTATCAAAATCGAATATTTTTTGAGTTATTGTGGAACTTTTTTTTTTTTTTAATAAATAAAGAAAAACAGGGTGCGTTACGGGAGGAGCGTAATTCACGCTTTGCTTTTCAATAATCTTAGGTCCATTCGCAAACCTCAATATCAAACCCTTTTGAAATGAAATTATCGTGAAACATACTTCTTAAATTGGGGAAGGGGTAAATTTATCCTTTCATTATTGGCAGATTTTAACTTTGAGATGTGAGTATTATCGAAATCCTTTAAAGAACTGTGCAATACGTTTTTTCGAAATTAAATTATTATTATTTATTTAGATTATCCTGCAAAATTTTCAACGCATATGTTCAAAGTTTCAGCATTGCGTTGATTTTACCTTGTTCGACCCACTTATTCTTGATGGACTGTAACTCTAAACAAAAGGACTATGCGGAAAGGTTGGAAGTACCTACGTACCAAGTTACTTTAAAATAGGATTAGTTTTACTACAGTGATCGTGAAACAAACAAATGGACAAATAGATACACAATTGCCAATCGAGTAGAACATAGAAGCTCGCCAATGCTCAATACAATTAGGTTTTTGTTAATGTTTATTTATAACTAGCTAAAATACATATTCTTCGCACAGAGAGAATAGGCGAATGAGAAATATTTGAAACACGTTTCAATCAAAGTATAGCCTAGTGATAATAATTTATAAGATACTCTTCTTTTGTCAGAAATTTTAAAACACACTATCCAATAGAATACGAACTTCAAAGAAACGTTAAAAACTCACCTTGACGTAGATAGTATGTTCCAAAAGTTATTTCAAACGGGTCAACCGTTTCCCTAACCCCGAAAACTATGGATTCCACATTATTCTTAATCAGTTCGGATATTTTATTTTTCAACCCTTGTCACTTACCACGCCGCTGGAGGATGAACGTGAACTTGAACAGCATTGGAAGTGTCAGTATCCATCTTAATGATTCCAAAAGTTATGGATTCGGCACTAATATAATCTACTTTCGGTTAATTTTACATATGGCCACCTTCCGACCCCAACTTGGAGGGTGCTAGAGGAGTTTTACCCACATTTGGGACCGATGTTTTTTTAACTTAACGGCATCGCAAGTGTCAGCATTCATATCTGTTACTCCGAAGAACTATGAATTTGACATTAATATCTGTCTTCTTCGATTATTTTTGTGTCACTACTTTCTACTTCACTCGTAGTAGAGCTAGGGGTGTCTTGTTTCCCAGTTAAAAATCATACGTGTATCAAGTTTGGTTCAAATAACTCCATGCGTTTCAGAGTTATAGTAGAACATCCATCCATCCACGCACGCACACACGTATACATCTCTATAACTGAGTAGAATAAATAACGAAAAGCAACACCTTTGGCATTTCCCCGTCACAAAATATGAGGCCGAGTAGAATAAATAAGGACAGGCAAGGTCTTTCGGCGTTGCCACTGTGACCAGATGATATGCCAATTCTTGCCTAAATCTGAGCTTAAATGTCATCGGGTTTAGCATCTAAGATCTTAGAAATTTTGAAAATACAGTAATCGACGATAGACCCAGATGGATTCGATAGTAATCTCGGTCATCTTATACGGGAAGGTCCCACAAGTTATTGCCCAAATTTGATTGCCACACAGGACATCTAATAGAGCATTATGAGAAAAGAAAATGGGCAAAATTTAAGGTGTTATGGACCAGAAGGATAGGAGCTACGGGGCTTCAAAATTGGAATATCCAAAAAATTATATCGTGGAATTATGTACGTTTAAAGTAAATATCTTGAAAACCGTTAAAGCAATCAAAACAAAAGTTGTACAATATAATGAGAACAAAATATCCTATCGAAAACCACATTGTTGCCATAGGCGAAGCAGTGTTGTCAACTCATCATAAAATATTTTTTAAAATAGCACCATATACAAGTGTGCACAGATTTTAAATGTACTATTATTACTAAACATAACAGTGAACTGTAGTAGTACAGTGTTGCATACTGTTGGAGCTACGTGTGATAAAAGTGTACAGTGGAGAAGTCTGATATGTAGCAACAGATGGTAATAAAGGAATCTGGATATCATACTATGAATTTAGTTCAAATGCCGATAGTATAACATAGCAAAATGTCATCAGTGTCACAAAATATTGATGCATTTGAAAAACGAAATTGAGTGATGCCATTCTTACGTCCTGTGTCAGCTCCGAAGGTATATAGGACGGCACTTATAGCGTAAAGTTTTATCCAAACCACTAGGAAAAAATATGACAATGAAATGTAAGGTGAAAATTACAACAAAACCATGTCCGAGGCGGGATTGGAACCCACGATCCCTAGTATGTCGGTTGTCTAGCCTTCTAGACCACACGGCTATTCGGGCCGACTAGAAACGAAATGAGGTAGTAATAAAATAATTACATTTCCAATATGAATATTACAGTGTACAAACATAATCATATAGTATGTAGGAGAGGAAGTAAAAGAATATGTCACCAAAGTCGAAAGATGTAAACCAAGAAAGTACTCTTCCAAATATTGATAAGATAATCTGGAGAACCAGTTTACAGAATTAGTGAACACGTGCATCTTTCCTCGCGTGTATCATTTTGTTTTAGCGAATTGTCTGCTTATTCATCTGGGCTACAGAAGTATAATGCTAAACCCTCACTTTTTTCTAGTGCATTCCTTTATTACCATCTGTCGCCACATATCAGACTTCTCCATTGTACATTTTCACTACACGTAGCTCCAACAGTGTGCAACACTGTACCACTAAATTACACTGTTATGTTTAGTGATGGTATCAGTACATTTTAAATCTGTGCACACTTGTATATGATGCTATTTCAAACAAAATATTTTATGCTGAGTTGGCAACACTACTTCACCTCTGACAAAATTGTTTGTGGTTTTCGATAGGACATTTTCTTCTCATTATATTGTGCAACTTTTCTTTTGATTGCTTTAACGGTTTTCAAGATATTTACTTTAAACTTACATAATTCCATGGTATATTTTTTTGGATATTCAAAGTTTGAAACCCCGTAGCTCCTATCCTTCTGGTCCATAGCACCTTAAATTTTGATCATTTTCATTTCTCATGATGCTCTATCTAATGTGCTATGTGGCAATCAGATTTGAGCGACAACTTTATTTTTCAACTCATCTTAACCCCATACCAATGGGAATGAATTTGGACTTTTAAGTATGTCGAAAATATGACTATTCATCTCAGCAACTCGGAAAACTTTAGATTTTACACTAATATCGGTCATTTCCAATTATTTTGACATACCATCCTTTTTCCATACCCTAAATATGCTAATAGAAGATAAACGTGAACGTAAACGACATTGGAAGTGTCACTATTCATCTTATCGACTCCGAAAACTACACTTTAGACACCATTATCGATCACTTTTTATTACTTATACACATTCACTTTCACACACAACCTTGAGATTACTAGGGGTCTTACCCCTACTAGGGGCTGAACTTGAACTTAAATGGCATCCGGACTGTCATCAATTAACTTAGCGATCCCGAAAACAATTGATTTGACTCTTATATCGATCGTTTTCAATTATTTTACGTGCCACTCTTTCCCATCCCTAGGGGTGATGATAGGGGCTGAACTTGAACTTAAATGGTATCGGGAACGTCACGACTTACCTCAGTGACCCCCAAAACTATAATTTGACACTAATATGAGTAATTTTCAATCATTTTGTAAGTCACCTCATCCTACTTCTCCTATAGGTATACTAGAGGAACCTTACCTCCACTAAGAGCTGAATTTGGACTTAAAAGGCATCGAGGCTGTCACCAATCAACTCAGGGACTCCTAAAACTATGGATTCGACGCTAATATAAGTTGTTTACAATTATTTTTATACACCACCATTTCACTCGCCCAGGACTGCTTATAGGGGATGAACTTAGAATTAAACTTCATCAGGAGTGTATATATATATATATATATATATATATATATATATATATATATATATGTGTGTGTGTGTGTGTGTGTGTGTGTGTGTGTATGTATGTATGTATATCAGTGACCCCGAAAATTATGGATTTGATACTAATACCGGTCGTTTTCGATTATTTAATTTATTTTCCCTCTCACTCTCCCTTAGATGGGCTACGGGGTCTTACCCTCGTAGTATTCTTTTCCGGATTATAAGTAATATGTGTATCAAGTTTACTATATTTAGTTTCCTTTCCAGCGATAGATTACGCGAGACATACATATATAATACAACATGGTATCTAAACAACTTGTACGCCAACTGGAAATTGGATCTCCGTTACCAAAATTCACAAATGACATTTAGCGATGAAAAAGTTCAATATATGATTTGTATTAGAAATGGTTAATATTTTTAGGTAAAGTTGTGTCGTAGATTTGAAAAAAAAACAAACGAAAAAAGCATTCTCTAGTAAATCTTAGTGGAACAGAGTAATCCTGCGAAAGAAATTTCTATTTCATATTGGTCTACTTACCATGTGCTGATGCTTTGAGTGTTCGTGAGGGAAGACTCGAGCTGTGTGTACATGAACATATTTCGACTCCTGCAGTACGGTGGCGTCGTCTTGTACTCCAGCAGTCTTGGAGGCAAGATAGTGTGGTGGGTAAGGACCTATACTGTGAAGTTTGATCTTGCACATTGATCTGTGTACAAATCCAACTGAGCTAGATTTAAGCCTCAGTCATGGTTTGGACCCCATTTTAATAGTGAAGCACATTCTTCACAAGTTAGGCATTGCATAAGGACGCAAAACACAAAGATTCATACTCATACTGGGTGCTTGAGAAGATGATTACTAGGTAACAGGAAACATCAGTCTACAAGGTTTCTAAACGACTATTACACTTCATTGCCACGGGGATGAGTTCATACATCAACCTGTCAGTACCAATCCATTTTTCTCAATGTATACACTAATTAGTTTCTAGCATATTGTCCTAATTCATTCTTCCTAACAAACCTTTTCACAACTATATCTTTGAAATAAATCGACTTCGATCAACAGCAAAAGTTTCTCACAAAATACAAAGTAATATTTTATATCTTAAAAGTAGCCAGACCCCCAAGTCTGCTCGGCCTACGGCCTCGCATTTCTTATCTATCGGCCTTCGCATCAACAATGAATTTCGCGAACTTGCTCTTCATATTTTCTGAATCTGCCCATCCAGGGGCTTCGCCCCCACACACTGTCTTTGCTCGGCCTACGGCCTCGCATCTCTTAAACCCATAAATCTCTCGTTTCTTTTCCTATTTCAGCTATCTAAAAGATAAGATTTTGTATCCAAGGAAAACGTCTGTTTAAATAACATGGGAATCTCTTCATCCCCATTTGGACTCCTAAAAATTAAAAATATTCACTTTTGGCATTTTTCCTGTCGGTTAGTCCTGGAAGGCTACAATTATGCCAAATTTCGTCATTCTAATCCTGCCGGAAGTGCCTAAACATTTTGGAGTATAGAAGACGTCCCATATAAATAACATGGGAAAGTTTTCAATTCCCCATAAAACCATTCAACGTTGGAAATTTTTATTTCTGAGGATTCGCTTAGGTAACGCTAACGAAAACGTACAAGCATACCGAATTTCAAGTTTTTATTCCAATTCTAAGTACCTAAAGCATGAGATTATAGGTTCAAAAAATGCCCATTTAAATAACATGGGGAAATTCTTCATCCCCTCTTTAAACCCCCTAAAGTTAAAAATATTCACTTTTGGCAATTTTCCTGTGTGTTTGTCCCAGAAAGCTACAATCATGCCAAATTTAATCATTGTAGCCCTACAGGAAGTGCTCAATAATTTGAGAGTGTAAAAGGTGTTCCATATAAATAACACGTGAAAGATTTTTCAGTTCCCTATAAAACCACTCTAAAGTTGGATTTTTTATTTTTACTGATTTACTTAGGTAGTGCTAACGGAAACGTACAAGCATACCGAATTTCAATTTTTTATTCTAATTCTAAGTACCTAAAACATGAGATTATATGTCAAAAAGAGGCCCATTTAAATAACATGGGGAAATTTTTCATCCCTTCTTTAGTCCCCCTAAAAATTAAAAATATTCACTTTTTGAAATTTTCCTGTGTGTTAGTTCCAGAAACCTACAATCATGCCAAATTTGATCATTGTAGCCCTACAGGAAGTGCTCAATAATTTATGTCAGCTCATGTAGTTTTATATATAGTTAGGGTTTGGTGTGCAATAATATGTCCAAACTTCAGCAAGTATTTCTCCAAGAAAAGGCAGCAAAAATGTATACATCAATATACTGTACTTGTATATGTAATGCCGTATAGTTTCGGAGATATACGGAGTGATCGAGAACATACTAGGTAACAAGAGACATGACGGAAATATGATACGTTGTGACTGTCTCCAACGTATTTATATGTCTTTCCAGGCTTTGTCGTTTCTTATGGTGCACACATATTTCCGAAACGGTACCGTATCACACATACAGAGTGTCTCAAAAGTCCCTTGACATGGGGTAACTCTGTTATTATCAGAGTTACAACAAATAGATAAGCTGGAGGAGGGAAGAGCAGGGCAGGAGATGGATAAATTTTGTAAGAGTATGGTGAATAGGGGCTGGCCATCGACACGTTATTGTAAAAGACAGTAATTTCATTCACTTATGTGGATCCAGGTAAATGGCAACGTTGCATTTTCATTTAACATTGGGCGCATAAAGATTGTACAGCCCAAACGGCTTGTCCGATTTTAAAAAAAAACATTCCTTCACCTTACATTGAAAACATCATATTTGGAGAAGGTTTCCCCTCCTACATTTTGTTGTAACTCTGATAATAACATAGATACCCTATGTCAGGGGTATTTTGAGATATCGTGCATATATTAAAACAGAATAATTTATTGTCATCTTAAGAGAAATCAGCTGATGAAATTTGCATATACCTTTGCACACCACCTATATGAAGTTGGGCAAAATTCTCTGAAAATATGCAGAACACATCCTGAATCAATCTATATTTATTCAGTTACATTGAAACGTTGCCAAAAATATTTTATTTCTGGCTTGTTTTTTTCAGTAGATGGAAGTGTTGTCTTCTAAAAAAAAATAACTATGTTAAACTATTGTGCATGAGAGTGTGTGTTAGTGTTTGTATGTATGTACTACACAAGGTGAAGGGAAAAAAGGTTGACTGTTGTGAAGTCATGAGAGAATGAGGATGAGTGCCGAAGTCATTAGTTTCTATGGAAACGGTTGAGGTAATTCCTGATGAAATATAGCTGGTCTACGCATCTAACACCTGTAAAAGCAGCTTGGTTTTTTCCATATAAGTAACGGCACAAAATGAAAATACAGGGAAGAAATATCGATTCATTCTTTTCTGTCTTTTGAGAGATGACGACGAAACTATAACAATTTTGCTAACGACTAACTTTTCTAATCCGGAAGGATTCGTGGAATTTTTTTTTTTTTTTTTTTCACTTTTCAGAATTTACTTTGTGTTTGCGAGAGTTTGAGAGTTTGAATTACTAGTTCCAAATTTTGTTTGAGTGCGTTGCTGGACAAGGAAAACACACAGAATGTAAAGTGTAGAGATTAATCAATAATTGAAGTAAACATAGTGAGCTTCTGCCATTCGACTCAACCAACATTTGTGTGTCTATTTGTTCCACGATAACTCTGTAGAACTTATCCGACTGTAATGAAATCTTGTATCACCTTTTCATCAAACTTCCAAGTTAACTTTATTATTTAGGATTCCAATCTCTCAAGATAAGTGGATAAAAGGGAATACAAATAAATCATCCCATCAAGTAACTCTTGATATTTTGTGACTCTCGGACAGACATAGAGAAGACTTAGCCAATACAGTATATAAAGAATTTTTTGATAAACCAAAACTCCTTATATAAAGAAATTTTTGATAAATCAAAACTCCTTATATAAAGGAATGTTTAATAAACGAAAACTCCTTATAGTATATGAAGGAATTTTTGATAGACCAAAACTTTTTACGTAAAGGAATTTTTAATGAGCCAAAACTCCTTATATAAAGGAATTTTTGATAAATTAAAACTCCTTATGGTATACAAAGGAATTTTTGATAAACCAAAACTCCTTATAGTATATAAAGGAATTTTTAACAAACAAAAACTCCTTATAGTATAAATAGTAATTTTTGATAAATCAAATCTCTTTATTAAAGAAATTTTTTGATAAATCAAAACTCCTTATATAAAGAAACATTTGATAAGCCAAAATTCCTTATAAAAAGGAATTTTTGATAAATCAAAACTTCTTATAGCATATAAAGGAATTTTTGATAAATCAAAACTCCTTATATAAAGGAATTTAAGATAAATCAAAATTCCTTATATAAAGGAATTTAAGATAAATAAAAACTCCTTATAGTATATAAGGGAATTTTTTATAAACAAAACCCCTATAATATATAAAGGAATGTTTGATAAACAAAAACTCCGTATATTATATAAGGGAATTTTTGATAGACCAAAACTTCTCATGTAAAGGAATTTTTGATAAGCAAAATCTTCTTATATAAAGGAATTTTTGATAAAGCAAAACTTCTTATAATATAAAGGAATTTTGATATACCAAAGCTCCTTATATAAAGGAATTTTTGATAAGCCAAAACTCCTTGCATAAAGGAAGTTTTGATAAATTAAAATTCCTTTTAGTATATAAAGGAATTTTTGATAAATTAAAATTCCTTTTAGTATATAAAGGAATTTTTGATAAATTAAAATTCCTTTTAGTATATAAAGGAATTTTTGATAAATTAAAATTCCTTTTAGTATATAAGGGAATCTTTGATAAATCAAAACTCCTTATGTAAAGGAATTTTTGATAAATCAAAACTCCTTATGTAAAGGAATTTTTGATAAACCAAAACTCCTTATGTAAAGGAATTTTTGATAAACCAAAACTCCTTATGTAAAGGAATTTTTGATAAGCCAAAACTCCTTATGTAAAGGAATTTTTGATAAACCAAAACTCCTTATTTAAAGGAATTTTTGATAAATCAAAACTCCTTATGTAAAGGAATTTTTGATAAACCAAAACTCCTTATGTAAAGGAATTTTTGATAAACCAAAACTCCTTATGTAAAGGAATTTTTGATAAGCCAAAACTACTTATATAAAGGAATTTTTGGTAAACCAAAACTCCTTATGTAAAGGAATTTTTGATAAATCAAAACTCCTTATGTAAAGGAATTTTTGATAAACCAAAACTCCTTATGTAAAGGAATTTTTGATAAACCATAACTCCTTATGTAAAGGAATTTTTGATAAATCAAAACTCCTTATGTAAAGGAATTTTTGATAAATCAAAACTCCTTATGTAAAGGAATTTTTGATAAACCAAAACTCATTAAAATGTCAGCACCTAACTTCTAACAGCCAATTAGATTCATCCTTTTATTTGTACACTTATAAATTTTTGATTAGGTAAATAACTTTTGGAACACGAAGAATTTTTCATTCCGAAGAATTGTATTGACGTTCCATTTTCTTACGTGGCTCTTTGTTCGGAGTCAAATTTCATCCCATGTAAGAACTGCGTTCTTTTTTTTCTTTTTTTCGTCCATTCTACTTTTCTGTTTCTTTTTCTCAGAACTTACTTTACTTTACTTTCTTTTGTTTCTTCTATCATATTTTCGACCGTTGTTAGTTGTGATTCTAGTAGGTCGTCATCAGTAACACCAAAACTAAGAGGAGGTGATAAAAGAAACTAGTGTTAACACGAACTTGCGTAGATATCAAGATAATAGGACTTAAGTTATTATAGCAATGGAATATTTAGATAGTTCAGTTTTAAAGAAACGTAAATGTTTGAATTACAGGAAATGTAGAAGGGAAAATAAGTAGCCCGGGAAATTAGGTACGCCTAGAGGTTCCTTTTTCTTCTATGAATAGAATAAAATGTTAGATTCACTGCTAAAGTTCTGTATTATTGCCATTAAAACTTCAATTTATGCATAAATAAAAATACATGTAATTCTCAAACTCAGGTGTGCAGTTGCCCTCCTGCTACCCCATATTGTGCGTAGCCCCCCGAAACAAAATCCAAAATACGCCACTGGTTATAGCATTTGAAATCGGTCAAGTATAAGCGGTAAAAGGAGTTTAGTTCTCTCAAACTTCAAAGTCTCCTTGTTTAAATAATATTATAGAAAATTAAATTTTTCCTGGTTAACTTTCACACACACACACACACACACACACACACATGCACACAAAATTTCGATTTCAATATAATATGCTGTACACTTTCTTTGAGATTTCCGAATCATCCCCTTTCCTCGGGGTTTGAAGATTTTCATTAATGAATGAGTTAATTTATCTCTGTCTTCCATCCCAATTTAAGAAAGGCATCTTGATGATAACCTAATTCTGACGGAAGCAAAAATCTTCTATTAATTAATGATTTGTGTTACATTTTCGATAATCTATCATTCTCTTTATGAGACATACTTCCTTGTGTCAAAATTGCAACACAAATTATTAATATAAGAGTTTTATTTTGATCAGCTTTTGGATTTATGCTACCGCTTGTAAATAGTAGACATGTACACTTGTAAGTTGTGGCATTATTCTTCGATTTCTGAAATATTAAAACAAAATGAAGATCACATGGACCTAAGAAAATAGTGCTATACTTTTTGGTAGAAATTGAGTTATGGGTATCAGTGTGTATGCTATGAAACTATAATTTCTTATCCTAATATTACAGACGAATAATGCATATGTTGTTTTAAAGTCAATAGTCTTTTGTTCCTGATACATAGCTACTAAGTAGGCTGTGGTTTCAAAGTTAAAATTCAATTTTCTCAAAATGAAGAAAAATCGACCTTTTGCCTTTCTTTCTCGTGGTCTTCAAATTCGAAAAAGTTGCGTGGTCATTTGCATCCATACAGTTATATATTCCACTTATTCACATTTCCGTTTGTTGTCTTAATTTACCCAATCAGTCGTGCCACTGGTGTACTGTAGGAGAGCAAAGTGAACGGACAGTGGAGTGACAATGTATTATTTCGTGCATTTTGAATTCTCTGACTACATATAATTATAATAGTAAATAACTATTATGTTTTCCCGAAAATGAGACCTTCCATGAGAATGAGCCCTAGCATATTTTTTTTTTTCAGATTGCTCGTAAAATAAACCCTTTCCCAAGATTAAGCCCTATCTTCTATGTGTGCCCCACAAGTTGCAGGACTTGAAACGAGTTTCTTTATAGTAACTTAGTTACTTTTTCCATCCCTTATGTGCAGTTACTGAAGGTTACAGTTTTTATCGATAGGCTACAGAAGTGCTTATTGGTTTAATTTTTAAATAAATTATTATTATTATTATTATACCGATAAACCTCTTAATAAAATTACTTTTCATGTTTATTGGTTACGTTTCTAAATATACAAATATTATTTATTATCCCGAATGGAAAGAATTATCTGGGTTGAGCGGAAAACGAATGAGAGTGTGTTAGAAATGGTGGGTGAGAAGAGAACAATTTTAGATATTATTAAGAAAAGGAAGATAAATTGGTTGGGACAGTGACTAAAAAGAAGGAACTGTATCATGAGGGATGTATTAGAGGGTATGGTGGCAGGAAAGAGAGGAAGAGGGTGAAGAAGACTACAATTAATGGACGATATCAAAACAAAGAAATCATACGTGAAGACGAAGAGATTAGCGGAACACTGTGAAGCATGGAAGCTTCTCAGTTGCAGCAAGTGGCCTGCCATTAATGGCAGAATACCTATTATAATTATTATTATTATTATTATTATTATTATTATTATTATTATTATTATTATTATTATTATTATTATTAATATTATTATTACTGTTATTATCCCAATAAACCTATCAATAATATTATTTTGCGTGTTTCTAGCAACAATCAGAGAGCACGTTAATAATGGCTCCGAGTTGAGCTCTCCCCCGCACGTCTACTAGTTAACGCTAGTGTTGTTAAAGTTTTGCAAATAATTAGACTTGACTACTCGGTTATTCGATTATTTTTTCTTCTGCTTTTCAAATATCTAAACATTCGTTTTCAATATTCGAATAACTGCTCGAAGAATTATTCGTTATTCGAACAATTGTTCAAATAATTAGCTATTATTCGAATAATTGTTCGAATAATTAATCGTTATCCGAATAATTGTTCAAATAATTAATCGCTATTCGAATAATTGTTCGAATAATTAATCTTTATACGAATAATTGTTCAAATAATTCATTTTTATCCGAATAATTCTTCGAATAATTATTTATTATTTGGACAATTATTCGAATAACGAATTTTGCGCAAATATTGGAAGAATCAATTATTCGAATTTTAACAGCATTAGTTAGCACACACGTCTTTAATGCATGAGATCCCAGATTCGAGCCTTGGAATTTTTTAACTCATTACAGTGATTCAAATTCTACTGTATTGTAAGTCCAAATTCTCATATAGCGTCGATACTGACGTGAGAAGGGACGCTAACTCCAATTCTGCCAAGCTCCAAGTTGGCAAGCACAATGTTGCCAGACACGACATATCATCTTATTGTATCGCATTTTGCAGATTAAGTAATCGTTGAGAGACGAGGGATTACGAAAAATCTCTGGTTGAAGATATTTTTCAAGCAGCAGGAAAACATAACGCACGCAGAGCAATTTGTAGTTTTCTTATATATGAAAGAAATAAGATATGCCCTAAAACTAAATCCTAATATGTCTTTTGGGCAATAATAATAATAATAATAATAATAATAATAATAATAATAATAATAATAATAATAATAATAATAATAATAATAATAATATAGTCGATCTTATTTTCGGGAAAACATGATAAATATTGGGTCTTCCGCCATAATTAGGCAAATATTGAATATAAGTAGTCTATCCTTATAGTACACCGTGTAATTCAACATAAAAAAAAAAAAAAAAACAGTAGTTTCGTTGAGTCAAGTTGCTTCGAACTATCTATGTATGGATTTAACGAAAGTTTGATTTCTTTCACAAGAGACTGAAAAGTTTGTGTTTGTTGAGCTGTTTGGATTGATAATACCATTTCATTATATAGTTCATTCTACACTTTGAAGTCAATTCAATGGAATTCAAAGAACAATAATTAATTGCATTGCAAATACGTAAGTAAATACAGAGTGAAAAATCCTGGGATGACAGGAGGGAGTTCCCTTCCACTTAATAATTTTGAAATGAACTTCTCCACTTGGGGTGAAAAAGTGACACCCTTGCTATAAGTTTTCGAATTAATTATAATAATTTATATGTAATTAACGGGTAAACGAGTGGTTAGCGGTATCCCTAATCTTCCATAGTTAAATAATTATGGATGTTCAAAAATATGAATTCTTTATGTTTGTATTGAAACATTCTAGTGCGAATAGTTCCCCCCCCTAAGACTTCTGTCTTCTCCACCAACTTCCAGTAATGATAACGCACCCTGAGTACAAATGACGCTGTAACACAATGAGTAATTTCTAATAAATACATACATAAACAAATTTCAGTGCCTTCTATACGGTTGTGAAACGTGCTGTAAATTAATTGTGTTGTTTCGTCAACTTTACTGTACTTTCTCTTTTGCTCTGTACTCTAAACAAATAAGGTTGCAAGGTTCAGCTACACTGTAAACAGATACACACACACGTTTCCTTCGATAAATATGTATTTATCGAGACATCGTCTGTAATTAAAATACTTAGGTAATGAAGTCAAATTACTCTCTGTGTGCTTTGTGATAATGATTCTTTAGCAAAACGTAGCTAATTGGCTAAATAACTGTGCAAAATGCGTCAGACCGTTTCTGCATTATGTGTTGGTTGGACGTTAGTTTTGGCTCTGGAGTTTGTTAGCAGATTTACATGGTAATATAACGGAAATTTCAAATCAAGTAAGTCGTCTGATTCTAAATGGTATTATTTATTATTGTTCTATTTGATATTATGTAAGTGATTAACCTTTTACAAGTACAGTTTTTGTTTTAATGTTATAGTGCAGTATAAAAAGTGGACCTCAGAATAGAATTCACAGGTTTTCAGATTTTCACGCGTTCAAGTCCAGTGAATGCGTGATGGATTTTCAATATAAATATTGAATTATGTGATAATTCTTGGCTGCACTTAATTGTTTGATTGGAGTTGTTTTAGCAGCAAATTGATTGAATGACTGACTGGAAATTAATTTTTTCCAGCAGCAAAACTATATAAAACACTAGCTACTGCTTAAAGTGTAATTCGAATTTGAATTTCCATTCGAGGCTATCATCCTCACTGAGAATCAAATATGACACCATGTGCACGAAAAACATATGCGTTAGCCACTTGACCATAGTGGAACTTCAGATACACTCAATTGTATGAGTTTCCTTGCATGCCTACATTGACAAAAAAAGAACTTCAGTTACACTCAACTATGTGAGTTTCCTTACATGCTCACAGTGACAAAAGGAACTTCAGTTACACTCAACTGTGTAGGTTTACTTACATGTCCATAGTGAAATATAGGGATTTCAGTTACATTTAATTGTGTGAGCTTCCTTACATGCTCACAGTGACAAAAGAAACTTCAGTTACACTCAACTTTTGAGTTTTCTTACATGCCCACAGTGATACAAGGAGCTTCAGTTATACTCTGCCCACAATGATACAACAAACTTCAGTTACACTTACCGTTGCTTTCTTTTAAGGTTTTTCTCTTCTTGTCTCGATTCTCGGAAAGCTTTTTTAGGTTTGTCTCATTTTGTAAATTTATGTGCAAAATTTATGCCCTGATTTTCTTTTCAATTTGATCTAAAAGTTACCAGGATCCTTTCTCGTTACGGAAGATCCACGAAATGTGTGGCATAACAACATTTAAACCATATTTATTATTGTAGTATATTGAGTACTGACATACGTACTATCTCTAAATGTTGATAAATAATCCTCATTATGTTTATACAATCACATTATCAATTTATAATTTTTTACTATGAATGGTGTACAACTAAAACATAGTTTGAGATCTAAGGCTTGGGAGAACTAGTGTTTCCTATTAGACTAGAGAAATTTCTCATCTCATCTCAAAAATAAGATGAGAATTATTGTCTTTATTGTCTCGTCTCGTCGCAAACACTAGTTATGCTCAACTGTCTGAATTTACTTATATACCCACAGTGGGTACAAGAAGTTTTCATTGGAAGATGTGAGTGAAACATTTGGCCAAATCTATTTTTACCACCTATTTATGCAAATAGTCCTCGTGGTGTCAAGGAACATTAAACGCATGTTTTGTTTATTTGTTTGTTCATTACGGTTCAAAAATTCCGTCGGATGTTCAGGCAATAAAAACATGAAAAATTGGCAGGCTGTAAGATTATAAAAATAAATAATTAAATAAATAATCACTAAAATCTAACTGCAAATAATGAAGATAATCATTCGATGACAGAGGAAAACTATAATCAAGCAATGCGTAGTGTGCAAATAATCTAGAAACATCTGATCGTTGTTTGTAGAGAAGATCTTTGAAACGAAGAAGCATCAAATTCTTTCCATGTTGTTCTAATAAATAAATAAATAAATAACAATTTACATAATCTTGTTTCTTCACAAACCAGTCCATAATTTTACAACACTTTACATTCAACCATCAGAAGAAAGAAATTATTGGTGACTTGAATTAGAGCGTGTGACACAATTGATGGTGTGTATGGTAGGTGAATAAAGCGAAGACTGGTTGCAACATAACTGTGTGCTAAAGGAGTATAACTAGACATATGCACTAAAGTGTATGCAGGTGACAGATATATTTAGTTGGCGTACATACATCCCATAAACTGACATGAAGGTGCACAAAGACGTGGCAACACCGCAACCCTCTCATTTCCCCATCAGGAAGTCGCGGTCGGAAAGAGGGATTGCAGCCGTCGACGGTGGCGGGCCGCCGTAGGCAGCCGGCACCCGTCCGCGGCGGCACGACGATCTACTTGTTCAAAGTTGCCGACCTTTTACCGAGGCGGCAAGCGGTCAAAAATCGTAAAATAAAATGCCCTTTGCCGACTGTTGCCGACCGTCAGAGTCGGCAAAGCAGTCGGAAAGACCTCTTTCCGACCCTCTCCCGAGTCCTTATGCCGGCCTCTTTTCGACGGCGGCGCCGGGTCATTTACTGCGTCTTTATGGCTGTTTGCCGACTGCTCGGCAAGACAACTTTCCGACGGCGGAGCCGGCGCATTTAATGCTCATTTCCGGCTGTTTGCCGACTGCTCGGCAAGGCAACTATTCGTCGCGGTCTAAAATCGGGCTGAAAGACGCCAGCGTCCGGCGCCGGTAATCCGACCGCGGCATCTGGTCGGCATGGACAAATTGTCCGACTGTAGGCGGCAGAATCCTGATGGGATTGCTTACAGCGTTTAAAGGGAAGTCGGAACTCCATCTTCAAACGTCATAAACTCTATCCCTTAGTTTAGTAGATAAGTTGTTAAGTATATTTTAATTTCATTTGCTTTGGTAGTCTGTTACAAAAAAAAAAAAAAAAAAAAAAAAATCGTTAGCTGCGATTGCACATGTTAATGGGGTATATTTTCAAGTGTCAATATGACTTTAATTGTATAACTTTATTATTATTATTATTATTATTATTATTATTATTATTATTATTATTATTATTATTATTATTATTATTATTACAATCTCGCGGATGCAACCGGGACATGTTGTTTGGTACATTTCACCTTTGAACACGATTTTGTTCAATTTGCTCAAGTCTTTATTAAATAAAATAACTTGTTCACAATTATTTCGGCGATATTTCCTCCCTGTATCAGGGTAAAGTTTAACTTGACATAGATAAAGTTGGTTTGTGTTATTTTTAAATTTCAAAGAGGCAACAGAAACATGTAGTTTGTAATGTACCATTACAGTTGAAAGTAATGGCAATTTTTTTTTACGCACCCTGTACCTAGTAATTTTTTTTTTTTTTCAATTTCGGTTTAGCTACACAATTTATTTACTCCCTTTACTTCGAATTAAATATAATGAATCGAAAGGTTTCATTAATAACCATATTTCCCACTGTATAATATATTTATTTACATTTTGATTAAGTGTAAATCCCATTTTCTGATATATAAGTTGAAAAGTTTCAAGGTTTACCATTCTGACGTCATACCGAAACTTAGTTCTGTCATTGGATATAAATTTTCTTAATTTCAGACCAATGTAGAATTTAGTCAGGTACCTAACCTTTTCCCTCACCCCCTCTCAGTAGTCCTTAGTCACTTTTAGATCCGGTTATATCTGGATTTACCAAATTTCCATTCGCTTTGTAATTTCCGCGGCTAAAGTTTTCTTTCTGATTGGAGGAATTCTCCTACCTCTGGCTTTTTCGGCGCAATGTTATCAGAATAATCAAGAACGACTCTACGAGCACAGCCGTGGAAATCAACTACGCTATACTGGCTGGTAAAGACGTGGATTTCGAGTGTAAAACAGGTAAAATTTAGACTAAATGTCATCGTAAACGTCGTGTGATTAATCGGGAGCCAGGAAACCCATATTTTTGTTGAAAGAACTGCAAAACCAGGGGAAAATATCTGATTCAGGATTTCGGTTTGCAGGAAGCCATGTTTGCTGCCCAGCTATAACAGCAAAAGTGAAAGAGTGACTTTACTTTTTTTTCTTGTTATTCCAAATTCAATTAGGGACTAGGGAAATTACGACCTGATTAGTGCATGTTGGTCGTGTATTAAGTAAATGTGAATTATTATTATTTATTTCGTAATTGCATGTATGTAGTAGGTTTAATAGTACTGTAAATAATCATAATGGCAGCTTAAGTTAGTTCAAAAGGGCTCCTATCCCCTTTTCTGAATTGAACCGGTTCTAGCGGGGGAATGGGTTAGTTATTGTTCGTTTTAGGGCCTTTTCCCCTTTCAGGGGAAGGGTCCCTACATAAACCTCCTTAAGGTGCCCCCCGGGCATCAACTTTTGGTAGTCATTATGTAAACAATTGGTCAGGTCAATTGGACCTAGTGTTTACCTTTCTCATTTTGCCCCCTCTAAATTTAATAGAGCCGACGGTATATATCAGAAGGGAGTATTTATTTTGTCAACATGCATGTAACTAAATGGTGCATGTTTGGTTTAGTTAGTTGTTTTATGTATAGTATTAGCAGTGGTGTATGTAGTTAGTAGTTTTGTGTGAGTGTGTGAATTTTCGATTTGGACAGTGTATAAATATGTGTTAATTTAGTACCATTTTCCTAACAGAAATAAACCAGAGTAAATATTAAATTTCTGATTAATGAGTACAAGTATACATTTCAGTACACGGTAAATTATGCCTCCACTACAGCGCCACAGCGTCCGGTTTCGGTACTCAATTGTTTGTTGACAATACGACATCGCATAACTTAGTGATCTAGGTTGTTGGATTTTAGTCATTTATTCAAAAATTACTTTCATTGGACATGGATTTCGGGTCAGATGAGTATACCTTCGTATAAAATAGCATGAGATCTTACTGTACTGAAAATTTCAGCTTGCTAGGTCCAGTAGTTAATGAATAATCCGCTGAAATAAAGAACACCTATTTTCTTAATAGAAGTAAAGCCCATATGCTGTTACTGTTTGTTTAAAAATGTAGTATTAAATTCTTTTTTCCCGTGGCTGTCGAAAATTCCATTGTTGCTTCAGTTTTATCAACAAATCAGAAATAGATTAATCATTGACAATTTAACTTTCCGTAAATACATGTATGATTTTTTTTTTTTAAACCTGCAAGGTAAATACAATTTGGGTGCTTCGAAATAAAGAGTACGTGGTTCGATGAATGTGATCGTGTGGTGGTTTGAGCGTGATAGATTGTGATAGTTATATATATATATATATATTTATTACTGCGTAATGTAGATATGTGTATGGCCTGCGTGTAAAATGTACGAAATAGGGTGTTTATAAAATATTACTTCGTGCGAAAATTAGTAGATAATGAATGAACGTAATGATATGTTAATAATATGATATATAATATGAACGAGATGACGACCCCTATATTTAAATGGATAGGCCTAGTGAATTTTATATAGTGAAAATATGAATATGTTTACGAAAAAAAAAAAATCTCTCGCGTTTTGACTTCCACACCAGTGCATTCATCCAACCGAGTTTGCTACTTGAATGTAAATTATAGTTGGGAATTGTGTGTTACTTTGCATTTATGTACCTCATAATAACAGCCCCAGATCTTAAGCCTTTCAATAGATAGAGTAGTATCATGTGGGAATTACTTCTAAAGGTTGACAGAAATGATAATTAAGAAAACCAACTGCTATATCCTGTGATCATCGAAAAGTACAGGTTTCGGTCATTTGTACCTTTAGCATTCATTGCCTCTCCGAGATTTTTTTTTTTTTTTTGTTGCTTACCTTATTTATTTATTGTGCAGTGTTCATATAACTCAGTTCGGACT
This sequence comes from Thermobia domestica, assembly GCF_964235325.1. Classification (NCBI taxonomy): domain Eukaryota; kingdom Metazoa; phylum Arthropoda; class Insecta; order Zygentoma; family Lepismatidae; genus Thermobia; species Thermobia domestica. Next base: position 81,589,072 of record NC_137464.1, read on the forward strand.
ATCCGATTAAATTAACTGCTACTAAATGTAGCGTACCCGGACGTCGACCCCTAGTCCCCTTAAGTATTTTCATGTCTTTTCTTAGTTTAATTAGATGAGGGAAATTAACGACGTCCCAGACGGTGGCATGTCTGCGCTGGGTAGCCATCGGTGATGTTTCGGTAATTGAAATCACCGATCCAAAATTCAGTTTATTTATTTAATTTTTTTTTTAATTTTGGCGAATTACTAATTAGGGATACCTTAGCTATTACTCTAATTTCATCCCTATTCTGGAATCTTCTAGTTTCCAAGAGGTCGGATGATTTTTTTTTTTTCTTGAAATTCTAAATTAGCGCCTTCTCTAACCTTCCGGACGATTTCCGGGAACCTGCTGGTTTGGGCCGGATACGGGGATCGGATTTCAATCTTACAACCAAACTCTTGTGGGATTGGGATCTGATGGACACAGAACTTGCATCCTTGGCAGCAGGTCGTTCCTTGAGTCTACGTATTTGAGTAGACCACCCTTTTGGCATGTTAAGAATATTTTGGCTATGGATTTGTCGAGATAGAAATTCGACTTTTGTCTTTGTAGCGTTAGTTATTTCTCACTTAAGTCTTTGGCGCCACTATTCTTCGTCTTCCTTCTTCTCTATCTCTCTCTGTCTTCATTACTTCGAGATTTTTTTTTAATTTTTCAACCTTGCCCCCCCCCCCGATTTCTGAAACTCATGAAAACGTACAATATTTCATATCACTTATTTCGATCGTATGTACTAACTGAGACATCGAGGGATGCAATTCGTGGAGGTATTGCAGCACATCTCGGGACCATTTTCGCGATATTCAATCCACCACTGGAGAAATTGATGGGAAGGTACACTATGCTTTCGGATTCCTAGAAACATTCGTTATTCATGGATCATACAAATTATATCCATTGACAACTGATTTCTGGTTTTTATTTCTATTGATTGGTCATATAGTGTGTATGTATTAGTAGTCTGGGCCCACTAGTTTCCAATAACATTGATTTTTTTTTATATACATCTATATATGTGCTTACATAGTTTTAAAAGTTACGTGCCTGCTCAATTTGTTACATTTCCACCTCTTATGTCACTAAATAACACCAACTATTTTTTATATATATATATATGCGGATCTTTAGTAAATTGAAAATGATTATTGATTATCGGGTTTATACATAGAAAGTACAATGTTGCAACCTTATGAGAGAAAAAAGTGAATTTTGATAGTCAGGGTTTTTGTTTTGTCTTTGAGCCAATAAAATATAAACATTTATAAAATATGAATACTTGTCGAATATGAACGGTTATGTAAAATTTAAACGTCGACAAAATACTACGATGGATATTAAAGTAAAATTTATTGTATTGAATAATATGAATATATATATACGAGTATGTATGTAATGGGCTCGGTATTTACCCTGGTTTTGTTTAGGTTGCCATAGGTTTTTGACACCCGACCGTTACCAACTATTTGTGACATATAGTGTTACCGCGTATATTGTAATAAATTACATTTTGTTGAGTGGTTACTGATGTCTGTAACTATTAAAGTTGAATATAATGTTAAATACCGCATGTAAGTAAAACGAGTAGCAGGTCGTAAGATAAGTAAAATAACCCTAATCCTCATCCAAATTTATTCGCAAGATCAAAGTGAAATTAATAACCTACGAAACAGTGTGCCCCACCAACGAATCTTCTATCAGTAGACTCTGAAACAAATCCTTCCCCTACGATCAGAAATTTAACTATTCAGTGACTAGAATCTTTTGACTACAAGATCTATACTATAAAGAAAATTACTGGTCTTAAATTTAATGAAGAGAAATTTAGTTGATAACTTAATGTGAATACCGGAATATGGAAATATGTTCTCAATATCTGTGACTGGATTCAAAATTTTTTTAACCTTGATAAACTTTGAAATTTTATATTGAGTGCGTCGAGTGACGAAATGAGAAATATAAATATATATGTGATATGAAGCGACTATTTGTCTATAGCTAAAACAAAAACAATTAAACACTCTCATGGACACAAACCACAGTGCGAAAAGAGAGTTGGAAAAAGGAGCTATTATCGATGTGAGAACAAAGACTCATAAAATCGTCGAAATGTCTCCTCTTTGGACAGAGACCTAATAAAATGTTACTAAAGTGTTTTTTTTTTTAGAATGATTAACCAATTATATATATATATATATATTTTTTTATTTATTTTTTCTTTCTTTTTCCACAACGATATATATATATATTCATGACATTGAATCCTAAATGTATTGATCTTTGAATTTTTTTTTATTTTTGTCTTTCATTTTTTTTTTTTTTTTGTCAAATTCTCTTTTATGTAATGCAACTTTTAATATATATATAGGAAGATAAATGTGTTATTTGGTCTTGATAAAATTAGCGAATTTCTATGCATGTTAATGAAACATTCTTTCCATGTATTAAATTTTTTCCCTGTTATGTCCAACTAATTTTTCTTTTATTGAAATGTAATAAATGTATATAGTAATGTAGTTAGGTTAGTTTAATTTAACTAAATACAACCCGAAGTATACATTGTCCTGTATGAATGTGTGTGTGAGTGAAATGTAGGTTTAGTATTAAGTGCATCCATTATTTTGACATATATGTGTGATTTATTATAATTAATGGTAGTTATCAATTAAACTCATTGAATGTTAATACTAACTTAAGTTGGCTCTATGAAGGAAGTAAAAAGGACTGAAGTAGCCTGAACGAATGATCAGCATGGGAGAACTGTGAGAGTCAAAATCTTCTACGAATATGTAATACTCTGATTTTTTTTTTTTCTTTGTGGTCGATTCTAACATGCCATCAACTTCGTCGTTTATTTTTCAAATATTGGATATTAGTGGAAATATTGAATAAACTGTAAACTTAAACTTTCTCGTCTATCTCAGATCTAGATCGGGATAATTTGGTAGTTGGGGTTAAATGGATCTAGATCGGGGATGTATGGGTTAACATGTGTCTACCCTTGATCACCTTAATACCAAATATTAACCCAATAGCTATTGGAATTCGATAATTATTCACTTTTCTTTACCATATTTTTCAAAATATTCAGTAACAGCTTCCTCTTTATCACCTTCTTACTTTACCTCTTTCCTCTTCTATTTTCCTTTTCCTTTCTTCATCTTCTTCTTCTATTTTTTAATAAAACTAAAAAGGGGGTCGTGACTGGGAATCCTAGATGTAATAAACACGGTCATGTATTTAGTTATTTTATTTCATTCTCTTTAGAAGTCCGATAAAAAGTTTTCTCGTTTCAATCGAATCTAGTATGTTCAAAATTAAGAAACGGTGGTTTCTATGGCAACGACGACTTTCCCTTTTACAAGTTATCTCAGAAACGTATAGAACAAGAGATCTATGTAGTTGTCCCCAATGAAGTACCTGCTTTTCAAGAAAATGCAGCGCATACGCGATATTTCACACTTAATCAACAATATAGCTAATATGAAGCAAACTAGGCAAAATAAGTTTTGCTGGAATTGACGTACATACCCCCGGCGAAATTAAAATACTGCTAATTTTACAGTACTTATGTGATATCTTCAAATAGATAAAAGATAATTGAAATATGGAACAAGAGCACCCTAGACAATATTATTTTGCGTGAGATACCGTTATCACAAGTCACATAGTGGCCGCCGATTTTCAAAATGGCTCGAAATCGAAAGCAGATAAGTGAGTCGTGATAACGGTTTCTCATGTAAAATTATATTGTCTAGGGCGCTATTGTTCCACATTTCGATTATCTTTTATCTATTTGAAGATATCACATAATTACTGTAAAATTAGCGGTATTTTAATTTCGCCGGGATGAAGACTCTTAAGTGCGTTCATTTTCCTCATATCTCTAATATTAAGGAAAGAACATCCGGTCTCTAGTTTTAAGAACTCATGTTGGTGTGGAATGAGGATATTGATTACCACTAAAATTACTTTACATTCATAAAGTACACTGATTTGACAATTGCTAGTATACAAATTTCGTACATTTTGAGTACTAATTTTTTGAACACAGTCAGGGTACAGTTAGTGACCAATATATAAGTACCGATATTACGTCAGTTTTATTGACCAAAGATAGCAGGGATTGGTCAACACGAAAAATCAAGCACATAGAGAGGTGTATGAAGTGAGGACACGAAATGTTAGTTGTCATGAATATAGAAGGGTTCTGAGCAAATTTTTGAGATGTATGATCACCTTGGATACCAACATATGCTTCGCACTTATTTCTCATGCTGTCCACGAGAAAGATAATGAGTTCCAGGGATTATGGGGTTTTTGCCACCACTGGATTTTAGTGTTGTATACCAAATTTGTTCAAGTAGAATTCAAGCACTCGAGATAATCATTTTTGTGCTTAGAAACCTGCTAAATGCGTTTCAAAATTGATATAACTTACAATTTGTGTGAGTTTATGTGTGTAGCCAACGTTGAATCTCCATTGTAGTGAGTAGCAATCGCGACAAATGTCGGGGACCTGGACCTTCTGGAGGAGGCATGATAAAAATTATTTTTCTTTTAATATTGTATAACCTTCCTAGAGATTAAATTAAACAAAATTAGATTTAAATACATGGATTTAACGATCTTTTATCATTACAAGAGCGAAGTTTAGACCATTCATAATACGAGAATTTAGTGAGTTTTATACTGTTACTTTGCTATTTTCAAACCCACAGAAATTATTAAAATACACGGGTGGACAACCTTTCCATAGATTTTCTGAAACAAGATGGAGTGTGCGAGAATTGAAGTGGATTTAAGTTTAGCGTCCTGTCCAGAAGCAATGCTATATGAGACTTGGGCCTACAACTTAACGTAAAATTCGAACGACCTGAGTTACCACCATGAATTGAACCCGAGTCTCCCACGCTAAAGGCGCGTACACTATCCACATAGCCACGAAGAAGTTCTGCGTACGAATTGAAACGAAACCTATTGAGACAGAAAAACTACTAGAAATAACAAAAGCTTTACAAATGTGCAGTAATGGGATAGAAGAAGTAAACGGGCAGATTATATTTCTCCAAGTTTGGTCCATTAATTCTACTGGATGTTTGAAGGGAAAATTTAGACCATATAAATATAAGAAGTTGAATCTTGCAGTCGAAATATAACTCATTTGATACTGAAACACTCGCGGAAGAAACTGAAGAAGAACAATTTATAATAAAGGTTTTCTTGATATAATCGTACATAAGATCGTACCTCAGATGGCCTTTCGGTGTGGAGAGATGAGAAATATTTGTGCAACTTTCGAAGCCATTCACAGAATAAACACTTTGAGTGACAGAGATGCAATCCAAAAATTAGTTATGATCTACTTAGATGATATGAGTAATAGTCTTGTCAAAGAGAAACAAATGAATAAGTAAATATGTGTGCAGCTACTTTCTCGGATCTGACTAAGTTACAAAAAATAAAGAGCTTTCATTTCTTCTTCTCATAGAGATTTATAAATTGACGTTCCAATATTTATGTTTCCTGAACTTTGCATTACACTCAGTTTTCATTACCCTGTTAGTGACTGTTGTTTCAGATGAAAGAGAGTTTAGTAAATTATTTTTAAATCAGAAACCATTTGAGATCAAAAAGCTTAACTTTATGGTAATTTTCCTCGTGATAACATGGACAAATACGTTTAAAAAGAGTTCCATTGGATTTAGAATCATCAAATTAGTATGGAAAGCGCAATTAGAAATGTATCTAAGTGTGAATATTTTCACCATTGCCATAAACATTGCTTCAATGAGCAAAAGCTTGAGGTTATTTTTCCCGTGACCTGATGCATGTTGAAAAATTTTTTCATTCGATTTAGCCTCCTCCAAATAATTTACAAAGCGCAATTGGACATTTATCTAAGTCTGGGTGCCTTTTTGCTAGTGGTATTAGAGTTAGTTTTTTGGGTTAAGAGAAACTAAATCATCTAATACTATTGTCAATAGAGCATGAATTTGTCTCTAAAATGAACTTCCTTAAGGTATTAATAAGTTAATCAGCAACAAGAATAGAAGATTCAGTGTGTTTTATCTACTGTGGCTCAAAAGTATTCAGCTTACATTACCTGTGGGCAGCCTTGCATATCATAAGGGTAGTCTTGTAAGAGTCTATAGTATTTCTGACTATGACTTTACTCTGTGCTAATTGTTGCGCTAATGAGCAGCCAAAATTTGTTTACTTAGGCAACTAAGCTATTTGTAATTCAACTCGTGTAGAGCCTCTTCTCCTTCGCAGTGACCAGATATAAAAGATCCAAAATTTACAACGTGAAATATTGTGTCGTATATAAATATGTAAAGGGGAAGGCTTGTTTTACTACCAATATCATTTAAAAAGAGAGAAAGTTAAGGTGGATCACTAGGTGTTCTCGACGCTATGCTAAACGCTGCTTGAATAGCGCGGAGTTGCCAGATAGTGTCAATTTTTACTGATGTCAGATAGTAAAGGGATTAATCATGGAATTCTGCTTAGATACTTACCGGAGAAATTATTTTTCGACCCTTACCGCGATTCCTCTTCTCGAACTGCAACACTAGAATCCAGGAATTTTCTTATTGTGACTACTACACTAAACGTACAAATTTGGCAACAACGCATTATGTCGTTCTGCGAAAGTTTCATCTCAAAATCTATTTCCTTAAATGTAAATTAATATTTAAATAAAACATGAAACATAACACGAAAAACGGTCAAACAACATATCTATTTCGTAATAAGATTGTTACTTTACCAACACAAATAAACATTTCATAAAACGGAGCACTTCTAGTAACAGCAAGTGCCATCTTGTGTGCTTATTGTAAAACGATTTAAATATTTTCTTTTATTTGTTAACTTTTTCGAAATTACAAGACAGAACCAAATGAATCAGTGTCTTGTGCTCTATCTTATAGTACAATATTTATAATATGTAACGTTTCATTGCGCAAGTAGTTAAGAGAAAGCTAAAATATGTACTGACTTCCGGGTAGTGATCTACCTTAAAAGCAGTATTTCATTCGAATTTATATTTTTCTTAATGGACGACGTGCAGTTTGTACATAATTTAGAGGACAAGATTCTAATAAGAGCTGTAGGAGTATGAATCAAATGTGATGTTATGTTGTAATAATTATTTTTTCATGCTTCTAGGCGCACAAATTTTATTTGTTTTATGTTATTTCTATAAAAAGGCTTCTGGGGAACATTAGAAACCAGTTAGAGTTAGCAGAAGGGCTAGATGAGATCAGCTTTGAGCTTCGTAACTTAACATATGTACCTTTCTTACAATTGGCATTTTGTAACTCCGTATTCTTGCGACTGCCAGAACTATTATATTTCTTAAGTATATAGAGGCCACGGAGGCTCAGTGGTAAAGCATTCATTCGTGGTGCGTAAGGTTTTTGGATGGATCCCAGCTCGCGCTAAATGGGATATGTGGTGGACAAACACCATGTGTGTGTGTGTGTTCTCGGAGTTGTCCGTTTCCTCCCACTTTCTTCATTCTATCATTTTCATTATCAACATTTCCTTTAGCCTGCACGACATAATCGTGGAACGTAAATCTGAAATATTTCATTTCATTTCATTTTTCTTAAGTATATAAAACCCAGTCCTTTAATCGAAATAGGATAACGGAGAAATAGAATATTATATAACAAGGTGTGATATTAAGAACCGTTAAAAGAGAAAATATTATTACATCAATTTATGAAACTATCGTGATATTAATTGTGTTTTGTATTCGTTTGAGTGAAGCTTAATGTTCTTTTTTAGTAGCAAGGCTAATGGCTGATATCAATAAAACGGAGAAGTTACTCATTACGCCCAATTTTGAAGTAGTTACTCGCATTGCTATCAATAAGAAGAGAACTGAGCACTACTCGTCTCGGCTGACCTCGGAGAAGCCCCGCCGTTTTGAAGTAACCACACCTCTATTCTCGAGCCGAGTAACTACTCCGCGTTTGATATCAATAAAAATCAAAGACTCCTCTGTGATGCTAGTAACATTTTCCAAATTTGTGGAGCAAGCTAAATAAGTGACTACGTGCGAAATATGGCAGAGTATATGATTGTTTTGCTATGTAGCAAAACTTATAAATTGCATAGAACTGTTGCAAATGGAGATTACAAAAAACATAGGTTCATGACAGAAAATGTAGTGGTTAGCACAATATTTTTTAGGAGAATCAACCGAAATTTGGGGTGGTGCACTACGTAATGACGAAAAGATGCGGGTTTCTTGCTTTACGTGAGTGATCCGGGATTCCAGGTCTGAATGTCAGGAGATTCTGTTGGGGCTCAAAGTACTGTGTCTATGACTACTACAAGTGTAATGGATGCGATTATTGCGAAATCTGAAAATTGATTGTTTCCAGAGGTGTGCGTAATATTCAAACAGCAAAAGCAGAGTGGCAAGAACAATATACATTTCCGGGTGCTATCGGAGCACTTGACTATACGCACGTGGCAATAAAAAAAAAACCTAGTATTTTGGAGACGAATACGCTAATAGGAAGAGCTCCTTCGTGGCTAAGCGGGTAGCGTACATGCCTTTGGCATGAGAGACCTGCGTTCGATTCCCGGCGGGAGCTCATATGGTTCGGATTCCAAGTTAATCAGTAGGTCCCGTCTCATATAGCCTCACTACTGAAAAGGACGTTAAACTCAAAATCAACTCAACTCAACGTTGATAGGAAGAGTGTATACATGAGAATGTATATTTTTTTATGCCAAAGTGAAAGGGGACACGTATGGTGTGGAAAACCCAATCAGATGGATGTGCTTTATGACGTGACTGGCTGGACTATTTAAAAAAAGGAAACAAAGGGGCCAAGTGTCTGATTTCGTTCTTAAAGCCAAACAATCTTGGGCAAGACCTTGGACAACACGTGATATGCACTCGTCGTGCTCATCTTGATATTGCTGGATTCGAATCAACATCCATCAGTTCCAAGAGGTTCGTTCCCATGGTTTCAGTATTACTTTCTTGTTTCCCGTTTTCTTTCTCAAATTAATTTTTATTATTTATTATTTTTTTAATGCTCGCTCGAATATTAAAGATTCTCTTTTGGATTTGTGTCTCATTTGTAGAGGTATTTGATATTTCGTTGCATTTCACTGTAATTGCCTTCAAAGCTTCGACTTTCCTTCGTTTACTTTCTGGTAACTGTGACTTTGAAAGTACCACTGGAACTCTTATAATATCCACAAATACACTTTAATTGAAACTGGCGTTCTTACTTGCTTGTTCCATGGCGTTTAGGTACTATGCCATAGGTTAAAAACAACGAAATGACCGCGTGACGGATGGGAGAAATGAGTAACCACTTCCTTTATTGATACGACTCAGTGCTACGCGCAGAGGAAACGCGAGTGAACGTTCATAAATCTGGAGCAGTCTAGACCTGAGTAGTGGCTTGTTTTATTGATACGAAATTGAGGGAGGAGATTACTCCAGGTGTAGTTACTCAGATTCTCGAGCAGGACTTCTCAGGAGTAGTTACTTATTTTTATTGATATCACCCATAGACCGTATTTGAGAACAAGATCCTTAGACTAATATTCGGACCCAAGAAGAACGGGAATGGGGAATGGCGGAAACTTCATAACGAGGAACTACATAATTCATACGGTTTACCCAACATTGTTAGGGTCGTCAAATCTAGGAGGCTTAGGTGAGCGGGTCATATAGCTAGAATGGAAGAAAGTAGAAACGCTTTCAAAGTCTTGACTGGAAGACCAATCGGTAAACGACCATTAGGAAGACCTAGGTGCAGATGGGAGTGCAATATTAAGATGGATCTCGCAGAGATTGGAATACAAAGTAGAAACTGGATGCAGGTAGCTACGGATAGAAGCCAGCGGAGAGCTTTTGTGAACGCGGCATTGAACCTCCGGGTTCCATAGGCCATAGAGTTAGTTAGTTAGTTAGGCTAATGAGACCTCTTTCATTCCAAAGATGAGAACAATTGCCCTTATTCACAAGAGATCAAAAATACGCCTGGCAACCGTTACCTTTTACGTCAGATACGTGTAATCCTGCGGATATTTTAATGAGATATGATAAAATCGCAATAAAAGTACTGCAGCATAATCATGACAAACAACACTAAAATTGAGTTGTGGCAAATGGCACCACAGCAAACAACATGCAAATATCTTGCCCAATTCCTACCTGAGGGCTGCTTTCAGATCGAGAAGGGCCAAAGATGGAGATTCCGCTGTGCAACATAAAGTCCAAGAACATCCCAGGCAAGCTCAATGGGATACAGACAGGGAAATATGGTGGCCGATCCATGCGATAGATATTCTCATGCTTTAGAGTCTCTTCAATTTGATCAGTTCTATATGGATGTGCGTTTTTGGCCATAAACACGAAGTCTGGACCCACTGTACCACGGATAAGATGCACATATCCTGCCAGGATCTCATTATAATACCGTTTTCCGGTGAAGGATTTGCCTGCAAATATATACAGTGGGGTTCGTCTATTTTTCATGATGCCCGCTCATACCATAACACTAGGACCCTCTTGCCTGTCACATTCGCGAATGTTTGGTGAGTAGTAACGTGTTCCTTGTTCATACCACTTCAATTGATACCCGGAATAAATGCACTCAGAAAAATCCGTTATCCGGACAGCAGTATATTGTACAAATATATACGGAATCCTTTATTTACTACAGAAATTAGTACGGATCATACCTTACCCATATGTTACATACGCACTGTATTTAGATGTTACATCATGCCTTGCAGGATATCTGACATCTGACAGTCTTCCGTATATGATATACGTAAACTTTTTTCTTTTTACATACGTCAGCTATATGTTACATCTGTATGTGAGATCTTGACCACCTATATACAGTTCTTTTGTTCGTACGAAAAGGACATTTATTCGGAACACATACGGGAAGTACGTATAACATATACTTTTTCAGCTATACGTTTGCTGTACGTTAAGTCCAAAAACTACAGGATTTACACATGTAACCTACGCCACATACGTTTTTTTTTGTTAGTGTGGATTCATAGAACATGGCTCCTTTGAGAACACGAGATTGGCTCAGTTCCTTTCGTCCCAGTCATGATATGAGCTGTGGAACAGAAAAACTGTGAAGAAAAAAAGCTACTAGAATTAATGGCGTCAAAACTAAGAGGTTAGCTGAGGACAAAAGTAGCTGAAAACTTCTCAATTCCGTGCAAGTACAGTATTTAACGAGGTGGCGAGTACATGCGGTGTTTTACTTTTAGAATATCCCCAAAACAAGGAGTGCGTCGTATTCGCCGAAACAGAGATCTCTACCATTTCAGTCTCAATAAGTTTCTCAAGTTATTCCATATTGTTTGATGTCTTTCTTGCTTCCTTACGATGTACGACAACATTCTTATTACATACAGTTCAGCGACTCAGTAGATGCAGTTTCAATACACTCGCTTTACTTATCCTTTTAGTGCTTATACTTTTCTCTGGGTGTAAATGTAGTAGAGATATTTCCAGATACGCATGTAAATAAAAGTACATTTAGTTAAACACATGTTCCTATGAACTACTTAATTTTTATTTTATTTTCAAAAATATGAAAAAATATACTTTTAAAAATAATAACCAGAAACTCCTTAGTTAAGTTGGACAAGTATAGTACTAAGGAAATATACACAGTATTACTGATATTGTTTAGGTATAACCATGGGCGCCCGAAGGTGCGGGCAGGGTAGGCCCGGGCTCCCTTCTGGCTCACGAAAATGTATACGTAATATAGCAAACCACGTATATTATACTAAATACCAGACGTAATATAGCATCCATGGAGATGGGTCCCCTCTAGAAAATTTTCTTCGGGTGTAGCGACCGCCTCTGGGTATAGCGACCTTTCTGGGACTAACAGACTAAGATTTGATCTTCACTAATCTAGTTATTAATTTACCTTCGCTTTCTTTTAGTTGTTACTTCTTATCATAGGACTTTGTGAGTAGAATATTCAATGCTTTATGCTTTGTTCAATTGTGTTTATTTAATTTGAAACATGAATAAATATTTATAGAGTAATTATTTCACTTTTTTAATATACGAGGGGCATTCAATAAGTAAAGAGACAAATTGCTATAGCTCAATAAAGATTTATTTGAATCTTTCAATACTAAGGCTATTTTTCAATATAATCACCCTTTACAGTTATGCATCTATCCCATCTTTCTTGCAGCTTCCTAATTTCCTTGGCGAAGAAATCTTTCGATTTATCTCGAAGCCACCTTTGCACCGCTGCCTTAAATTCCTCATTGTCTGGGAACCCATCTGGCACACGTTTTTCTGTACTTTAAAATGTTCCTAATGACATTGTGAACAGTTCCAACACTTACTTGAACTTCCTCAGCTATCATTTCAACAGTAATTCTTCTGTTATCACGAATAAGTCCATCAATCCTCGATTCCAACGAAGAACCAGAAACTTCCACTGGACGTCCACATCGGGGTTCATCACCTACACTTGTTCGGCCACTTTTAAACCGATCAACCCACTTGTACACATTTGCACGGTTCATACAACTGTTACCGTACTGTCTCAACATTCGAGAAAAAAATTCACTTTGTTTTACACCTTCTGTGACTAAAAACCTAATGACTGAGCGCTGTTCTTCTAATGTGCAATCTTCTAGAAGACTTGCCATGATGAATTGATATTTTTGAAGTTATGTTGACATAAAATTACGAAACAGCAGATCAGAGCATATCCCAAGGTTGCCAGCTAACACCCCTGAAACAAAAAAAAAAAAAAAAAAATGGTTAGTGTTAAAAATATAGACTTTGTCTCTTTACTTATTGAATGATCCTCGTATCTGGCTATGTTGTTGGCTCTTGAGTTTTTGTTCACTTTATAGTAAATCCACCGTTTTGAAATGAATAAGGTTATTTGCATATCAATTTGTCCCTCATGAAAATTGTGATAGGACTTTTGTGAGTATAAAGGCCTTTTGAGTGCATATGCCATAGGATATATTATTTTGTCTTGTGATGGGCTTCAATAACCCTCATTTCGATTTGCACGGCCTTGACTTGTAATCGATTAGTTAAAAAGAAGAGGACAAAAGTGTCACAAGTAAATCACGTGCTGCATCAACTTTATGTGACAAATGCGTCCTCGTTACAATCCTTTCCCCTCTCCGTGTCCCTTCCATTGACAGCATAATAGTGTTTGTTTTGGATTCAAGATTGTTGTTCTAGCAATTCCACTCAATTATCTGCTTTGGTAACGAGCTCTTAGGTTAACAGTTAGTTCAGCTTTTCTAATTGCCATGCTGTCGATGGGGGCTTCTCAGTAGAAAAATAATGATATTGAACAAAGGAATTAAATAAAGCTTTACAGTGTTTTATTTTATGCAACGAAAACGTTGTACATGATTATTGGGAAGTGAACGGACGTTGTCATGAAGTCTACCCGAATAAATAGTAATGATCGTTAGTTATGCATTGTTGACAAATAGCTGGTAATTTTAAAATAAACGTACTCTACACTTTCACATGTTATTTTCACATTAAATTTTCTTTCTCATAAGAAGAGAATTGTGGTGGAAGAAATTTATTCTTTTTAAAGATATGATTACAGTAAAATAGCAGTATAACGATATTTTTCACTGAGAAAAAAAACGTATGTGGTGTACGTAAAAACGTAGGTTACATGTGTAAATCCTGTAGTTTTTGGACTTGAAATACAGAAAACATATAAACCTAACTGAAAAAGTATATTTTATACGTATTGTCTGTGTAAGTGTTCGGAATAAATGTACTTTCCGTACGAACGAAAGAACTGCATACATGTGGTCAGGATCTCACATACAGATGGATGGATGTAACATATAACTGGACTTATGTAACATCCGTATATGTATGTAATATATGGAAGACTGTTAGATGTCATAATCCTGCAACGACATGATGTAACATTTAAGCGGGAAAAGTATGTAGCGTATGGATAACATATGTTCCGTATTGATTTCTGTAGTGAACATAAGGATTCCGTATATTTGTACAATATACCTCTGTTCGGACAACGGATTTTTCTCAGTGCGGGGACCTCAACAATTAATTTCGCACACCCGGTGGAAGACTGTTGCAAGTTAAAATACATATTTATGGGATCATGACTCTTAAAGTTGTTATTCTATCAAAATCGCTTCCTGGAATACTGGTATTTCTGCCATGTAGGGGTTAATTTGTTTAGTTACGTTTCTGCGAAAATACCATCAGGTAGAGCTCGTTTCTCTCTCTCAATTCTCTTTTCAGCGATGATAACTCAAAATTTCCATTTTTTGAGTTGTAACACTCTTCCACCGGGTGTGCGATTTGTTTTAGCGAAATTGTCTTGTACTGAAATAAATCAATTCTCAACAATCAATTCTGTTGTTATATTTACTACAGGATTCACATTACTTCAATATAAATTTTCAGGGAAAAAATAAAAATACATAATTAAACCATGAAAGCATGTAATTATAGCAGCTTAAAGTGTACTTGTTAAGCATTTATTCAACTATCATTGTGCAACTGTTTATTTTAAATAAAGGAGGAATGTTAAGTTAAAATAAACATACACATAATTAAAACAAAATCCTTAATAATTACAGTAAATTTTTAATATTTTATAATAAGAAAGAATCTGTCTTGACTATAACTTAATTCTTTGAATTGGAAGATGCACAAAGCTTTATTAATGGAATAAAGCTCATTAGTTACTTTCAAATCAGTATACTGCTCGACTTCTTGCATAAATGTATGAAAAGTGGTTAGTGTATCATTTGAATAATAAAATAATGTAATAAGATAAATATCCTTAAGTATTATAAACGAGATGTATTTTAATTGTATATATTTAAAAAAAAAAACAAAGGGAAAACCACGAAATTTTCATTCGTTATATTGAAAGTTCAAAATTCGATAAAACGAAATGTTTTAACACACATTATAAACTGGAAAGGCAAGGAACCTAAAACTTATTTCTTACTAGCAATCACTACAGCGATGAAGTACGTATTTCTTTATTTTTAATTAACAATCTACATACTTAATTTTACACTTGCAGCTCAAGAAAATTCTTGCATTAAACATTTTGTAAATAAATAATATTATAGAAAAGACCCTCATTTTCCAATCAGTGGAATTTCGAAAAGGCTAAAAATTGATTTTTCTTAAGTGCAGGGGTAAAAGTACGGGGGAATGTGGGGGTTAAGTGCAGGGGTAGGCGCCGTTCTCCTACCTCCAAAAAATAAGTACGGCGTCCCTCCAGTTCAGAAAAAAGTTAAGGACAAAGATAAGCAGGAGAACGGCGGGACGTCAAGCCGCTACCTACCGTCCCCTACTTTTTCAGATCCACTTTTATCCCTGGTTAAGTAGTTGTATGCCGAATTCCTCATCTCCAACTTAAGTGAATTCTGACATTCAGCCGTTGTAAATAAATAAAGAGAAATTTCATTATTATAGAAATTGACCCTCTTTTCCGCCTTTGGAGGGAATTCTCGAAACGCACATTCTCTTATTTCTACTTTTAAGTGTTTATATACCGCATTTCACAACTTCAACTTAAACGAATCTTCCAGAGGTGGAGTGAGTCCATGTGTCGTGGGTCAAGTAGGTCAAGATTTGTGAGTGGGTCAAGACATGACCCGTTGCGACCCACTATCCACCGACCCACTCTGACCCACTGACGCACCATAACCACTCTGCTCAGTTCATTGATATAGCACCTTTTGAACACGGGTGAATTTGTCTACGTTTTACTTTCAAGGCCTCCATTTTTCTTCTTTCTCCATTTGTTTCTATTTATTTACCTGTGATGAGTATATCTAAGTGAAAAAAGAACTTCAGACACTTTTGGATATTAATATTTGTAATTGTAATAATCAGTGGCGGCGATTAGACGTTAAAAGTGGGGTGGCAAGACATGATCTGAATATTTGTATATCAATGTTAGTTTCCCTGGTTCATACTAACACTTTGTTGACGGAGAATTGTATAACTAATAGGATACTATTTGGTCTAGGAATTAATTCGTGCGGTTGGTACGCACACATTGAAGCTGTAGTACAAACACAAAATACATAAATACCTTAAGAAAAATATTGTCCATCGCTAGCCACCACTTTCGCCCATCTGTCAGGCAATGTACGGATTCCGTGGCGAAAGAAGTCCTCATCCTTGGAAGCGATCCAGTCAGAGACCCATGTTTCGATATTTTCTGAAGAAGTAAACCGCTGTCCAATCAAATCGTTGTTCATGCAATCGAACAAGTAGTAGTCCGAAGGAGCAACGTCTGGTGAATACGGCGGGTGGGGTAAAACTTCCCATCCGACATTTTCTAAATAGGTTTTGACCGGTTTTGCGACATGTGGGCGAGCGTTATCATGTTGAACAATAAGTTTATCATGTCTGTTCTCCCATTCTGGTCGTGTTCTGGCCAGAGCTTGCTTCAAACGCATTAATTGTCGTCGATAACGTTCTCCATTCATAGTTTCACCCGGTTGCAGCAGCTCATAGTACACCACACCTTTCATATCCCACCATATGCACAGCATAACCTTTGCACAGTGAATATCTCGTTTTGGTTGTGATGGACCTGGTTCACCTGGTTTCACCCAGGCCTTTTTTCGTTTAGAGTTCTCGTAATGGATCCACTTCTCATCACCCGTAATAATTCGATGCAGAAACCCCTTTCTGCTCTGTCGTTGAAGCAGCAATTCGCAAATGGTTTTTCGTCTTTCAACGTCTCTGTCTTTCAATTCATGTGGAACCCAATGTGACATCTTTTGAATCATTCCCATGGCTTTCAAGCGTTTGGAGACTGTTGTTTGATCAACGCCTAATGCTGCTGCAAGTTGTTCCTGCGTTTGACACGAATCCTGCTCGAGCAATGCTGTCAATTCTTCGTCTTGAAATTTTTTTGGCTGTCCAGTTCGCTCTTGGTCTGCCAAGCCGAAATCACCACTTCTAAACCGTGCAAACCACTTCTGACACGTTCGCTCAGCTAGAGCATGGTCACCATACACTTCCACCAAAATACGATGACTTTCAGTCGCACTTTTCTGCATGTTAAAGTAATGCAGCAGGACACCCCGCAAAAACACTTTATCAGGCACAAATTGCGCCATGTTCACTTAACTACAAACTGGTGTTGTTGACGATTTAATCCACTGCCCTATACTACGAACGATACGCGATGACAGGGGTTTGCAACACATGTGTGGATACACGGAACTGTGGGACGCTCCGTTCGTTGCGCCATCTCTTGTCCACCCGCACGAATTAATTCCTAGACCAAATATCTTTTTCAGTTAAAATACCTTAATTATATCGTATTTCATATATTATTAAGTAAATTGACAAGAGCAACACAAATAGGTACTATCCCTTTGTACTCTTAAATAAAGAAAGAAATAAAGTGTAAAAAGAAATTTTGATTCGTTGCTTATGAACATTTTAAAATTCTATCTGGAAAACTGTGATCAGACTATTTAATAACAAATTTACTAAACAAATAAATAGAAAGGATAACATTAATCATAGTAATGAATAATGAGGCTTGTTTTGCAAAAGTTGAATTGAAATTCTGGATTAATGAACTACTCGCATTTTTAATTCCACACGTGCTAATAAATGTGTTATTACTCTTAAAAAATGAAAGACATTAAATATTACAAGCATATGCTACGACATTTAAAGAAGTATTTGCTTTATCAGCTTTCCGAAACATGTTCGTTGCCATTAGATGCAGTTTTCACTTTCTTGGAAAATATCAAAACTCAACAATACTTAGAATCACTCCACAACCCAGTTATACAAAATAATCCTAAAACCTAGAATTATGTTGAATTAACTAAATTTAATTGTATATACACTCGTACACCCCTAAACACAAAACTCCATTCGTATATTACACTGAAAAACAATGGAAAAGTAGATGTTGTTTCTTATTACTCCCTTTTAATCAACATTCCTTACTATTAGAAAGAAGAAAAGACATTTTAGGAAGTGTCAATTTTTGTGCAATTAAAGAATAACTTGTGAAAGACTTTTCCTTTTTTGCGAAATATCATCTCAATTAGTTTTAAAGTGGGTGATTAACATATCAAACCCTTGTAAGAAGAAGTGAAAATCGCTGGAATTATTTCGCTCCGATAGGTTATTTTTCGGCCATTTTCTGTGGCAATTAAAATGTAATTCCTGCAGTTTTCTTAACTTCACAGGAAGACAACCAATACGTAGTTACGCACCGGTAGGGGTCATAATTTTTTCTATGAATCAATAATACATACAATAACTTTACATTTCGAAATTAATCTATATACATTAATGTGTCACTAGAAAAAAGTGAGGGGGCAACTGCCCCCCTTTGTCCCCCTAATCGCCGCCCATGGTAATAATAGGAATTTGATTACTACTTGGCTTTCGAGACAGTCGAATTTTACACTGTTTTTTTCTTTTTTCTCGCGTCTACTTTACCTTGATTTGAGACTTCCAAATTTCATCCTACTTTTTATTGAAAAGTAACTGTAATTGAACAAGGAAATAATTATATATAATAATTAAATTGGAATTCATCGCAATATGGTCCATGACAATCACTTTACAATTTTATATCGTAAAAGTCAGATCCACTGTGCTTGAGCGATTGACCGTAGGAATTCAAACTCCGATTCAAGATAATTTCACATCCTTGTTTTATTACAAGTTTAAACTGTTTATTCAGTTGAGAGTAGGGCGTGGATTATGGGTCAGAGTTGATGACGATGTGTTCTGGTGGGTCAGAGTAGGTCATGGTGGGTGATGGGTCGGAGTGCGTCATGGTCGGTGGTGGGTCAGTGGGTTATGGGTCAAGTTTTCATTGTCCCACGCCATTTCTAAGATCCTCATATAGGGAATTTTCTCAATAAAAAGGAAAATTTGGATGTTATCGAAATGGTTTCCTGTTCCTCCTAAGGGCCGAAATTTCTTAAAAATCCGAAACACTTGTTTTTTTTTACTTAGGAGTTAATATACCGAATTTCACGTCTTCGACTGAAGCCAATCCCTACATTCGGCACTTTGTTAATGAATAAAAGGAAATCTCAACATTATAGAATTGGCCGTTTTTTCTCTTTTAAGAGCAGAATTTTCGAAAACGCTGAAACACACATTCTTTTATTTTTATTTAAGAGTGTATATACCGAATTTTACATCTCTAACTTAAACAGATCCGTACATTCTGCACTTTGTGAATAAATAAAAGGAAATTTCAATACTATTAAAATTGTTCCCTTTTTCTCGTTAGAAACGGGATTTTCAGAACCACTTGATTACACTTTTCCTTATTTTTAATTTAAAATCTATATACTGAATTTCAAATCTGTAACTGTGGTTCGGATTCCACGTTAATCAGTAGGTTCACGTCTCATATAGTCTCGCTGCTGAACGGGCGTTAAACTCAAAGTCAACTCAACTCAACTCAAATCTGTAACTTAAGTGAGTCCTCACATTCAACACTTTCTGAATAAACAAAGGGAAATTTGGGTATTTTAGGAATATCCCCGTTTCCATCGTTAGGAGCAAAATTTTCCAGAACGATAAAACATGTTTTCCTTATTTATAGTGAAGAGTTTACTACGTATTCCTTGATTTCATGACAAAGGGAGTCTTTTGTCCAAATTTGACGATTCTATCTATAGTAATATGGTCTTGGCGATGTTGACTCACTCATTCCTACTCTTTTGTATAATACATAGTATATATTTGGTATAATCGAATTGAAGATTACAAAGATTAAAAAAAGAAGAAGTTGAGTATTTTCCATGATATAAATTATTAATGAATTATTCGACTCTTTAGGTATCCTTTGATAACAAAATACAGGGTAGTGCAAAAGTCAGTTTATCGAAACAAATGACATTTATATAATTTCTCTTCTTGCTAAGTGATATGTTTGAGCGATAGGATTGGCCACATTGCTGTATGACCTTGGTAACTGAGCATTCGTTATTCTCTTGTCGACGTTATTGTGATGTGGTGAGGTTGTTGTGTTCAAGTAAGTGTTCCGGTGCAAGTATATTGAATATCCAATCAAAGTTTTCTGATACACCTTCACCAACACAACAACAATAGTAGAAAGTGAGCAAGAAATTTAAAACTCACGGAATGTGTTGCAGATGCACCGAGGTCTGAATAACCAAAAGTTGTTTATACGGAAAAAAAGAGTTGGTCGTCGAAGCATTTGTAGAAAGTAAATGGAGGACAGTTTGAACAATATCACCACTGAAATGGATAATTTTGTGTATAGGACCACAATATGCAACTGTTTTTGCAATTAAATTTTCTGTTTGACCGAACTAACTTTTACGGCACCCTGTATAATTATTATGTATTAACAAGTGCATGCCGTGACAAATAATGGTGGATTTGTGTAAACGGAAAGAAAATATTGTAATGATGTTCACTTGTTTCATTATCAGGAAAGTTAATTAGAGTTAAAGGATTAATTCTTTATATCTCCTTATTGCAAACGTGTCTAGTCAATATTACTCTACTGCTCACCGCGTACTTACTTGGGAAGTAACTTTAGTGCGTCTCCCCCTCCCCCTTCTTTTTAACGAAATTAAATTTTAGTGAATTAAAATATTTAAGGAACTAACAAAACCTTATTAAACAGTTTTTTTTCTGCTTCAATAGATCAGTGAAATTGGATATTGTTAAATATATATTTGTGTATAAATATGTGTGTGTTCTGCAAACTTTATACTATTATTAATTTGCATCTTAGTAATCAGGTGACAATGTTGTGTAATACCTTTCTCCACGTCGAACAATGAATATATTGATTATAAATAATAAGCAACATGAGATTTAAATACTGGTTAGACTAGTATTAGTGTCACGACTTTCGATTGATTGAAATATGTGGACTAAATAATAAAAGATGTAGGGGAAAGAATACATGAAAATACAAAGTCTGGCTCAGGGCAAGGAACAATAAAAAGTTGCGTCAAATCCAATCGAGAGATTGCTGAGCTGAGGAGAAGAAATATTTTCAAAAGACAAATCTAAAGCCATCTTTCCAGGAGCCATATCCTCTCAACTGAGTACATGCATATACGTATAAATGCAAGTACTTTTAGAAGTTCACACTTTTTTTAAATTGTCGGGTTTTATCGCACCAGTGTCTCGTCTGAGAGTTCTTCCCGAAGGAAGGATCACTAAGCCAATAGGGTAGAAGTAGATTAGCCACCTGTATCCTATGATTTAGAATGATATAAAGAAAATTATAAATTACGGAGCTGGAGTGAAAGAATAAACTGGCAATTGGAGTTAAGGATACCAGAAGATAAGGATAATTATCATTAATGAATTCTTATCTTATGAATTAATAATGTTTCGATATAAGGCATTTTGACCTATTACAGTTTCAAAGTATCAGCCTTACAGAAGTAAAAGCAAGAATACGAGAAGCTAACAAAATATACTATTAATCAGGGGTGCCCACAAAGGGGGGCTATGACGCAAAGTGCGTCATTGAAATATTTGGGGGGGGTAAAATCTATATAAATATGTTTGAAAGGGTGTAAAAATCAGTCGAAAAGATTTTTTTTCATGGAAGAACACCTACGGATAGACAATTGAGTAGGGTGCGTCACGGACATGAGGGGGTGGGCACCAGTGTATTAATCAACGCTTTTTGTAAAGAAAAGGTGCCAGTACCGTTAAACAACATTAATATGTTAATAGAACAACTTTTATACTTTTATCGTATCGTTGTGTCTAGATCCGTTCTCGCTTTTACTATCATCCTTTCAGAATAAGGCCATCAGAGCAGTCATGAGTCCATTATATGTTATGGTTAAAGTGTGTCACGGACGGTCCTGTCCTTGGAAATATCAGTGCACAATATGTTCGTCTCACATTCTTAATCTCTTTTCACATTCGTTGGAAAGAGATTAAAAGTGTGGTGAAAATGTATTTAAGAGGAAATAGTTCTGGATTTTATATTTCAGAATACACTCACTGAATCAAGAACTGCTTCTTTTTCATTTAAACAGAATTTTAGCGGATGCGAAAACGAGTGCCAAAATTTAAACAAGTGGAATAAATTAGCACGTGCTACAAATTACACTGGTCAACAAGGTTTTTTTGTTACAAGGAATCTGAATAGAGTTATGGTGATAAATTCGAAAGTGAAATCAATTTTTGTACATCGGGCTCAGTTTTCTTATAATATGCTACCCTCTTCTTAGTAAAATCATTGAAAATTGGTAAAAACGCTGCATATAGTTTATTCTGCCATAACTGAATTTAAGTAATTTGCAGACTTATTGACTGAAATAAAGTTGAAAGAAAGTAAGATAAAATCGAGAAAAGTGCAAGGAATTCCAATGCGTGCCCCTGAGGTCAAGGAATATACTCCAGGAAATGAATGACGTTTGGCAACATTGTAACGTAGAATTGTGTTGTGATTCTTGCCACCTGTGTCACAGCATTATGAGTTTTGATAGCGTGGGAAACGATTGCATGTTATTCTAGGTTAGTGAAATTTGAATGTTGTGGTCATTCAGAAGGAGAAAATGCCTCGTACCTGTGTCAATAGTGCAAATTCTTTTTGTTATATCTGTGAAGAGATGACTCTCAAGTCGCAAAAACGACAATTGACCCCGTTTGTAAAGGATGCTATGAACTTTATTTAGGGTGTAAGGTTCGCGACCAAGACAAGAAATGAGGTCCCCACATATGCTGCTTGACATGTGTTAGACTTCTGACAGGCTGGGCAAAAGGCTCACGGCATATGCCGTTCGCTGTTCCCATGACTTGGCGGGAACCAACGGATCACACAACAGACTACTATTTTTGCTTAATAAAAATAGCTGGAAACACATCGAAAACAAAGAAGAGTTGCAATACCCGAATTTACCATCAGCTATAAGACCTGTATACCACAGTGGGGAACTACCGGTACCAGTGCCTCCAGAAAATGTGATAGTGAGTGACGATGAATCTGGTAACGAGAATGAAGAAGGTTCAGGAGATGGGGGATCCACTCATGCCGACCCAACATTTGAATTGCCTGTAAATCAAATACCCCACACATTTTGACACAAGGTGATCTCACCGATCTTGTTCATGATTTAGGTTTGTCTAAGCAGCAATCTGAGCTTTTATCTTCGCGATTGAAAGGGTGGAATCTTCATTCTCCCGATGAAAAAAAAAAAAATCGTGACCACCATGCTGTTTTTTCTTAATATTTCTAGAAGGAAGGTGACGTGGGTTTTAGTAACAAGATTCGATATTGTTACTAAAAACCATGTCACCTTCCTTCGACATAGCCAAGAGACTCCATAACAGATTCGACGTGGAGACTCTTGGCCATGCATACAGTTGGCCATACAGTACATGCATTCTTTCGTCCGATGTGTCGTTCAGCTCCCATTACTATGGCACTTTAAGTAGAGCTTACTGTGCAGTAACATATAAAATTTCAATCAAATACTTTCCATTACTCAATAAAATTATTTGGTTCCGAGCATTAAAAAAAATAATTGCAACATATCTGAACATGCTAAAATGGAAAGTAGTTTTTGGATTGGTATGGGTTAACACTGTGAAACCTAAAGGCTGGAATATATGAAATCAAACTGTACACACATATCTATCTCTCTATTTATCTATGTGTCTTTCCATCTCTCTCTCTCTCTCTCTCTCTCTAAGGTAAAGGTGTCACCATCCCCGACACTATCGTATACTATCAGCCCACTTGCTTTATAGTGTCTGTATATATATATATATATATATATATATATATATATATATATATATATATATATACAGACACTATAAAGCAAGTGGGCTGATAGTATACGATAGTGTCGGGGATGGTGACACCTTTACATCGAACTTTACTTGTCGTGTAAACATTATTTGACATTAGTGTCTTCATCTTCGACGTACCTATGAGCAATTTACTGTATATTCGTGTATTGAAATTGGTGAAACAAATTCCAATGTTTCAGAATGTAAAAAAAAAAAAAAAAAAAAAAAAAAAGCCAGGGTCGAGAACCCTCAGACAACTAACAGCAGAGATATATTATCTTGTAAACTATTTGTCCTTGCCTTGTGAGTTTATTTGAATTTATTTTTAAGACCTTTAGGCAACTTTGACCGAATGGATGATGATGGGAAAATTAGTGGAATGAAGAAAGTGGTAGGATACTAGACAACTTCGAGAAAACACACACATTCGAAAAATGAAATGAAATCTTTGAGTTTTACGTCCCACGGTTATGCCGGTTAGGCTATAGGAGTAATGAATGATGAGTAATGAAAGTGGGAGGAAACAGGAGAACCCCGAGAAAACCCACGCACACGGTGTTTGTCCACCAGAAATTTCACTTGGCGGGGCTGGGATCGAACCCGAGACCCCAAGCACCAGAGGTGAACGCTCTACCACTGAGCCACCGCGGTCCCCACACACATTCAATGTTTGTTCACCACAAAGCTCACATGGCACTAACCGAGATAGAACCGACTACCACATACACCAGAAGTGAAGGCTTCACGGTGTAGCTACCGTGACATTTCTCGTCTTGTGTGTTCTGGGTAATACTTGTAACTTACATGATAGTTGTATCTTGATTAACATGGTGCAGCCTGCTACATTTTACATTCGTTCCCATGGTATACTGCTATATTCTTTACGAGACAAACGAGACGAGACAAGACAGCCTGAAGTCTCGTCTCGTCTCGTCTCGTGGCAACACTACTTATTTTTGATTGTAAAATCAGAATCTGCAATAAAAATAGGGGCTTTTGTTTGAAATTTTCATGTTGGCCCCTGGGACCCTATGATGGGACCCTCGGGGGCACTTGTTTACAGAATTTTATAGGCCTTTGACATGTGTACATTCTTACTTAACTAAATTTGTCACATAGACTATTTTGTCATTTCGGAAATATTTGAGGTCGCAAATTTATGGGACGTACGTACGATGATACAGGGACGATCCACGACGGATTTCTGGGGGGGCGGTGGGTTGTAATACTGCTACTTAGAGCCACTTTAAAGAGCTCCAACTCCGGAATGGGTTTTATTTATATATAAAGTTGAAACCCCCAACTACGTCACTCCTCCTACATTCTGGTTATAATTTGTTTTGTTGGTCGCCAAGGCAATTGTAATAAGCCTAACGGATTTAAATGATTTATGAAGGCATTAAAGTTTTAAAAGGCAATGGACTTCTGAAATTATATTTTCTTTTCTTTTAGTTATATGACCGTGTCCAGAACGGAGGATGAGGACGAGTGGTTTTCAATTTAAAAAGAATGACACGAAATTACCTTTTCTAAGGTAATTTCATGCTATTGTTAGCTTGTAGTATCAGAAATTCGAAGTTAACAGTAAATTGGAACTAGGCCGATTCATATTCAATTACGCCAAATAATTGAATATGAACCGAGACCCTCCTTGGTAAGCTGCGAATTGATATGAATGTACTAATCATATTTCAGAGTGAATTCCTAATAAAATTGTACCGTTAACTTAAATTACCGTATTCGTTATTTTCTTCTATCATGATCATGCACCACCTCATGTTTTATTCATTAGGCTTTTGATGGTAACTCTGTTAAATGTTGATATTTATGGATTTCCAAGTTTAAAGTAATTCTTTTGACTTGTCATAGATTACTAGTATCCCACCAAAACTATCTTATTACATATTCCTAAATTATACTAAACACTAAAGTCAAAAGTCAGGTACTACTTACTACTAATACATGTTGAATCAAATAATTCAATTCCACAAAACATTTTAATAGACGAAATATTCATTTTAACATACAGAAAAAGATTGGAAGAGAAGAAAAAAAGTTGTATAACAGAATATAATAAAATTCGAAAGCAAGATTTTAAAATTTTATCATTCGCAAAACAGATTTAACTAATGAGTTTTAAGAAAACGGTGTTACATTTGAGATTATTAAAGTATCCAACACATCGGTAACCAGATTATTAAAACATAAATGAAATTAATATACATAGATATATTACACATTTTAGAAAGTTTCCTAGCTTTTGCGTATGTGAAATTTAATAAGCACGTCTAGAAAACAAAATCTGTTTCTTAGCTCCACTATCAGTGTGGCATTACGATTGATACTATACGAAGAATGGTTGATAATAAAACGTCTAATAGTGAACCACTTCCTTTAAGATACTTGAAAGGGTTTCAAGTTAGCAAAGTAACGAAAAATAATAATAATAAAACAAAATCCTTGAAGAGGTTAGGATTAATTAGTACGTTGAGTCTCTTCGCTCACATCCACTTAAATCTTAAATCGTTTGATTTAAAAATATATATATATATCGGGTCCTATGTCAATTAGATTGTAGTTCAAAATTTCACTAAGAGTACACAGCACACTTTCATAATTATATATATATATTTCCCTGCTTCTGATCAGCGCTCTAACTGATCTGCTTGAAGGAACTGTATCGGTTTACT
Source organism: Thermobia domestica (assembly GCF_964235325.1). NCBI lineage: Eukaryota > Metazoa > Arthropoda > Insecta > Zygentoma > Lepismatidae > Thermobia > Thermobia domestica. The sequence continues at coordinate 81,615,626 of NC_137464.1, forward strand.
TATTTATCCGTATCATACCTGAAGAAAATTAGATTTCCACACAGAAATCATAAGTCTCATCCGGGAATAGCATATTTAGTCATTATGAGGAATTTTATGGATTGTAGTATCAATTATAACTTCATGAACTAATATGTTTCTGCTTCCACTTAACATAATGACCACAAAATAATTCTTAGATCAGGATATATATATATATATATATATATATATATATATATATATATATAGAGAGAGAGAGAGAGAGAGAGAGAGAGAGATTTGGGACAGCTTCTTAACTTTGATTTCACTAAGTTGGAAAGATATAATTTGGTATTCGTGAGTGCTTGGTTTAGTATGTTACTATATTGCTTGCCACCACTGATTTTTTTTTTTTTTTTTGAAATCACTATTTCACTGAGAAGTTGATGCATAACTATGTCTCTTCACCCAATTTACAACATTTTAACAGTATTGAATGATACGTATGCACAAATATCGTACTTGAATTGTATTAAAATCAGCAAATATATATTTTAAAAAGTCGAACAAAATATGGCTAGCACCCCAGATGGCAATTCGAACAATGTACTGGTAGGTCGGGACTCGACAAAAATCATGTAGAATCGGTAAATACAGGGCTAACTTTACATTTCTTTACTTATTTCAAACATTTCGTAATGATTAATTATATATGTTTCATCGTAACGTTACAATTCCCTGTAATCATATAATATAAGCATCACAATTCAATTTTATTTTCAACCCCCTTTCCACTGCGTACAACATATTTATATAAAATGCTCTGTGGCGCTAGGAAGCTTTACTTCATTATATATGTTACAAAATGACTTTGGGTGAACAAAATTATTAAAACAAGGCTACTTCAAAATTAGGTATATGAGTAAAAGAAAAAAAACATAGTATTTGTAAGATCAATAATTTTCTCTAAATGCATTCAAATGTATCGACAACTGTAACAAGTTTGAGGGGAGAGAACAAAATCAAGTGGTATATTGTGATTCTTCCTACACAGAATGGGTATTTGCACTCAGCTCGACGAGGAAATACAATGTCAGTTAAGTTATATCGCAAGAAACCGTCAAGTAAAAAAAAAAAAAAACATGTGTATTGAAATGTTAATCTGCCACTGAATAACTCAGCTCGCCACAATCCAGACACACGACCGGAGAAGGTAGCAGATAGGCCCGAAACGTAATCATTGAGTATAATATATATACACAATCCAATGTACAAACAGCTAAAAAAATGTTAACAACCACTACGAATTGATGCTCAAACTTTTATATAGATATATTAACATGTTTGGGGAAAAATAGGGGGATATCAAAAATTAAGAGATAGATTAGAACAAGAGAAAGTCAGGAGTCAAAAGAAATTCAGGCAAAGTTAGTTAGTTGAGAGTAAACGAAACTGCGAGTCTTTTTTTTTTTCAAAAACTTAGCAACTATTTTAAATGCCAAATATATTTCCCCTACTCCAAAAATATCGCTAGCATTAATTTAGACAATTTCCCAACTCGTAGTCCTCGTTAATCATCAACACATGCATAAGTTTCAGGGTATTAAGAAGAAGTAAGAAGTGGACATTGTTAGTTTCCCACGCTAAAAAAAAAAAAAAAAAAAACATTTAAACATTCGCTGAATATCCAAACTATTTCATAAACTCCGAACGAATACCGCCCCCAAATATCGGGCGGATTGAAATGTCCCGACATGACCGCTGGAATTGCTGTGTCCTAACATGGAAAACCAAGAGAAAACACCCTAGGCGTTACCCTTAGGTTCCCCGCGCTCTAGTCGCTGTAATCTGCCAGAAACGTCCATCTCGGTTACGGCCGACTACATCGGAGGGATGAGTTTGCCTGTTTAATTTTGAAATATTCTAAAAAAAAAAAAAAAAAAAAAAAAAAAAAAAAAAAAAAAAAAAAGTGGTAGTTTTAAATGTCCGTAGAAGACAGGAAAATAGTAAGGCACTGACTCCAATCTAAGAAAATAATAATAAATAATAATAACAATAATAATAATAGAGAAAAATAATAATAATTCAAAATTCCGACATTTTGGGAAAGAAAACTGCCAAAAATCCCAAAATGAGCTCACAAAGACATGCTCCCCACAGACATGCGCCGCGTTTCTAGAACGTAAGAGGAAAAGGGAGCGGCGTGTTATCTTATGGTAGTGGTAAGTCAATAATAAAGTTTGAACATCGTCTCTATCGATTTTTCCCTTGCATTTAACAGATTCCGAAAGTACGAAAACGAAATCGCAGAAAACAACAAAATTTGCATCCTCCCAAATCAACACAGAACACACACATACAACACGTTGTCTACTGCACGCCAGAAGCACACCACGCAAGTCAGCCGCTTGGAATAATGTTTGGACTTCGGGATAAAATATTTCTTTGCCGTTCGTCAGAGAATAAAGACCATAACTTTCATAAAACAGTTTTAGTTGACCATCCGCATTAGTGAAATGATATCATGGACTTGTGCCTAAAGAAAGTGGTAGGGTAAAAAAAAATCCATATACATGAAGTGTATATACTGATGAAACCTACTTTGACACTATATCTAAACAATTGGCAGTGGTTCCGTTAAGAAAGTTCACTATTATGCTGTTGGTTTCTGCCTAAAGTCTAAATTTCCTTCACTGCAACTTCTTACCTAACTCAACTAAATAACCTTCCTTTCCCAACGCGTACCGAACTATTCAATTTTGTCAGCAACAAATACAGTTAGCGCAAGACGCCGAAATATCACACGCACTCATCATTACACATGTACTTCCATTAACCGTGGCCTATACTCAAAATACCATGGGGTCTTTATCAATATTCTTATAAATTATCATTGGTGTTGGGCCCGAGAGTCTCTCACTTGTCGATAAAACATTTATATTTATATTTATTTATTTATATTAGTATTACATTACGTTACGGCCACAACACGGTCAAACACATTTTGACTTTATTTACTTTTACACCTATAGACCGCCACGAAACTATACTCTATTTTTTTTTTTTTTTAATGTGAGTATATGTTAGCCAGGTAAGTGACATGGCTAGCATTTACAACACGAAAAAAACACTCTCACTTTTCTGCAGTCTTGAAATAACTGGATTTGCTTGAAATAACTGGATAATACTCACTCCCAACACATTAGGCTTAAATTTTTACATGAAATTACCAACAGCATATCAAGACTAAAACTTCGTATTTAAAATAACCCAAGACCACTTTTTTTTTTTTTTTTTTTTTTTTGTTGTTGTTGTTGAAGCGTATAACTGCATATTAGCAGCTACTTATCAAACTCGCCGCAGGAGTTTGGTGAAAATTGTTCTATTAAAACAAAACACTAACATTGAGCGAAGGGTAACAGATGACACCCTAGTCGACACAGTAGACAACGATAATGCATCCCTTGCACCTAACAATAAAATTTTCACTTTCACACGTATATTTTCACTACATGGATGTCACGGACTAAATTAAATTTACGAAAATTATCGAAAAAACACTCGCGGCAAAATTCTTTAGTCTCGAAATTATTTAAAAGAAATGAGGTTAAACAAAACAAAAAAATAACAAGTAAATACTCTAATAAATACTCCATATCATGGACCTGTCCTTGACCTTTACTACAACTAAATCACACAATACATTAACTAAAATCAACAATTATATTTTTTCCGGTGTGATACTTAACTACGGTGGAACTCTTACCTATTGTGGATTGTTACATTTTATGTTTTGATATAGCTCGGTTTGCAAAGCAATGGTCAATTTCTACACCGAGTGGAGGGGAATATTGATAATAATGGTTATAAAATTACATATTACAAGTTTAAGACATCTGCAGAGATCAGTCAAGGATCTCTGGCAGATGCCTCGCCGAAAGAACTACATTTTTGAACCCTGGTGGGCCACTCCTTCTTAACCTGACATTATGTTAATGTTTATAACGGCATAGAAATTGCATGGGGCTGCCATGATAAAAGATTAACAATACGCTTCATAAAACAAATGATATACTGTCACTTTTATTGGGTGAAGGTACCTATAATAACGTTTCACTATTTAATTTTTATTCCTGTTCAAAATTTTGGATTTACGATTCCAATTACTGCAACATGGCTGCCCACATGACTATTGTTGTGTTCACTTTTGCTTATTACTTTCTGCTGTTAGTTTGTTCTTTTAGTTTCGATTTCTGCTTATTTCACTATTTCATACCTCTGTTATTCGTGTCTGTCCAATCCTATTGAAACGGAGCACTAATGGTATGTATAGGTTTATTTATTTTTCCTCACATCCGTTGGCCCTTCTATGCTCGCACAGGTTCTTCAAGAAAAGACGCTAACATAATAGATTTAGCGGTCTTTGTAGACTATCATCCAATGGTTTAAAGGCAAAATGCCAATAGGACCTATAACAATCAAGTTAGAGATGGGGGCGATAGAAGAAAACTACAGGAAACCATTCTAGTGCATCTCATTGGATGAGATGGTCCCTATTTTTATAAAGTATTTTCCTTCCTTCCCGTGATTTATATTATTTGCTTATAGTCATTTATTTTACTTAAATAGAAATTTTAATGTCGAAACTAAAGAGATGAGAGTAAAATAACGTGGTCATTAAAGAAGCAGTGGCGGAGAAAGAATTTAAAAAGGGGATTAAATATATTTTTTTAATTAAAATTTAACAGGGATATAGAAAAATACATGTATAATTGTAATAATATTTTAGATTATTACAAAGTTAAAGCCTTTTCTCTTCTGGGGGGGGGGGGAACGATTGCCCCGATCGCCCGCCTGGATGCGCTACTGTGATGATATTCAGTTTTTGGGATTACAGTGCCATCTATTAGGATAACGAAAAAGTGCTTTAAGTAAAAGTTGCTTATTTTTGATCGTAGAATCAGAATCTGCAATAAAAATAGGGAATTTCCATTTGAAATTTTCATATTGGCCCCTGGGACTTTATGATGGGACCCCTGGAGGCACTTGTTGTTTACAGAATTTTATAGATCCCTGGCATGGGTACATTCCTGCGTAACTAGATTTGTCAAATTTTTTTGTCATTTTGGAAATATTTCAGGTCGCGTTCGCGTTTGTACGGGCACTCTTTCGGTAGACTTGTCCATCGCCCTCGTTAGTATCTCAGCCCGGGCCTGGTGTGAATACATGTTCAGAAAGTTTTTTTTTTCTATATTTTTCACAAATATAGCGTTTTGGTGGTACCTAATTGTAGCAAATGACCAATGCAAACGAAGTTAAGAACTGATGCTAGTTATTTTATAGAAAACAATAGTGAACTCTATTCCTGACTTTTTTTAAAGTCTCATCTTGACAATTTAATAAAGAACTAACAAGAATTTAAACTTTTTTTTTCATTTTCATAATGAAATTTGAGCAGTGATTGTGTATCTTGTAACCCTAAATTCCTAATACCTATAGGTTATTAACTGTTTTCTCTTTCACAAGCAACAAATCTATAACAGCCTCTTTCCAATTACAGCATATTAGTTCCCATAATGAATTGTTGTTCGCTGCAAAACTTCACAGATGTGGGTGTCAGAACGAGTGTGTGCTATACATAGTTTATAAGAGAATGGGTCATGCCCTTGTGCAATTAATGTAGATTGCTGTGCGTTTGATCACACGCTGTTTACAGATGTTTGTGTTAGCCGCCTTCCCAATAGATGCTATTCATAATTGACAACGATGACGAAGTAAATATCCACTTTGAGTGTAACGATTCACTGGATCTTTTAACATTCTTAGTTCCTGAAGGGTTTAGAATTAAAAATAAATATGTGCTATCTACCTATAGGAAGTTATTATTCCTACCTCTTCCCCCCTTCCATTTCCAGCTATGCGTGCATGTTTCTATTTTGCTTTACCCTTTACCCGTCTGGAATGAAACGCTAGGAGAGCTGAAAATCTGTATGTCGTTACGTTACATAACTTTTAGTTGCTATCTGAATCACAGTTCCACCTGTGAAGGGCGTTTTCGCTTCTGTGACTTTGGTTTCAGGTGGGCGAGCTAATAAGCTTACTGTTTGATCTAAGTGAAAAATTTCCAGGAGAAAAAATGACTTTAGTCTGCTACATGTAGCCTGTCGAATAATCTCATCATTAAAGAGACGGTTTCTTCTTTGAAAAGTATTATGAAAAAAAAAGTTTGATTGTGGGGAGTAACTGATTCAATTTTTTACACTTAACGCATTTACCAAATTAAAAGCAAAGCAACGACCTACCTCTCTATACTTCGATCCGAAGAGACTGAGATCAGGGACAAGGTAATGATCAGAGAGGTGAATGACCGCTTTGTAAGTGCAAATGTTACTTCATGATAAATATTCTCAAGCTCATTCTAAAATGTCATCGTTTGAGATGCTAGGAAAGTTTAAACAGCGCAGAAATCATGTATATTCTTCCATGTAAAATAAATTAAAGCCGGTGCTAAAAAGATTGAAATTAAAATTCTTGTTTAACGTCCCACGCTAATACTCTTTAGGCTAAAGAAGACGAATGATTGATGAAAGTAAATGATTATGAAAGAATTGATGGAATTAGAATGTCAGAGAAAATGGGAGAATCCCGAGAAAATGTATAGACACGATTTTGTCCAGCGCAGCGTCTGGGATCGAACCAGATATCCGTAGCACAAGAGATGAGCGCTCTATCACCGAGACATTGCGCCCTCTTTTGTAGTCAAAAAAAGGCAGACAAAAAGTCCCCGGAATTTTAATCGAGCTCTTTATTACCACGATATAAGTATACATTTCTTTAATCGCCTTCAAAGTAGCGGGTTACATGCACAGGACCGACACTGCGTAGGGCCGACACGGTGTAGGATCGACACGGCATATGACCGAAACGGCATAGAACCGAAACGGCATAGGATCGACAGCAGAACTTTCATACGATCGAAATAATAAAAAATACATTATTTTATAATTACGCAATATTAAGTAACAATTATTTTCTTAAGGACATATAGGAGAGAACCGTCATACGATCGAAACGGCATAGGAACGAAACGGCGTAGGATCGACACGGCATAGAACCGAAACGTCACAGAGCCGACACAGCATAGGACCGAAACGGCGTAGGATCGACACGGCACAGGACCGAAACGGCGTAGGATCGACACGGCATAGGACCGAAACGGCACAGGATCGACACGGCACAGGACCGAAAGAGGTTTCTGAGTTGAATTGTCGGTCGTATGCCGTGTCGATCCTGTGAAGTGTCGGTCCTGTGCCGCATCCCCCAAAGTAGCCACCTTCAGAACACACACACACACACACACACCTAACACTTGCTCCACTGCTCCTATTATTGCAGGAAACACTGACAAAATTCCTCCTTTTGTATCTTCCAAAGTTGAACCATCGCGCCTGGTTTCGATCTCTTCTACGGTGGTGAAACAGATATTTTTGATTCCTATTTCTAGCTTTGAGAAGAGCCAAACGGTCGATGGTGTTAAACTGTCTTTAAGACTATCAAAGTCTCTGGGATCAGATTTCCCCATTTGCACGTAAACATGATGTTTGCTTGTTGCTCGAACTGTGACATTGCGTCAACTGGTTACCACATGCTCTTGCGTTCAGCTACATTGTTTGTACACTGCCTGTTATGGCCTGTTCACACTTGTCAAATTGATAATTAGTCAACTTAAGGAGTGTACTGTATAAGTTTCATTGTGATTGCATCACAAATGCGAAAACCACAACATTCTGACAACTTTTTGAGTGCTCCTTGTAAATGCGTTATATGCAGGGATAAAAGTAGAGGGAACGCAGGGTGACGCCGTCCTCTTACCTTAAAAAATATGTACAACGTTCCCCCAGTTCCTAAAAAATACAATGGGCAAAGATAGGCAGGGGGACGGCGTGACGCAACCTACCATCCCCCAACTTTTCAGATCCACTTTTACCACTGGTTATATGATTGCCCACATGACCTTTTTTACACATTCAAACACATACTTTCTGCCTTACATGGATCAAAGCAGACACATCTATTTATTGTTGAATCAAGGCGACTTGGTCTGTGAATATACTAGTTCTTTCTTTCTTCTATTTTCAAAATTCCCAGTCTCAACGTTTTCTTCCACATGCGCCATCTCTCGTAGTGTATTTTACCTTTCCTATTATAATTATTTTATGAGGTACGGAAGAATGAACACATTACTCAGCTTTTCTATCGCTGCAATCCTCAGATTAAAGTATCTCTTAACAAAATACAGAATGAAATGTTTCGTTTATGCAAAACACGACCATCTAAAAGTTTAATGCTTCTCTCTCTCTCTCTCTCTCTCTCTCTCTCTCTCTCTCTCTCTGTGTGTGTGTGTGTGTGTGTGTGTCTTTGTTTTTAACTTGTGTGCCTTTGTCTGTACCTGGAGTTTATGTAGAAGTTGTTCTTTGCCTTCTCCAAATCTTTATTATAAGTCAAAACAATAAAAATATGTAATATCTTTGCTTTGTGACTAGATACATAAATCGCCAGTTGTTTTTCAACGTGACTATGTCATATACGGTACATCGAAGAATAAAGATAATTACGCTTAAAATATACATGGGCAGTTGTTTCCAGTTCAAACACCTTACTTACTACCTAAAAATCACACATCAATGTCTCTCAAAATAATATGTAAAGCTTATTACAAACACATAAACCAAACAATTATTCAAACTTCTTAAATATATACTACATCCAGGTGCTGGAAACAAAATCTCAAAGCACATACAAAACCATAGATTGCTACCCCTGTATAAGCTTTACTATTTTTCATTCGACTGAATGCATTCAGTAAAGAGTGGAAGTAATTTATATTCACCATTAAGACGGTAAATGTAGTTTATGTCAGTAGCCAGGCACTATGTCACTAAAAAAGAAAATTTCTTTCAATCTAGCAACCAGACGATATTCAACATATTCATTACAGATTACTTTTAACTCACAAAGATTACTACAATAATATCACATACATTGATATTTATTCAAAGGCAATCCACTACAATTATAATCATAGTCTTATACGTCATCTCCAGAACTTAATAATCATTCATCAACTAATTGTATCACACACACACACACAAAAAAAAAAAAACTTTTCAAATATGATGGTTGACTTATGCTATCATAAAAAGACAAGATAACTTGAGCTAGATCAAAGTCATTACACAATGTAACAAATAGAATTAACGTGTTATGAATGAAGGCTAGTACAACCACTTCCAGACACTCTATAGTTTAATTCGAGTTGAGTTGATTTTGAGTTTAAGGTCCCTTTCAGCAGCGAGGTTATATGAGACGGGACCTACTGGGAATCGAACCCGGGTATAGTGTAATTCGAAAATGTAAATAAATGGTAATTTTATGAATTCATTTGAGTATGTACTGAATACTTGACTACGTACTTTTTTAAACATTGGGGCTTGTTGACTCAGTGGTAGAGCGTTCACCTCCGGTGCTTGGGGTCCCTGGTTCGATCCCAGCTCGCTCCGTGTGGACTTTGCGGTGGACAAACACCGTGCTCGTGTGTTTTCTCGGGGTTCTCCCGTTTCCTCCTACTTTCTTCATTCTACCATTTCATTCATTTCTCATCATCACCGTCTCCTTTAGCTTAACCGGCATAATCGTGGGACGTAAAACTGAAAGCTTTCATTTCATATTTTTAAACATTATTTCCAGATAAATGTAATAATTAAGTTTGACTAATTAGAACTAACCTAACAGAGATTGTTTTACATTTACTATCAAATGAAAGCTTCCGTAAAACTAACTTTGGAAGGGAAAAATCGGTTTTGTTCTTAACTGCCCCACTGGGTATACTGAGTGCATCCACTTTTAGTGTATGTTTGCTTTCTTTAGTGTTTTTAGTTTCTGAAAAGATTATGCTTTAGTGCTTCAATCATCGATCTAGAAATTACTAACACTTAAATATGAACCATTTTTTCAAAGTCTGGGTTATCTAAAATCGCAAGTCAGGTTCATTATATATATTAGAATAATATTAGAAGTGGATATTTTTTTCCAGTATACCTGACTTTCGCCAAACAGTAGAGTTGACATGTAATTTAACCTACTCCTCTATTAAACAATATAATTGGCCTACTTTTTGCTTATATGTACATTGTACACGTATATGTCCCATTTCTACTAGTACATGTATGTGCATTAATCCCATATTTGGGGAGCTCGATAGCTGAGTGGTAGAAAATGAAAATGAAATGAAATCTTTAAGTTTTACGTCCTACGGCTATGCCGGTTAAGCTAAAGGAGACGGTGATGATGAGAGATGAGTGAAATGGTGGAATGAAGCAAGTGGGAGGAAACGGGAGAACCCCGAGAAAACCCACGAGCACGGTGTTTGTTCACCACAAAGTCCACACGGTGCGAGCTGGGATCGAACTAGGGACCCCAAGCACCGGAGGTGAACGCTCTACCACTGAGCCACCGCGCCCCCCAGCTGAGTGGTAGAGTGCTCACCTCTGGAGAAAGACGTTCCTAGTTCGATTCCCGGTCATGCGAGTTTGTGGGGAACAATATCATGCCCCATAAGTTTTCTCGATGTTCTCCCGTTTCCTCCTACGTCCTCATTTCACTAATAATATCATAATCATTCAGTTTCACTAATCACCCTTCTCAGATCATAATTGTGGAACATAGAACTGGAAATCCCATTCATTTAATCCCATAGGATTATGGCTACTGTTCCGTAGGTGACATCAATTGAAATCCAGTCAATTAAGTTAGTCCGCAATTTTTTAATGTGGAAAATTGCATTGCTTAGTTCAGAAATATCTATTTATGGTCAGATGATATTGAATAGTGAATAATATTGAAATCTAGATGCTGATCACTTGTAAATTTGTCTACAACAGCAACAATCACATCGTGTAGCAAAAGCCTTCTGACTTTTTATTAACTAAGTTAAATCTTGCGAACTCTAAGATGCTGAAACTATCTAATGGCGGAAACAAACAGGAAGAATGTTTTCTAGATCCGTCATGTATAAATGATGACAGGCATCAAAAAGACACAAATGGACTCTACTTTTTTTTTTGGGGGGGGGGGATGATTCTGGGTTTCCTTAACGTACATAGAAACACACACCTATATTTTAAAACTCTTCATAGCACATGCAATATTCATGAAGACTTCATCTTGTGTCTTCCACTGGTATAGGCAATCCTCTTAACCTCATTCTTCCTCTTCTCGTCTTCGTTCAAAATGTTTTTTTTCTCTCTTTTTCCTTCTCCGCAGAGCGAATAAGAGATTCAACGCTAATCATGATCAGTGCAGAATGCCTTCTCACAAGAATCTCAGCAGCAGCGGCAGTATTATCACGATTGCCGTTCCTCGAGTCTCCTCTCTGGTATCTCCTTTAAAAGAATGCAACGGCAGGCGGGAAGAAAGGCGTAAGGAATTCTCATGTCGTAAGTGAGTTTCTTTGGACAAATTGAGATGAATCCGGAATATTTCAACTTTACTTTTCCTTCATGGTTGCTACCATTTCTTTCTTGGTTCTTAAGAAACTATAGAACACAAGAAGATTTCTATTCTAAATTCCCTCATTTCTTAGAAAAGAACGAATAATTTACATTTATGGCTAAATCTGGCTTTCAATTTGTCTTATGCGAAGGGCCGTGTTTCTGAGAGAGGTGTCATGAAAGTTAGTAATAGGGATTTCTACAAGCTAAATTAAATTCCCTGTTAAAGGCTATAACCGGCTAAATTTGCACGTTCAACTGGGTAATTTGTTGTGAAAAAAGGCATTACATCTTTCGTAGTAAAGTTTAATGCGTTTTAATTCAGACAGGTTCGTAATTACATCATGGTGATATATTAACATTAAAACGTGCTCTGCTGAGATTCGAACTGGGACTACACTCATCAAAGATATACACACTGAGCTTTTGTCTGCATAGGAGATCAGTAGGATACTTACATAGTAAAATTACAGAGCAGTTATTGACACAATTGTTAATCGTGTAAAATGCACAGTAATTGTGTCAATATTTTATATATATTTATCAGGAATTTATGCTGGTATCCATCGTATGCGTTCTTTTATCGGTAAGAATTTAGATATATTATTTAATGAGAATGCAAAATGCACGACTGGATTGAGAATCGAAGCTGGGTCTTTTATAACCATATCGATGCGTTAACAACCACGCTACCCAGACTGCTCCATGAACAGCCGTGCATTCTATCACCTTTGAAATCGGTATTAAACTACTCAGAACAATGTACTGCATTACAACTCCTTTTGTGCTTGAACAACCCTGTGCTTCATTGTATCAGTAAATTTACTTTTAGATAAAAGGAAAACGTGCATTTCTATAGCCTAAATTTATGCGTGGCTTTCTTTAGTATCCGATAAGAAAATACAATCAATCTAACGAAGCCAATGTTACTGAGACAAAAGGTTTTTATCGTACTTAAAACCATTGACTCTGGACCTTCCATGAAAATAAAAGCAGGTAATGTAACAATCTACCTTTTTAATTAACGTTAAAACTGACGAAGAAAGTAATAAAATATAATTACTCAAATACAATTAGAACACAATTAATTACTAACAACCACTGCCCTTCCTTACAATTTTCATACAACGCAATAAATGTGAATTACTATCCTCATTATTAAATAAGTAAATGGACTCTTGCACTAAGTAAGGCATGTCGAAACAATGCCTGAGATTACATTTGAAAGTAACCTTAGGTGCAAAGACGAAAAAAAAACCTTCTTGAACAAAGGTTAGAAGTCACAGAATTATAATGTACTGAGTGCACTTTCCTGCTTTCATTCAAGAACTAATATTTCATGAGAATTTGAATAGTTATTATTCAGTTTCAGACTGTTAATACGAGGACAGCCACATAAAATTTTCTTATAAACCCAAACTATATTTAATTTATAGACGATAAAAAGAAAAAAAAGAACTATGGAAGTATTAACAATGACATTAATAGAAAAGGCAGTTTGTAACTTTGCAATAGGAATAATTGACTAGAATTTTCCATTATCTTTCCCGTCTTACTAGTAATTCTCTTACATACCGTAGTAAATTGTAAATAGTGTACAGCGTGCCACGTCAAATAGTTATTGACATTCAAACAACATATACATGATTACATACAAAGTCTTGCATGTTTCCATTCGAGATGTTTATTACTAGTATGATTCACATGTACACTCATGTCCAAAATGATTGTCGCATATCTATAACTGTCTTCTTGTAAGAATATAATTTGATAATGATTTTGCAGAGTACTTTTAATAGTGATACTATGTGTATAATCGAGAAATGTATATTTGTGGTAAATTTCATAAGAAAAGAATTATAAATACAAAAATTAGAATAAGTAAAACAAATAGTTGCTAAATGGACAAGAAAATTTTATTTTCGTTTTATTGTTCTTATTTACTGCTATTTTAATATGAAACTTTCCACATACATGTCTTTACCGATTATACACGTACTAACATTATAAAAAATACCGGGCGAATTCGTTATCAGATTATATTCTTACAACGACATATTTATAGACATGCGACAATAATTTTGGACATGAGTGTACATACTGTGTACGAGTATAACTTTCAGAATTAAGACACTCCAAGAGACACTTAAAGCGAAGACTAAAAACAAAACTCAAACTGAAGAGAAACTACTATTAGTAATTTAAAAGAAAGTTATAACAAATTTATTTGTCCTGCTGCACTTGAAAATAATTACCAACGTCTCAACAATATTCATATCATAGTGTATCGGCCCAATCTGTTCAGTACACATAATTGATATCTCGCAATGTAGATTATGGCTAATAACAAGTTTCTTCACTCGGACTCCAAATAATAATGTAATTTCTTTCTAATAGCCTATACTCATCTCCTGGTAAAACAATTTGCAAGAACTACAAGTTTACATCATTAGTTTGATTAATAATTTAATTATACCTAGGGACATTTTCATATTCAGAAGTATAGACCAGTGATGGGCAGACTATTTGAGAAGTGATTCAAACATAGTAGAAAACAAACTTTATCCCAATGTCGTGACCAATATATTAGTAATTCATTTTTTAAAAAAGAACAATAATGATGCATTTTAAATACTAGAAATCATGTCTCGGGTCGGATACAACACTTCAGAGGATCTCATCTGACTCACGTGCCGTAGTTTCCCCATCAGCGTAATTGACTAAAACTTCTTACTTCTTAGAATCTCGGCGCATCTATACGGCACAAAGAAAGAGGGGTTAAGATAATTGGTTGTTATAATTACTTATGCTTCTCTAAATTATTCTGAAATCATCACTCGATAATAACTATAACTGAATTAAACTACTGAATAAACGATTAATTATCTCATAACTGTTGAAAGTAAAAACAAATTGAAATAAAGAATATATCAACTTACGTAACACAAAATGAAAATACTTAACAGTATGCACTATGGACAGTATGCAATATGCACTAATTACAGCAATATGGGCAAACGAAAAAGAATTTTGATTTTTATCCAATATGGTACAATATTATACAAAATAATGCTACTACTTATTATTACTGAAAATTCAGCTTCACGGTGGCTCAGTGGTGTTCACTTCTAGTGCTAGGTGTATCTGGTTCGATGCCAGGATATGTGTATTTGTAGTGGACTATATTGTGTCTGTGGCTTGAATCGAGATTCTTTCATTTCCTCTCGCATTATCATTCTACCAATACTTTGACAATCGTTTACCTGCACTAATCAACTGTCTCCTTTAAGGCTAAAGACCACTAATACCAAAAATTAATATTTTTAAGGAGCTTGGTTAACTACAATTTCTTTATATATTTAACATATCCGTGTGTCCGTCAAGGAGACAAAAATTTCAAGAACTAGTTAATAGATTACCATGAATTTTGACTAGAGTGTACAGGGTCAAAAATTAGGAATCGACTTCATTGATGGGGGTGACATTGAAATCGGAAATAAGAGAATCAACGTTTTGCGGTTTTAACGTTGATCATTATAGAACAAAAACGGTAATAGATAGCGTGAAGCGGTTTCCTGTAATTTGTTAAACGTGTAAAAAGATACATTTAATCTCAATCCTCTATTCCCTTGTAAAACAGAAAGCAATAGAAAGCTCTAGGTTTCAATATTGATCTACGTAGAGCGAAAATGATAAGATACGAGAAGCGATTTTCTTAGACTCAATTTAGCGTTCTAACGTTAGGCACGATTTTTTCCCCCTTAATCCTCTATTCAAACCGGAAGTAGCAGAAATCAACGTTAATCGCGAAGAGTAAAAATGGTTATAGATAGTTAGTTACGATTTTATGTAATGAATTAAGCGTCTCAAGAATATATTCCATTCCTACTTTAATCTCTCTACTAAAACCATACCATATAAAATTTCATACCATATAAACCAAACTTCTACACATGTATACATGTGACACTGTTACTTTGATTTCATTAATAAAAATTCGAAATACACTCGAATTACATAAATATCCCTAAAAGCGAGTAAATATCGTATTTTAAAACTCGAAACACTAACAAGATATATAAAAGGTCAAATTAACTGAACAAAATCGGATAGAGGTATTAAATCCCTAATAGTTCCTATTACTAGTCTACTGGTTGGTTCGCATGCCTTTGCTGCACTGGATCCCAAATGTGATTCCTGGTGAGAGAGCATTGAACGAACTAGTAGTTCAGATATCACTTTAAACTGTGGATAATGTCCTATATAGCCTCTCTGCTGACGATTAATGTAAGATATTGATGTAAACTTACTTTGAAGTAAATTCAAAATTTCTAACCAGACGATTATAGTGTTTCTTTAAGAATTCAAGAATTTCTATAAAGACTCTAATTAAGATACATCATATTTT
Organism: Thermobia domestica; assembly: GCF_964235325.1. NCBI lineage: Eukaryota > Metazoa > Arthropoda > Insecta > Zygentoma > Lepismatidae > Thermobia > Thermobia domestica. The sequence goes on from NC_137464.1 coordinate 81,631,544, forward strand.
CCAAGAATACAACAGGAGCGTATTTAAATGGCGTCCAATGTTCCAAATTCTACATATTATTTTCTTTTGATGTGGCATCATGAAGCAATTGGGATGCAATTAAGAAATAGAGCGTTCAGTGCACAAATCCCATCCCATTTTTTGGTCCCCATCCTATTTTTGGGTAGTAATCAAATCCCATTTTTGGTCATTTTGGACATATTTCATCTTTAAGATCTTTGTCTGAAGATTTTTTTGAGCGCTTAAAATATTTTGTCTAAATATTGTAAATTATTCTTATAACGCAAAAAGAAAAGTATTTACTTTTCCATGTACTCAAGCAAATCGTGCAAACTTTCTCTCTTTCTCTCTCTCTCTCTCTCTCTCTCTCTTTCAAAAGTTGGTAACAACTTGATTCCCTTGTGCTTTGAATGCTCCAAATCACAAAGTTTAGCCTCGGAAACTACAAACAAATGGTGTAATGATCAAGATACTGATTACATATCATCTAGTCATCCGTACAAACATAGTAATTAACTTATAAAGTCAGGGATAGTTTTAAGTAATTAAAAATTTATAAGAAACAGTTGACTTTTTGTTTTTGTAATCGTAGTTGAAAATTTAATTCGAAACCCTACACTTTCTACGATCTGCTTATTTGAAAAAGATCACTATCATTCTATTGTTTCCTTCGAACAAGTAACCGGCTCAATATTACGGAAAGTTTTGTTCTAATAAAGCGCTTCTAGTTTATTATTGCGATAACGAAAGAAACCATTTTGTAATTCCAAGTATCATTCCTTCGCGGGTTTATCAGTAAGAAAGCCTAGTCGTACCGCAACCTGCATTGTTCGAGAACTACTTTGGTTGCATACCATTTCAGGGATTAAATGACTACTATCCATTTCATAAAGATAGGCCCCTGACTTCGTGGTGCTGCCGTGACGTTCAGTCAAAACTTATATTGCATTGTCGTACCTCGTTGGAATTCCTGAAATGTTGTCTTTTCAATACTTAAGACATAAAAATTTTCTTTGTACTATGTAGTGAGAAAAAAATAAAAATTAATGAAAAAGTGCGTATTTTTTCGTACTTTTTTGATAGATCAATGTTTATAGTACTATATCTCAGAAAAGAGATCACGTGAAATAATTTCCTGTGTACAATATCTAGATGCATCCATTAACTGTAAGTTGTGAGAATTTCAATTTTCATCACTTGATACTTTTTGTGTAATTAAAACAAATGTACGACGCTCTGATCTCCTTTACCATGGTAGTTAGAGAAACGTACAAAACACTGCTCGAAAATTTGGAAGTCTAGTGTTCCAAATATTTGGAACTATTAACAAAAAAGGGTTTAGTTGTAGAGTATTTATTTTTTTTTTAAATTCTTTTACTTCAAAATGTTCTCTGCGTTAAGCGGTGAGCCATGTTGCAGCCCAATCTTTAAATTCCCCGCGCTTATATGAAGAAACAGCATACAGTAAGTGGAAGTGCGGCAACGCTGTCGTGCAGTGTTGTCGCGTTCAGGAAGCTTGTAGCGCGAAGCTTACTTCATAAGAATGTAATAGGAAAAAGTATTTATTATAACCTTTCACAACATCATAAAAATAATAATAATGCATTACACATCTCAATTTAATCGAAATAAAACGTTGAAGTAAAACATCCAAAAACTCATCTCTTAATCTATTTACTTCATTCACTTTCGTAATGGGTTTGTTGACTCATCGCTGCTCCTGTTATCTTCCTGTACACTTATTAACAATGGCTCCATTTTTACCTCAAGATCTATCCGTATACACACTTTCCAGCTTACGAACATGTTAAAGGTTAAAAAGAAATGTATCCTTGGCAATCACGTGTTCACCCAAGTTCTGCGATCAATTCCCCTGCCGAATGTATACAATAACACAGAATGGGTCCTTTGTTTTCTTTCAACGAAAGAAAACTATGCAATGTGTAGGTGACGAGGGCTGTATTTGCGTCTAATCACGTTGCACTGATTACGCCTTCAACACTTCCCTTCGGTTCGTAGGCGTCAAAATCTTAGACATGCACTCACACCATATGGGTTGATTGCAATGAGACGGACGAATGGGCATTTATATTTTCCTTAGTATATGTCGTGGTTTTTGATTAATATATATATATATATATGGATATTCCTTTACGAGCGGCGGTATTACAAAAAGAAGAAGCAAAATTTTTAGCGATAATGAAATTGCAGAACTGATGAATGACTCCAACTCAGACGGTTATGAGTTAGTAATGAATAATAATGACATTGATTATTCTGTGTTCAGTGGCGTATTCGGGAGTGAACAAGATAGTAACTCTGTTTCAAGTGAACCTGCGGCTGCGCCGGGAAAGAGAGAAAAAAACGTGTCGTTCCTATTCAAAGACAGATTCTGATGTAGCTTGGAGCGATAAAATTCAAGTAAATGCAAAACCCCTGTTTAGTGGTATCCCGGGAATTGATCAAAATGCTGGGTTATCTACAGAGTATTCCGCATATAAAGTGTTTCAGCTGTTTTTACCGATGAAGTTTTATAGTAAAAAAAAAGTTGAATTGATTTTGAGTTGAACGTCCTGTTCAGCAGTGAGGCTATATGAGACGTCGACCTACTGATTAACGTGAAATCCAAACTACATGAGCTCTCAAGGAATAGTAGTAAAAGTTATGAATCAATACGCAAAACAGCAGATTGAGAAAAAGAAAAAATACTAAAACAAAAATCTTTGTTTTCTAAATGAAAGCGTGTTACTTTAATTAAAAACCAGGAACTTTTTACACTAATTATTCACATAAGCCTTGCACGGAAGCCAGCTTTACGCGATTTTTACAAATCAACTACGCAAGAGCTATTAGTATGTCTGTCAAGTGGTGCAACAGATCTTCTGTGAAGTGTAAACTCAATATTACATATCAACTAAGGTTGTATCATATAATAAAGTTTATGCTTGTATTTGTTTCTGTGCAAGTGTATTTTGTACTGCGTGCAGTAAGTGAAAAACTGACAAAAAGCAACAAATTTTCGAAGACCATCACATGCAAATCCAAACAAAATAAGAGTTCGCTTTTCTAATTTTGAACATTTGGCACATTTTCTGTATATCCTGTTAATTTCTAAGAAATTGGTTTAAAATCTGTGGAGACATAAAATTTTAAAAATATATCTAAAAAGTGCCGGACAGTGTGCGTGACAAGTTTAAATACCCGTCCGTCTGAGAGTGTATACGCGCCAGGAAAATGTGGCAACGTAGCACTCCGTATAAACTGCGATAGCGAAGGGCGCAAAGCTGAGAAAATCATAATGTCATATTTGTGATTGTTTATCTTTTAAAACAAGTCAAAACAGTTTGGTTGAAAAAGCTACTTTAAGATCTTTCTAAAAGTTTTTTAAGATTGTTAATACACCGCAGCAATTCAGAGATAATGATGTCTCACTTTTTACTGAATAACAAGAAAACTACTATGTGTTCAGTAATGAAATTTTCAGAACTTACAGGTAACATATGCATCTACATATGGTGCACAGGAAATTATTTTATGTTATCTCCTTTCCGAGATATAGTCCTATAAACATTGATTTACCAAAAAAGTACGAAAAAATACGCACTTTTTCATTAATTTCTATTTTTTTCTCACTACACAGTACAAAGAAAATTTGTATGTCTTAAGTATTGAAAAGACAACATTCCAACAATTCCAACGAGGTACGACAATGTAATATAAGTTATGACTGGACATCACGGCAGCACCGCCAAGTCAGGGGCCTATCTTTATGAAATGGATAGTAGGTAATGTAGGTTGTTTGGAAGATATGGCTTTAGAATAGAAATAATAATAATAATAATAATAATAATAATAATAATAATAATAATAATAATAATAATAATAATAATAATAATAATATAACTTGTTTAATTGCTCCAAAGAGCTCTGAGAAAGGGAAATTAAATAGTAATTACATATTTATTTCTAACCGTTTCACAAAAGTCTTAAAAATTAGCAAAAAAATATTTTGACGCAGAAAACGAATATCTCATTTATTAACTAGTGTTATAAATTTTCTGACGAATATAAGGACTTTTATAATACACAGAATACCTAAATCTTACATTTGAATAATTTCATCCGGTGATTAATTTCCGAAATTACAATGAATTACTACTTCCTTCAACGACTTTCCTAAGTAAGAAACCAGAGAGAGTTATGTGTGTTTCAGGTACTGTGAACCAGTGTTATATTCTACCGAGCTAATACTTTTTATAATTAGATTTTTTCTCGTTGAACAAAATTTGACTATGCTACTCTTGTATATATTATTTCCTTCATATCCTGTATCTCTATATAAACTGCTCGTTTTAGTTTATTCTGTTTTTATGTTATTTTTAACCCCTTTTCTGTGTTTTAGCTAAAACAAGCCCATTTAGCCGTAGTTGTATTTAACTCTCTTGTACTGTATATAAGCACACTTATCTTCATTTTACACGGTGTATAATTAATACTGAGCTTCAGCAACTACACATAAAAAAGTTGATAATCGAATTTGTTCTAAAGGTTGTATATTTAAGTATTTAGTATAAAAAAACAGTATTGAGAAACAGCTTAATTACAAAGTTAACGAAACATGTAATCTGGTTATTCTAGTTTATGCAAATGGTAATTACTCCAGATATTATCCGAAGATTAATTTAAATATTGCAACTTCAATTATATTACAATAGGACACTGATTCTAAATGTATTACCCGTCTATCACTAGTTTCAATCTTGTCTTCATTGAACATAGTCACTACTTCATTGAATATATCATAACCTAAAACTACTTCTTGCTTAATTTGTTAGACGAGTAAGGAATTTCTATCTAACCTAATAGTAGATGCTTGCAGACTTTTTGCTTAGATAGGATTAAGTTCTGCCTATATAGTTGAGCCGTGTAGTATACTGAAAAGAGAACAATGCTGTAATGAATTTAAACTCAAAAGAGCATGAAAGTACGTACTAAAACATCCATTCATTAATTTAGAATATATATTAAACTATTATGTGCCATATAAAAATTTAGTGTCAATCGATTAAATCGAAATTGATCCCGTTTGAGTAATATAATTCTTTTGTGTGTGTATGTGTGTATGTGTGTGTGTGTTTGCGTGGTAAACAAGTTACCATGCTGTGACGGGACATTGAACCCTCCGGTACCTATAGTGGTGGCCGTAAAGTTTTACTCAAACGTCAGCAGATTAGTATCTTTTTTTAAAAATCTTTTTCTATTCACACTACTTTCCTGCCATTCATTCCCCAGTTCTTCATTCATCCACCCTCTCCACGATCCCCTCTCCAATTGGAGGATGTCTGGCGACAAGCCAATCAACTTCTTTTATTTATCCTCTCTCTGATCTTGTTTCATCTCATCGTATCTGGGGAGAGAAGGAGAGAAGAGAAGAAACAGAGTAAATTGTCTGTTGTCTGCTTTCCATCCAACAGCACACAGCAGTCGTCGTTGTCGCGACGACCAGAAACATGAAAAGAGAATGAGGGTGAAGGCAATTGAGAATATTCTTTGTGTACAAAGTTAAGTTGTGTATGACAACGTTACTGGATAAAAATATCTGGTAGAGCTCTTATGAAATAAAGAGTAATCCGGTAGTAGTGTATGAATACACTGTAAGTAATATTCTCCCGAGTTACGGATATACATTTTAATATTTCATTTTGGCTTTTGAATGGAAAAAATGGGTCTACCACACTAACTTCCTCACTCAACTGTGATTAGACAATAGCCTCAAAACTGTTGCTCCACGAATCTTACCTTCCGTAAGCCCCTCTGTTGGCAAGTGGCTAACACACGTGATCCCGGATTCAATTCCCGGTCATACTTGCCTCAGATACAAATAAACCCGGTTATTGGTTCGGACCTTACTCAGTGACCCGTCTCATATAGTCTCACTGATGAAAAGAGACGTTAAGCTTTAATCAACGAACGTTGTACTTTGTAATTTTCAAGAAAGTACGGACTTTATTAAACACGTTATAATGTCTTTAATAATGCAGCGGCTCAGTGGTGAGGCAATTTACTGTTGTTTCAGTCCTGGTGGTTATCATTGTCTCCGTGACCTTTCCTAGACTTCTTGCATTTCATTCGATAACAGTCGATAATAGAAATCCCACCAAAGTCTCAAAATGAATAACTTGCGTATATTATTATAAATGTTAGTCTTCTTCAGCTTACACTACAAATATCGGAAGTTAAACTATGTCATTCTCTACATTCTATCTTTACAGTCATGTTTCAGAGGTTTCTATTCGTTTTACTGTCTCGTAGTACGGCTCTGTCGTTTACAATATAATAAGCATCAAAATATTTGATTGTTTATTATTTCTTTTATCCAGTGACGACGCTAGAGGGGAGTGAAAGAGGCGGGAGACTCCCAGTGTTATCGTCCGTGCCCCTGACTGCCTCCCCCAAATATGTTGCATTGTAATGTAGGTTAGTAATATAAAACTATTCTTTTCGGAATACTAAAAAATAGTTGTTCTCCAAAATTGTCTCTACACCTTCGTTTGTCCCTTCCAGGAAATTATAGCTGGTGTCGCCACTGCTTTCATCAGGGAACCACAGAATTCCACAATACTAATTTGTCTTTCTGCCTTTTCTATGCTAGCTTTATTTTTCAGAAAATTATATCTGATTTTATATTCTTCCCTGTAGCTTCTACTTTTACTTATTTGATTTAACCTGCTTTTATTCTACATTTTCCATAGCTATTTCGGAAGTTTTCTAACAGATCACTTCAATTGTTTTAGATTAAGAATGTTTACTAAATTGGGCCATGCTTCCTATTTTACAGTTTTCAAAATATTGCAGAAATCACAGAATGATACTTTTTTTATTGCATATTTGATATTTGATAGGTGTATGAATTTACACCACCTACCTTGCCTACCATTTTAGTTTCGATCATCCACAGATTCACGCTTCCCATGAGGGAGATGTGTATTTTATTTAATGTTTAATGTAATTTTATAGTAAATTCTGAAAATATATGCAGAACATGCTGTAGACGTAATTTTTGTAATCTTTTCTTAAAAGTATGGAAGGCAACCTTGAATTCAGAGTCGTCTTGGATTCATAAATATACTGTAATTAACACAAGTGCAGGCGATTAATTAAATGAAACGTTGTATTTATTGTTACACGACACAGCATTCAGTCAATCAATAATGTACTCGCCTCCATTGTCAATGATTATCTGCCAACGTTGCGGGAGGAATTCGATGCCATGTCTATGAAACTGCTGTGAGTTTGAGTAGAAGAAATCAGTTAGCAAAGTTTCAAGAGCAGATTCATCAGGAAGTACTTCGGCCTTAATGTGGTTATGGAGGAGACGAAAAAGGTGGAAATGTTTAGCCGCAAAGTCAGAAGAATATGGAGGGTGCGGAACGGTTTTACTACCTCTTTCCAATAATTTCTTTAGCAAATTTGGCTAAGAACTCATACGTCCAACGTTTGTACCTCATCCACAGAATGCAAATGATACACAATGGCTCAGCGATCACAATTCATAATTTGAACGGATTCCAACGCTTTTTGGCTGGAATTTTCGTGAAGAAAGTCATTAAAGAAATTTTCGTCAAAGCTGACGATCGTCCTAACCTTGGATCAGCATATATCTAAGTCAACTCAAAGAGCAGAATATGGCTCAAACATTGAACTTTGTATTGTTAACATTTCATCTTGTTTTAGCTGGGAAATATACAAAATGTGAGCAAAATTATCATGCTTATCTTATTTTCACCAACACGAAATAACGACGTAAGCAATAACAATGGAATAAGAGACAAGGAACCCTTAGCAATACATTGGTAGCATAAACAAAACACTACATACTTACGTAACATTCCAATATTTAATATCTACTTACAGAGAGCTATTTAGTTAAACAGTTTGTTCTGTTGATATGTTCCCCATTGTTAAAGAATACAAACTTATGTCTTCAAACAAATGAATTATGATATTGTGGATTTAGACGACGGAGTGAGCAAGGAAGAAGACCATCTCAAAAAACAGTGACTAGTATACTTCTTGGTCCTTGATACTTTTCAGAAAACCACACACTTAAATTGTAATATAAGTATTTGATTTTTGGAATATCTCCGAAAATTTTGTTTATTGTTTATTCTATGTGTACTGTTCGTACGCTCTGATCGAAGTAGGACGAACTTACATGACTACCTGTACACTTATGTCCAAAATTATTGTTGCATGTCTATATAGGGTTGTTGTAGGAATATAATTTGATAATGAATTCGCCCGCTATTTTTTATAATGTTAGTATGTGTATAATCGGCAAAGTCATGTATGTGGCAAATTTCATGTCAAAAGAGCAATAAATAAGAACAATAAAACAAAAATAAAACTTTCTTGTCCATTTAGCAACATTTTGTTTTACTCATTCTACTTTTCGTATTTATAATTTTTTTCTATGAAATTTACCGCAAATATACATTTCCCGATTATACACACAGTATCAGTATTAAAAGTACCCTGCAAAATAATTATCAAATTATATTCTTAAAAGAAGACAGTTATAGATATGCGACAATCATTTTGCACATGAGTGTACATCGCAGCGCATGCCTTGTGACACAAAACCAAATTCGCTTAGTTTAAAATCATAAATTAATACAATTTTCATGAGATTTGTATATTCATTATCCTTGCACAGAGCGTCTTCTTCAAATATTAATATATTGTTGGTAGTATTCACCTGATAAAAACCTATGCGAAGCAGCGTGTTTCTTTTTCTGCTTGTGAAGCAGAAATACGTTTTAAAAAGTGCCCCATAAAAAAGAGAATTTTTCCAGCAATTTTGCTGTATCTTGTCCTTGGCCGTGAGTGTAAACTCTCCATACTCCCGGCGACAACGACGACTTGTTTGGTTACCAAGTTGCTATGGTGATATTACTTATGCTTCACGAGTTCCCTGTGGAGCGGCTTTCTTTGATTGCGTATGTATGATGCCTTTGTATATGCATAAAGAGAAAAAGAGGGAAGGGAAAGCATTATATAGGAGGGAGAGAAGCTAAAGTTTAAAAATATGCTTTTGCGAAAAAGATGAAGAAGAAACACTCAAATTGAAAACTATCCAGCAGATCATAAATTCATTCTGCTACAAGAAAATGGATTACTGGAACAATCAGAGGGAAAAGAAGAGAATGAGATAAATGGGAAGCAAGGGAGAAAGAGAGAGAGAAAGAAAAGGTAAAGATTTCAATTTTATTTCATCTAGAAATTTACATGTTGAATATATTTTTAAACTACAAAGGAACAAGCTTTCTAGAATTCTACGTAATCCTACTTGTTTATAACACAAAGTGACAAATGGTTTTATAGAGGAAACTGCCTAGAAACATTTGGGAGATTAACATTTGGGAGATTTAAAGAAACGAGTTTGCGGTTGCTTTACTTTTAGTACCGAAACTTTAAATTCGGGTTTGATTATATGTAATTTGAAATCAGTCCTAATTTGACCCATTTTTAAAATATCTCAAGGTTATGGACAGAGTCTTCATGTTTGCAATTAATTTTTTATTATTATTATTATTATTATTATTATTATTATTATTATTATTATTATTATTATTATTATTATTATTATTATTATTATTATTATTATTATTAAAAGCAAAACCCCTCTATTTAACTCTATGACCTATGTAGCCCGAATGTTCAATGCCTCATTTACAAAAGCTCTCCACTGAATTCTATCCTTAGCCAACTGGATCCAGTACTATTTCTGCGAAATCCATCTTAATATTGTCCTCCCAGCTTCCCCTAGGCTGCCCTTGGTCTTCCTAAGGCACGTTTTCCAATTGCAATTCTAGTTAAAACTTTGAAAGCGTTCCTAATTTCTTCCTTTCTGGCTACATCACCTGCCCGCTTAAGCCTCCTAGATTTGATGACCCTAACAATGTTTGGTGAAGGGTTTAAATTATGCAGTTCATCGTTATGAAGTTTTCGCCATTCCCCATTCCCGTTCCTCTTGGTTCCGAATATCCGTCTCAGAATCTTGTACTCAGATACTTTCAGTTTAGGTTTTTTTCCCTTAGAGTAAGCGACCATGTTTCGCAACCATAGAGCACAACAGGCATGATTATCATTTTATATATTTTAAGCTTCAAATTCCTCGACAAAATTCCCTACAACAAAATATTTTGAACTGAATAATAACACGAATTCCCTGTTTTTAGTTAGCATTTACTTTCTTCGTGAATATGGTTTTCATCTATTAATATCGATACTAGATATTTGAAAGTATCCACTTTATTAAAAGTATCATTTGATATTTCAACGCATCTATAATTTGCAGTATTACGATACCGACGAACTCCCATATTTTTAGTTTTCTCTGCGTTTACTTCTATACCTATGTCCCTGCAAGCGATTAAAAACAAAACGGAAACTTTGAAATATTTTTTTTTTAATTACAGAATAAAAAAAGGAGAATGTTAAAAGTGTATATATATGGGAAATATGCACAGGCTCTCTGTATGGACGTTAGTTCGAATCTTTGAGAATACATACTTTCGGCTAGTCCGGAAACAAGATCATTAAGTTTAATCTTAAAGTAGACAATAATATATATATCCTCTTTGAATTATACTTGGTGGTTAGAATTAAAGTGTCGCTATTCATGGCGGTCCAGAGCGGGCTGTAATCAACGAATTACATTGAAATTTTGTAAATATACTAATGAGACCATGCGGAAGAGAGTTACATTGGAAAAATAGTAGTTCCACTTTCCACCACCAGGGGGAAAATTTGCCGCCTTACAGGTAATACGCACATGAAGATGGCCCTGAATGCATAGATAAGACGATTAGCTAGGTCGAAGCATATGTGAAATAAATATAATGCAAACAAGGTGAAGGGCAAATGATATTAACAAATGGTGCAAAGGGAATAACTTTAAAAATAACGTGAGAGTAACAAAAGGTACAATGGGAATAACTTTATCAACTTTTACGGTTAGAGTGATAAATTTATATAACATGTTCCATATGACAACAAAACACATCGACGACATATTCCATCCCCAAAATGGTGTACGCAACAATTGATTGTACCAGTTCCGATTGAATTGTTTCAACCTGTCACCTTATGCTGTCCTAGAGATCCACCAGCGACTTGACATTTCCCTGGTAGACCCAAGCTTTCAGATATCCCCATAGTCAGAAGTTATACGGATTTAGATCGGGCGATCTTGCTAGTCACGCATCTGGAAAACCTCGAGAGACGATGCGATCAGCAGTGAAGGTTTCACGAAGAAGATCTTTCACGTGGCGACCGATGTGCGGTGTTGCCCGGACTTGCATGAAAACAGTCGTCTCCAAACAGTTTCGTGCCTATAAAGTAGGAGTCACATATCGCACTAAAATTTCTCTATAACGTGACGATGTCACGGTATAGGTGACATTTCCTTTGGTTGTCATCTTCTCAAAGAAAAACGGCCGATAATGAACGTACCTGTGAATACTTACCACATAGTCACGTACGCAGAGTGTAATAGCAGTTTCTGCATAACTTGCGGGAACCCCATACCTGACAGTTTTGTGTGTTCGCTGCTTCTTCTAGTGTAAAATGCACCTCTAGTGGATACCAGTATTACTGTTAATTTTACGCTGGTTTACTTACAGGATTCACACAGTACAGCAACTGAAACCCAAAATACGCTTCAAAATCGAGTTTGCTCTTTTTTTTTTTTTTTTTTTTTTTGACAGGGATGGAAGTGGATGACATGTAACCGTGGGATATTCTGTGGACTGATGAGGCGCATTTTACACTAAAAGTTCAGTGAACACACAAAACTATCGGGTATGGGGCTTGGATAATCCGAATGTTGTGCAAGAAGAGCCATTACACTCTGCGTACATGACTGTGTGGTGTGGTTTCACAGGAACGTTCATGATTTTCGTTTCTCTTTGAGGAGATGATACCCCCAAGGTAATGTCAGCTGTACCGTGACATCAGCCCGTTATAGAGACCTTTTAGTGCGACATGTGATTTCTGCTTTACAGGCACGAAACTGTTTGGAAGAGACTGTTTTCATGCAAGACCGGGCAACACCCCACATCGGTCGCCACGTGAAAGATCTACTTCGTGAAACCTTTACTGCTGATCGCATCATCTCGCTAGATTTTATAGATCCATGACTAGCAAGATCCCCCGATCTATATCCCTATGACTTCTGGCTGTGGTCTACCAGGTCAGGTCTACCACGGAAATGTCAGGTTGCTGGTGGATCTCTAGGACAGCATAAGGTGAGGTGTTGGAACAATTCCATCGGAACTGCTACGACCAACTGTTCCGTACACCATTTTGCGGATGGAATATGTCGTCGATGTGTTTTGTGGCCATATGGAACATGTTATATAAATTTATCAGTGTAACCGCAAATGTTAATAAAATTATTCCCATTGCACCTTTTGTTACTCTCACGTTATTTCAAAGTTGTTCCCTTTGCACCCTTTGTTACTATCATCTGCCCTTCACCTGGTTTGCATTATATTTATTTCACATATGTGACCTCTTCGACCTAGCTAATTGTCTTACCTATGCATTCAGGATCATCTCCAAGTGCGTATTACCTATAGAGCGCTATGTTTTCCTCTGGTGGTGGAAAGTGGAACTACTTTTTTTTCCAACGTAACTCGCTTCCGCATGGCTTCATTAGCATATTTACCAAATTTCATAGCAATATGCTGATTACAGCCGACTCTGGACAGCCATGAATAGCGGCACTTTAATTGTAACCACCACGTATTAGCAACAGATAGGATTCACTGATGATCTTGTGGGGCCTCATAAACCATAGGGTTAGTTAGTTAGTGTATTAATTAATAAGTTACTGCATCCGTTTCATCAGGTAGTGTCTTCGTCAGGAAGAAATTTCGGAAATATGAACATTTTGTCTCGTCGTTGCCTCGTTAACTTCGTTCTTTTTTTCTTACCACACCGTATTAATATTTACATTTATTCATTTTGTTCAAGCAAATTGTTATCATGTACATATTGTGTTTTATCTAAATAGACTTAATGTAAAACAAATTCTTTACACACTGTCATAAGATATATTTATTTTCTTTCACTTATCTTGTTATATTCTATCAAGTTTACATCGTCTGCAGGCGTAAAGTGCTGAGTGAAAAAAAAATAGTGCCACTTGTCTGTTTTTTTTTTCTTTAATTTTTCTACTTGTGTATTAAAATGATGTAAATAAGAAATTTTTCTTCTTTACATTCTTTGATTTTTATTTTTCATATTTTACTGTTTGTTGCACTAAGACACGTCTTCATCAATTTTACAGTCCTTCAACCTATGAATGTTTGCAATCAACAATATTATATGTTTTTTTCAAGTATATAAATAATTGATCAAATATACTGGCATATTGCCATTTTTCTTTAATATTTATGTGACGCAGAGTGTATGCTTGTCGTTGTTAATCTACTACGTCTGAAACTCTACTAATAACGTATTTCCGACTATTTGATTTCCATAATGTCGGCCATATTCACGGAAATGTTACACAAGGCATCATTGCGAAATAACAGAGGGACATTCCTCGTAAATTATTGCAGAGAGTTTTGCCCATTTTCTTAAATATAGTCATTATTATAGATTTTCTTTAATACTGATAGGAATTTCGTCTTTTTGCCATTTAAGGCAAATAAGTTAACTTGAAAGTCTAAGTTTAAAGTCTAGACCTAGACTACACTCATTCATATACTGATAAAAAAAATGTGGCGTACGTAAAAACGTAGGTTCCATGCGTAAATTCTGTAGTTTTTGGACTTAACGTACAATTATATGTAACATCTTTCAGAAAAACGTATAACTGAAAACATGTGTTTTACCATTATACTGTCCGTATAAGTATTCCATCTATACGTACTTTCGATATGAAAGAAATCATTGTATTTTGGCGGTAAGTATCTCACATACAGATGGATATATACAGCATAGAGCTAACGTATGTGACCTACGTATACGTATGTAATATACACAAGACTGTCAGATGTCAGAGATTATAGCAGCATGATGCAACATCTAAGTGGGAAAAGGCCAGTGCGTACGTAACATATGAATAACATATGCTCCGTACAGATTTTCGCATTAAACATATGAATTCTCTATATTTGTTCAATATACCGCTGTACGTATAAATATTTTTCTCAATGCATTTTTATTGAATGTTAGCAAATCACTTAAAGGCAATGAATGAAATAAAATATACCAGTATCACTGTGTACACCACGTGAAGGAGTTTGGTTCATTACTGTGTACGTGACGTCTTGAGACGCTTAACCGAATGCACAAAACCGGTTCTCGTTATCTATTACTATTTTTGCTCTATAGCAATCAACCTTAAAACTGGAAGCCGTTGGTTTTTGCCACTTTCATTTTGAACAGAGTTAAGAGAGAAGATTCTCAAAGCACTAAATCAATTTTTTAAGAAAATATCTGTTGTCGATTTTGCTTTGTGTAAATCAAAATTGAAACCAGAAGTTACAGTGGATTTTTATCCCTTCTGGTTTAAGTAGAGAATTAAGGTTGTAAATGAAATATATTTGTGGATGCTTAATCGGTTGCAGGAAAGAGCCTCTTGTTGTCTTCAGGCCAAGTCAAAATGATGAACTTGATTTAAGAAATGTAGTCTGTGAAATCTAATAAACACATGTTATTGAGACATGTGCTAACAAAGTCAAACTGTCAAAAAAAGTTTGCTTCAAATGTATTACAAGTGTTCTAGGTGAACAAGTCGCGTGATACAGCACACATCCAGTCGATAGTCTATCTTCGAACAAACCTTTTCTAGCATGTTGTGGTTAATATTAACAATTCATTTCATGCTCGCTACCGACTCTTAGCAGTAGAAAGTGGAAACACTGCCTGGAAACTAAATTTAGAAAGTTAATCTTTCGAAGCGCATGTCTCACAATAACATATATTTATTAGATTTCACATAAATGAAATGAAATGATTTTTTTTAGTTTTACGTCCCACGTTTATGCCGGTTAGGCTAGACGATGATGATGAGAGATGAACGAAAATGGTGAAATGAAGAAAGTAGGACGAAAACGGGAGAACCCCGAGAAAATCTACGCACACGGTGTTTGTCCATCACAAAGTTCACTTGGCGGGAGCAATGTTTGAACACGGAACCCCAATCACCAGAGGTAAACGCTCTACCACTGAGATTTCACAGAATAAATTTCAGAAATTGGGACCATCTGTATCACTTGCTTTGTATTACTATTTTCCTCTGTAATTATTAATGGTAAAACCAAAAACCAAAAATAGTTCTTTCTAGCATTTCCGTTAAATGGGTCATTTTCATTCGAAAAGCAATTCGATTACTAACTTTTGATTTTCTCTATCCTATCAAGAAGTAGTCTTATCAGGTAGTAGAGGTTCTTGACAATTTATTTATTTATTTTTTTGTCTCCCGAAGATTTTTTTTTTCAAATCTACAGACAGGGTAAATATATGAAAGAGTTTTTGGTAAAACAAACTCCTTAAAAACAGAAAGTGAGTCAGATAGATCTGTAAAATGCTAGAGTAATAACTATTTCCAAATCTTATAGACCAAAACTCTAGGTATTCAGCTTACGATGTTATAATTCCCTTTCGCTGAAATTACTTTCTGCATTTCTTTCACAAAAGTTTTTTTTTTAAATAACAATTAATTAATTTAAAATAGCATTTTCCAAATACTATTTTTCTGTACAGAGAAAAAAACGTATGCGGCGTACGTGGAAACATAGGTTACATGCGTAAATTCTGTATAAGTGTTCCGCCTATACGTACTTTCCGTTTGAAAGAAAGAACTCGATATAGGCAATAAGAATCTCACCTATAGATCGACGTATGTAACATAGAGCTGACGGTATGTAGTATAAGGAAGACTGTTAGATGTCAGATACTCTGCAGCTGCGTGATATATCGTCTAATTAGGGGGGGGGGAATAGTACACGTGTTATATGTGGATAACATATGTTCCGTAATAAATATATGGATTTCGCGTATTTGCACAATATACCACTGTCCTGATAACGTTTTTTTTTTTCAGTGTAACTTTCTAATTTTTTCTCCTTAATTGTCATTAAATTGGTCAATAACATTTAAAAGAGTCTAATAGTGATCTTAACAAGAAGCCTTATATTAATTGACTGGAAGAAAATTAACTCCTGGATAAAAGCAATTTATGAAAACATTAGTTCTAACTTGCCTTAAAAAGCTCAATTTTTGATATAGTGAATATTTATTCTTCTTTACGATTGTACATTTATTTGCGTTTATTTTAAATGTCACAGTACGTACTTATTATCAGTATATAGTAGTAGCATATACTATGGCTTTGATGACTTTATGTTCGTAAATCCACGACATGAGTAGATACCATATTGTCCAATCATAATATTGTTTTTACTTTCTGTATTTTAGTTCCGGTGGAAGCGACGGCGTTCCTTGGAGCAGTTGCTGCATTTGTGGTGCTGCTGCTGGTGTTTTTCCTCTACCTGAACAAGAAGTGGTGCTTCTACAGCATTGGAGGCTTCCCTTGCTGCGACGAACCGGTCATCAAACCTCCACGCAGCACCAAAGAGCTTGGTAAGTTTACCTCACGTATTGCATTGGATATATAAAACTTCTGCGACGTTATTGATTTCATACAACTTCTTTTCATTATGAAAAATATATATACTGGATACAACAGCATGAAAAGAAACTAGAAAGATAGTCTTTTTTTGTGAAAAAGTGACAAAATCATGTAAAATATTAAAATCTATTGCATGTTGCATTGATAATTTAATTCTACAATTGGTTGGTAACTTTTAAGCACTGAGGCTATAAAGCCTGAACCTACAGCTTAAAGTGTAATCTGAACATCCCTACTACATTTAAATTTCGAAGCTTTCTCACGGGAATTGAATCAGGAAGCCGTGTATCGAAAGCACATATGCTAGCAACTAGACCATTAGGGAGAACTACTGGTTAGATAAATAAGAAGTTTTATGTGTTTAGTAGATCAGAGCAAAAAGTACTAGGATATGTTTTAGGCATGATTTTATCGGTATAATTATTTTTATTAATTTTATAATATTTTTATATAGGAGAGTGTTCGATCATACACCATTTACAGAAAATTTTAGGAGATGTATATTTAGCAAATATAGGGAAGTGTGTGAGGTACTCAAATTTAAAGATATTATTATGATGTTTATTATATCAATGTAATGAATAGAATAATGTGTCATTAATATGCGAATTTTATGATATGAAAATGTTGTAAACGTTGGCTTGTATGAGATGTTATACAATTAAGGTTGTATTTCAAAAGGACAACCGTAATATTATTAGAACACCTTGGAACATGGAAAATAAACAGCATAATGCGGAAAGGTGTTGATTATGTATATCTTAAACTGGTAACAGTGGCGTATTTAAGGGGGGATTTCGGGCTTAAGCCCTCCGAAATTTAAGAAACTATTTTAAAGTAAATGGAATATTTTCAAGAATTTTCACATTTCCATGAGTAAAGTTAGTAAAGCCCTTCCCCCGAAACAAAATCGTAAATACACCACTGACTGGTAATATGATAAAATATAGTTAAATCAATAAAAAGATAAATATCTTCAGGAAGCAGCTAACTCCAACTTATACAGCGTGATTCAAAATGATGTGAACGATTACAACTCCTTATAGCTTTTTTATTAATCATCCAAATAGCTTCAAATCTTCCAGTTAAATGTTAAAACTCTCCAAGTTTTTGTGATAAAAAATGAAAATATTACATCACAAATGTTCTATGTGGGCTCCCTTTGTTACCTTGCATACATCTATTCAGTATTCGAATTCCACCCAGACCCGTTTCAACATGTTTGCATCAACAGTTTGCACTGCAGCAGTGATGCGCTCTTTCAGTTCATTCACATCTTGTGGTAAAGGAGGTTTGTAGACAATGTCTTTTAGATGTCCCCATAGAAAAAAATCGCAGGGGGTTAAGTCCGGTGATCTTGGTGGTCAACGTAGAAGCTGATGATCATTTTACCTGACCGCCCAATCTAGTGGTGTGGCAGTCTGTTGTTGAGAAAATTTCTAACATTGTGATGAAAGTGGCATGGATCTCCGTCCAATTGATAGATGAAGTTTGCACTGTCATGTTCGAGCTGTGCATAAGCCACGTAGTAAGCGTTTGTAGAAATGTTTGTCCGGTCACAGTTCCTTCGTCAAAGAAGTACGGACCATAAACTTTTGAAGATGAAATTGCAGAAAACACATTCGTCTTCGGTGAATCACGCACAATTTTACAGATTTGGTGAGGCTTCTCAGTTCCCCAAATGCGAACATTTTGTTTATTCACTCTTTCTGTCACATGGAACGTAGTCTCATCACTGAAGCAAAGTTTGCCCAGATAATCATCATCAACACTGAACAACTCTTGAAATGACTCACAAAAAGTCTTGCGACACGTGTGATCATTACGTGTTAAGTGTTGTTAACAACTGCACTCGATACGGATCATCTTTAAATGTTTACGCATTACACGCCAAACAGTTGTTTGAGGCATTTGAAGCTCTTTGCTAACTCTCCTTGTTGACTTTTGTGGACTGCGTGGAAAATATGTTCGAAACCTTTCGACATCTTCCTCAGGAGTGGACGACCTACCGGGCGATTTTTCTTTACAAATGCAACCCGTCCTGTTGAATTTGTCATACCACTTACGTATGGAGTTCTTTGATGATGGATCTTTATGAAATTTTGTGCGGAACTCGCGTTGAACACTAACAACAGACCGACAAACGTGAAACTATAAAACACAAAATGCTCTCTCTGCACCACAGGCAGCCATCTTGGAACTAATCACTCTGCTACCTGGCGGATAAATTTTAAACTACTACGCTCGTTCCAAACAAAACTTGAGGATAATATTGAAAGTATTTTCATAGAGATTTCATTGTTGGCATAGTATTATCACTTATAGAAGTTTTCTTATCGTTCACAATCACCTTGTATATTTAATCAGCTAAGAAAAATGGAAATACCTAACCTGGCCTTGCTAGCTTGCATTTCCTAACCGTAACAACAGAATACCTAGTCCAGGGGTGGGGAACCTTCGGCCTTAAGGCCACATGTAGCCTAGCCTCCAGACTCATAAAGCTGCCTTCTGGCCCTGTTGTGAAAGGTGCTAAATTATGCATAGGTAGGATAAGAAAATGGCAACAATGCTGTTTTGCATTTTCTAACAATAACAACAGAGTGCCTAGTTCAGGGGTGGGGAACCTTCGGCCTTAAGGCCACATATGACCTCCAGATTCATAAAGCTGTCTTTTGGCCCTGTTGTGAAATATGCTTAGGTTGGGTAAAAGGCGGCAACAATGTTCTCACGTCAAAGGGATGTATCTCGATGCGACAAGAGTTTCGTTGCTGATAAGGGAATATGAGGAAATGAAGTGTATAGCGAATGGTAACGACTGTGTGTTATTTAGTAAAAACCCACAGTGGCAAGTAGAGAAGACAGTGGATGCGCCATAACATTGTGTTTCAGAATGACGAACAATATGCGTGGATCAAGATTGAAATGGCACGTGAGTGCAGTGCACAACGATGTTTCCAGGGACTTTGTAACGATCTTTTCGCCAAAATGAAGTAATTTCTTGACAAGAAGCACTACGGCACAAGAGAAGTCATCGTCTGTGCCAAATGGTAATATCAGGGAGACACCGACAACAATTGATTCGCTGACAGTATACGATGCCTTCCATCCGTGCGGCAGAAGGTGCTAGAGATAGGAGGCGATTCCATTGAAGGAATGTAACAGGTATTCTGTACATAAAGCCAGGTACGAATTATAAATATTGTTGTCATTACTTCTTATTCAGCCCTTGTATAAGGAATATGAAACATACGAGAAATATAATTCTGGAGTTGCATATACCAAACAATAATTTACTAAAATGCAATAAATTTTCATATGAATTATTAATGTAATTGAATTAATCTAATAACTGTTAAATAACTGAAAAAATAGGTCTATTCAAAACTGCCCTATGTGGACTTCTGGAAAATGGGCATTATCAATGTAGTCTTTAAAATAATGAAGAAAAAAGGTTTCCAACCTTAAGTCTAATCTCTTTAGCCAACTCATTAGTCACATTGACCTAGAGTTCATTTTGTCCCACAGAATCTATGTGGGCTGAGAGGTGATTAGAAATGACCTAAAAATGCAAACTAATTTCCATCTAAATGTGATTTATTGGATCACCGAGTAGCCGCTTAGTGAGGCTACTGGACGCGTAGAAATATATCGATATATATATATCGTCGCATAGGTTAGATAACAATGTCTTATGCAGTTATGAGTGTATAAGAACTTGTAAAAACGGTTTGCATGTACTGCACAAAATGCGTTTTTATGTATTTATTCCATTATCATTATTCTGAAAAATAAGATTACTCTTGTTTATAAACTTTGCACTTCTAAATACCAGACTCGTAAATCATACAATTTATGCTGTGCTTTTTTAAAGCTCAACAACTTCTCTCATTTAATATCGTTTTATATTAAGACTGACTTTTTATCGCGTTATTTGCGTGACTCATTCAGTATTTGCATGTACTGTGTGTATACATATTCTTGTATAGTATTAGTGGTACTACCGAAAATAGAAGGATTCTTTTACATGTTATTATTAGCCTATTATTTTTCTTTTTTTTCCCTGTTGAATCATGTTAAATGTTTTCCGAATCTATTCTGTCCTTAAGTATGATATTTCTTAAGAAATCTTTGATAATATATTTTTAAAGTAATTGTTATCAAGTGGTAGTTCAATGATTCCTCATTTTATTACGATGGATTTCATTCTTTTCTTTTTCCTTTTTGGAACTAAGCCGGGTGATACGAAGGCCGAAGAGTCACAAGCCAGATAGTCAGTAGTCTTACTGTAATATTATTATTATTATTTATAGACTGCAGTTTCTCACAAGTTTTTTTTTTTTTTTTTGTTAGTGCATTGTGAACTTGAATAATGACGTGTTGAACGCTATTTACGTACTCAGAACAGAAAAGATAATTTGAATATGCATTCTTTAAAATGAATGAGTAATAAAGCTTGACATGATAGAACAGGCTTGCCAGATGCCTCAAATGAAAAGAGAAACTTTGTGGAGAAGTATTACCATGTCTAGTTAGTACATTGTCAAATTTACTCACATGCTTTCTTCCGCCGTTAGATAATTTAACACCAATTGATATCTCATTGTCGAGACACTATGTAAACAAAAATCAATCCAATGATCTGAACCTCGTACAATTAAAATGTAAAGAGGAGCCGGAGATAAACGAAACAGGTTTCTCTCTTGAAGAATTAGATTGGTTCGGATTCAAAACGTAGTAGCCAAAAGCTCACAACCAGATCTTTCGAGCGTCATTCTCGTTTGGTCGAAACCACACTGAGCAAAATCTCGCCTGGCTAGAATCTCGCTTAATGAAATCTCGCCTAGAACAAATTCTTACCAAAACTATTTCTTTAGTGTAGAACGTTTATTATATTCCTGTAATTAATGTAATTATACTGATTATTTCTCTCCAAGCCTTCGGCTTGCTAGTTAAAATTATACTTAATTAAAATTCCAATTATGTGGCAAGACTAAATGGCGTCAAGCTCCAGGTCGATGCAAAGTGGTGCTCTTGTTTTTTTACCTTTTTTGGTGGTTGTGTGTTATGTTTGTGTGCGTGCTTTGGTGCCATCATATTTCTTCGGTTCTGTGTCTTTTCCAAGTGAAGTGTTGCTAATAAACATGGACTAAAGTGTAGTGAAAGATCTTTCTATTTCATTGCTGCTGCATCCATACCAAGAGGGTCGCAATGTGTTCTCTTAACTTCTGCTAACAGTGGCGGATGAACTACCAGTGACTGTGTAACAAGGTATGAATCAAAAGCAAGAGAACAGTACCTCATTCTCTTTTGTTTTCTCCTGCTTTGTGGTGATATTCAAACCATGGTCCACTTGGCCCAGGTTTACGTTTGATGAGATTTTACGTTGCGAGCCTTTGGACTACGAGATTGTGGATGGCAGTGTTTCGGCCGCGAGATTTTGTCCATATACTGAGTATATACCATTGGCTACTTGGTTTTCATTTGATGACTAATATTAGAAGTTGTGATTTATTTTCTTGTAAAGAAAATTCTAGAAGAAGACTTTTTATATCAAGAAATAATTAATTGTTACAGTAGATTAGGATCTCAGGTGCATCAATCAAGTGAGCTTGTGCATATTTTCGATTTTGTATTGATAACTATTAGGCATGGGGAGTATTTGATACCCAGAAAATTTTAATCAATCAGATTTTGACCCTACGAAATATATCGTGAAGTAAGACGTACGTTGAAAATCAGAAATAGTTCTCGCCAGCAGTAATAACATAATACATGTAATATGTGCTCAACGTTTGTATATACCAGTGATGAACAAACTACGACCCGCGAGGACGGTGCGCTCTCCTCAAAGGTTCTGTGTAGTCCGCGAAATGCCACAATGCTATGGGGGGGGGGGATAAAAGGAATAAATTAGCATTTTCCAATTAACTCGGATAATAGTGTTAAGGTTTACATGTAACTTTGAGTTTTACTGAAGCAAAGTAGCACCTCTGCGACTCTTAACAACTGACTCCATGGCATTCAATTTGTCATGCACACACCCCAGTTATTCCCAAGTACACAGTTAACTTACATTGGGCTTATTGAGCTTATAAGGAGTTCACCAAACACAGAACATGAGCTCTTTATTTATTCACTGGTGGTTTTCATTGTGTGAGAGTGATTCATGTACTATCAACAATGACGATGGCACAGAGGATCATACGAGAGCCATTCTTGTTTCACGGTAGCATTTCGTCCGAAAACTATTTATTCTCCTACAAGACAAGAAAGAAGCCATAGTCAACTCAAATGGCATCCGTGATCCTACTTCATATCGCTTCCCAAGATGATGGAGGTATTTGAGAAATCATCTTCTTCTTAATGCCTCACATGATTGGCCATTATCGACTTCAATAGCCGCTTTGAATGCCTCGTTGTCTATAGCTTGTTGGCGTCTCGTACCTGGTGCTTTCTGAAAAGATTCATAACTTGTTAAACCAACTTTGTACTGTCCACTTATTCATAGCATTCTTATCGAACAAATGCTTAGGATTTTATCTTTCCTTTTTACTCACGTTTGTTGTTTACTTAAAATCACAAATTATGGAATTTCGTGTAACGCTGTTTGAAGTTCCCACTTTGACCTCTTCCTACTGACGTCTTTATTTAACTATATCAACCACAACCTGCAAGTTACAAGAGGAAAAACTCACTAACTCGTTACCTTGCTCTTTCCTTCTTAACTCTAAACGAGATAACCCAGTAGTACCATCATGATGAAGTCCAGCAAAATTGTTTTGGGTTCCTAATAAATGGCCGCAAAACTAAACTTCCAAATATGAATTCAAGTGTCAGTGGGTAATCTGTGAAATAGGAAGATCTGGCAACACTGAAGGGATGTAATCATATGTTCACATGTTGGCAACAGGGTATATTAAGAACTTGCGTGCAAACAAACGCCAAATAAGATTTCAATCGTAGCACGTGACTCTTTTTTAGTTATATGTTAAAGAGGGAAGTAGTATTTCGTATTCGAGTCTTAGTTTCGGGTGGTTTAGTGAACATGTTCTTATTCTTAACATAAAATATTTACTGAACATTTAATAATACGAAAAGACTCTTTCGGACAAACTTCTGCTGCTTAAATTTAACTTAGTGTGCATAAGAGTGAAATTTTAATGGATGTTGATTCAGATTACGTGTCATCTACAGTGGAACATTGATCTCCTTCTTGGTAATTGCCTTTCTCCTACGGTGGAGTCCTGTAAGTATTTTAATGTAACAGAAATGACATCTGCACCACTTCGCAATTACATAATTGCAGTGCAATGATTTCATATGTACTCGTCTACAGTTTCCAACTTAATGCACGAGACACATCTATTTATAAATAAAACGCAACTTATTTACTAATTATACAAAGTGATTTTTATAACACTTTGCATATATTACCCGCTTTGTTGGGTTAAAATAAAACTTTAAATCGATAGAAACAAAGAAAATACACTGTAAAAAATTTCATAGGTAAATTTACAAAAAAAAAAAAAAAAAAAAAAACTGTGGCAATCTGTTTGCCAATCCTCTATGTAAATCAATTTACAACTATAAAGTAAAATTACTGGTACCAAATGGTGAAAAATTACATTTTTATGAATAAAAATATATTTTCTTATAAATTTACTGTAAATTTGTAAAAAATACAGCAAATTTGGTAATTCAATCTAAGAAAATGTAAATCAACTTACATAATGAGGGATAAATGATTTTACATTGATATTTGGCAATTTAAATACAGAATTTTTTTCCGGTTTATAATGAAAAATCAGAAAATAATTAGTAATGTATATAAATAAAAGTTAAATAGTACTATTGTGGGCTGAATTTGGATTTAAATGGCATCGAAATTGTCACGATAGCAACTCCGAAAACTACAGATTCGACATTTTCTATCATCTTCACACACACATACACACACACACACACACACACACATATATATATATATATATATATATATATATATATATATATATATATATATATATATATATATTATATCTCCCCTCCCCCTTCTCTAAGTTGCACCGTCAAAGTGAAATGACAAAAAACTATCCCTGGCCAAACTTCATCCACGTTGAAAATTTGATCGAGATCGGTTGGATGGTTCAAGAGTTATTAAGTCACAGTCTATTTTTTACTTACATAGATAGATTACTGTAATATATCCAGGTGAAATATCTAAATGCAGTTATAGTGTATCAATTAAATTATGTGTTTTCATTTCACTGTCATTGATGCATTCAGTAGAACTACTGATACAGTGTCTTAACCCCTTACAGCATGCCGTGCCATATGTGGCACATACCCTTTTTTCACTTTAGCTTTTTTGTGATTTATCAAAGGCATCAAATGACTGTTTTGTCTGCTGTGTGAGATATTGACGTGTATGAATAAGAGATTTTGGTGTCATCTGGCATGTTCTTTGTGAGTTGTAAGTGTGTCATATATGGCACTTACTTATTTCTCGTCGGAATTAAGTGAAAAATCTAAAATTCAAGTTTTAATTCATTTTTCAAGTTCCCATATGAGGATTTCCAATACTGATTACTTTTTTCGCTAAAAGAAAAAAAAACTCATGCAGAAAGGGGTTTAAAAACTATTCTAATTACCTATAGTGTGCCAGTAGAAATGTTGGGACATCAAATAGCTAAACGCCTGTTCTTCGCGGGGCTAATGGTTTATGGAAAATATTTTATTAGAATTTAGAATAGGCTCAGCAATAGAACGTTCACTTTTGTTGTGAAAGGTTCTTAAGTTCATTCCAAATCATAAATTTTTTGAAACATGCAATATTGTACCCAAAATGTAGTTCTTCTTTCATTATCTCCTTATGTCTAGTTAATCTTCTATTGTTATTCACTTGCGTTTAAAAACCGTTTCTCTAATCTATAATGAACAAATAAAGGAAAAAAACGTAAAGATTGAAAAACATAGAACTTACATGCCACACTAAGTTAGGCATCTTAAAGAAAAGAGGTGGAGTAGAATAATTTAGATTTGGTAGGAATTTGTCCCTGTTTTAAGAATTATATTCCAACCGTAAATTTCGTAAAAGCAAAAATCAGCCAATTTTCGTGAAACATAACACATATTTCGCTTAGGACTTAATGAAAATTGATTTTATTATTGAAGTTGAAAGTAATGAGTAACAAGGTGGTGAATTCAACCCACCTTGAATAAAAAGTGCTTACAGATAACTCTGCTAGAAATTGTAAGTTTTTTTCAATAAACATGGCGTGTACTTACTGTAGGATTTTACAATATAGCCCAAAATTTACGGTTAACATAATTGACATAGAAAGAGTTAATCCATATCTAGCATTTAGAACATGCTCCAGGATAACGTTTGAAGAAAAAAATATCTGATTATCGTGAATCGTGATGTGTTTCATTGTAGCTGAAAGGGTAATACTCCTTGGTTGGTGATGAAATTTTTGAAAAGTAAAGTGTTTGAAACTACCAAATGAAAGAAAATATTTCGCTCACTTTTATAGTTGATGACATCACTGGTACTGGTATATATTACATACAATATAAGAACAGTTTTATTTTAACTGATACATGAAGCAAAAGATCGAAATTACCTCAGGAATCTATTAACAATCATACAAGGACTCACACCTTTTCACAACCAACACAACAGCCTCTCATAACCAATTTATCATATTTATCAATTCTACACAATAAATAATATACCACAATAGATTCTTTATACGAAAATCCATTGATTGTATACTTTTGCATATTCTACCGAATGCGACGGAAGCGAACACAAAGAAGAAAGCATTCCCAACACTACAATGAAAAATATTTTACCTTCCAATACTCTACACACGTACAAAGAAGAATACACAGAAAACATGTGCACAAGGACAACAGACAAGCTACACACCACACAGAAGAACAGCATGGAACCACCTTTGGTTGTTTGGATTTAACAAATACGCACGCAAACATATACAAACACTGGACGACGACGACTATCTTTTCTACAGACTTCGGTGAGCAGATTAACTTACTTCTAAACTAGACTAGACTAGACTAGACCTAACTAACGAAATATGACATTGCATCTGGATGAAGTTTTTATTTGGTTAGATAGAGACGGATATCTCCGATGTCTGCTCACACAAATTTGTCAACAAATAAACTCACTTTTCGTAACAAGAGAGCTAAAGTAACCACAAACGTCACATTCATAGAGATAAGTTTGCACTCTCACAACATATGACAGGAATACCGGTACCGCTTCTGCCTCTAATATATTTTTAAAAGCGTCACAGTTATAACTACATATGTCACTATGTGTCACCATTAGTAGACAAACAACAATAGATGTAATTTGCTACATCACGGTGTGTTTTTCTTTACATATACAATAAATTAATAATAAACATCTACAATACATAAATAACAAACAATCTGTTTCATCAGAATAAACACTGTCAATTTATCTCAGCAATGAACGATATAAAGATCGTATATTTACCTTCCTCGCTATAAACATTGGTTTTTCTCCAAATTCACGCATGCAAATTTATCTTCAACACATCTCATTCCGTTCTGCTCTCGTATGTGATCTTTCGATTTGCATACACTTTGTCGCATTTGTGAACAATATTTTATTTAAACGAAGATTCAAGTATGAGAATTAATTCTAATTTTGTGCTATAGGGGGCGCTCCGTGCACATAGGACTCAAGTCCATTTTTGTTCATTTTGGACATATTTCGTATTTAATTAACATCTCCACCTGAAGCTCCTTTCAGAGCTTAAAAGATTCCTATATTACAAATAGCTCTTATAATGTAAGAAAACAATGTCTGTTTATCCCATATCAGGATGGCCCAAAAGTAGGTATACCCTTGTATTGATCAAGTATAACATCTAGCTTATAGGTTTATTTGCTTCGGCTGTTCCGAACTTAAGATATTAATAAAAAGACATTAAGAACAAATAATAAAGAAACTAAGTCTACCTGATGAATAACAATAAGCAGTGATATAAAAAGCAATGAGTTGATCAGTACTGGACTGTATACTTGCTTTCGGGCCACCCTATATTTCGATGTAGGGTACCAACTTTTTTCTTGTTTTCTCACAACTTTGGGAATTGGACTTCAATCCCTTGTACTCTGAATGACCAATATCTCGCTGCTGAAATGAACGTTAAACTCGAAATGAACTTAACCCTGTATTGCCAACTCTGTATTGCTAGTGTCATAATGAAAAGCTTGATGAAACTAATACATTATTATTATTATTATTATTATTATTATTATTATTATTATTATTATTATTATTATTATTATTATTATTATTTGTTTGATAAGACCTATCGATTGGTATCTGTTCTGTCTTTGGCATATTTTTTTCATTTAAATACTAATAGTATTCTAGAACTTTAAAATATACTGTAAAATATATACATAAATCATGCACTTGAACGCATGACACACACACAAACGCAAGCACAGTAAATAGTTGGAAACTTATTACATTAGATCTCATCCTTTGAAATATTTGTACTGGTAAATTTTATAATTATAAATGAAAAATATCTTTCCATTTAAATCAGATTGGAGAATTGAAATTATTTAAGAGTAGAGATGAATAAAACAGTAATGTAAAATTTGATTCCTATAGCTTAGTAAGTATGCTCTAAAAATATAGTTACATACCTAGGTATATCATTATTCTCATCATAGACATTCTACCATTATTGACAGACCACTTGCTACAACTAAGAATCTTCCATTCAACATGGTCTTCAGCTAACCTCCTCGTCTTCACGTGCGATATTTCTGTTTTCATACTGTCCATTAACTGTACCACCATATCTTGTTTTTACCACCATATCTTCTAGCACTTCCTAATGATGCAGTCTCTCCTCACTCAATGTCCAATCCAGTTTCTCTTCCTCCTTTCAATTATATCTAAAATTGTTCTTTTCTCCCTCATTACATCTAATGTTTTTCCTCTTTCGTTTTCCATTAAACACAGCTAATTCTGTTTTTTGTGTAATATCCGTACTTCTTCCCCTATACAGTACGATACTCCACACAAAGCATTTTATAAGTCTTTTATTTAAACTTTTTACTTAGGGACCCACAAAATAAACTTTTCTACTTCATAAATACTTCTTTAGCCATTCCTGTCCTTGCTTTTATTTCACGTTTGCATTTCATGCCATCACTAATAAATCTACTCAGGAATCGAAAGCCAATCACTACTCTATTTTTTTCCCCTTAATACTTCTATATTTCACAGCGATGGCGTCGTTCCAGTCACCATTTCTTTCTTTTGCCTTTCTAGAACTCACATTTTCAAGTTAAGTTTAGTAATTAAATATTCGTACTGATAATGGTACTCAGAAACTTTCACTATTAAATTCATTCAATTAATTAAACTGGGAATTAATTTATTAACATCATTAACAGTTATGTATGGCTATAAGAAATTATTAAACGAAATAATTATCAATATCATTATCTCCATGAAAAGTTGTCTACAGTTGAAATCAAATCAAAACTCCGTTTTATGACTAAGCTAAAAATTTGTTTCACATAATGAATAAAAAGTTGATACAGAAACAGGAAGTAAGGACGAATACAGTATGTTAATATAAGATCTAAACAATATCCTGAAACTACAATTTCGGCAGTTTCTAAAATAACGTCCCAAAATGATGTAAAATTTAATTCTGTTCTTCGAGCTCAGTTTGTTATCCGCCCAAAGAGATTGTAATGGAAACCCAGAAGAATTAGATACAGAAATTAAACATTCCAGACTAAAAGATTATCCATCCGTTTTAAGAGTGCTTGTTATAAACAAACTTGCTCCCTCAAAATAAGGTTCTGGGAAGAGCTCCCGGATTTTCCGTATTTACATAAACTGTTCCCCGAGGAAATGTTCGAGACTCTAAATGTCTCTGTTTTCATCTAAAGCCAGGGGTAAAAGTGGACCTGAAAAGGTAGGGGGACGCATGACGTCACGCCGTTCCCCGTGCCTATCTTTGCCATTGTATTTTTTTAGAAACTGGGGGGCATCACATATATTTTCTGGAAGTGGGGGGACGACGTCACGCCGCGTTCCCCTTCACTTTTACCCCTGTCTAAAGCATAAGTTAATATAATTTGTGAGATATTAAAAAATATTAGTCATCTATACTCAACTAATAGAAATAATCTTCTGTCTGTCACTTATTATCGGTGAGTGTTCATCTATTATAATTAATTCTTATATCTTAGTAAGAAAGGAAGTTCATAAATATGAATATACCGTACTGTAAATCTTCATAGAGTGTCACAGTTTTTAGTTCAAAGAACTAATGATTGTGCTACTAGTAAGCTCACGCTTACAGAAAATTCTAATTGCAGATTTTTTTTTTAACTTATTTGAGGATACTGAATCCAGTGAAACTACGTATTTTTGAACATATCCGTTCATGGAGTCACGACAAAGATGGCCTCAAAGTTGGAATCTCTGAAGTACCGCTTGCACCATTAGTAAAAGTGGTCACGCTTGAATACATTGCACTTTTTATACGAATTCGATTACGCTGAATCTAATGGAACTATTTTTTTTTAACGTCCATGGGGTACCTACAAAAGTGATCTTAAGTTCGGCATATGAACAAGTATCCCAACTTTGAAGAAATGTTTCTCGTGATTTCATGCACCGATATGTTTGTAAATAGTTCTATTGAATTTAGCGTCCTCAAATTAGTGTAAAAAGCGCAATTAGAAATGTATTCAAGCGTAGGCACTTTTATTGTTGGCTCAAGTGGTACTTCAAGGGTCTTAACATTAAAACTATTTTTAGCCATACGCGTTCATGGGGCGTTTAGAAAAAAAATTATCTCAGATACGGATAAATATATATAAATCACAACTTTGAGGTAATTTGTTTTTTGACTTCATGGACGGAAATGTTTGAAAATAGTTCAATTCAATTCAGAACTCTCAAACTAGCATTAAAAAAAGCACAATTATAGATGTATTAAAGTGTGGAAACTTTTACCATTCGACTAAGCATTCTCTCAAAGACCCTCAACTTTGAGGTTATTTTTCTTGTCACTCAATAGGCGAATATGTTTTTTTAAAAAAAATATAATTTGATTTAGCATCTTCAAATTAGTACAAGAAGTGCAATTAGAAATTTATCCAAGCGTGGATACTTTTTACTAGTGGCATGATCGTTGGTTCTTTCATACGGTGTTGGTTTCTTTTAGTCTAAAAATCTAGAAGCTCTAGTTCTGGGACCTCATTATTTTGGTCTTTGCCAAATTTGGATATCGTATCGCAATGAAGAAAACAGCAAGTAACTATAACTGCTATGGTGATTACTGCAAAGTAACAAGAAAATTTTGGGTTGCGTTGGAGCAAATCTATACGTATGAGGCCATTGATTGGTCGAAGGAAGAAAATGGAAATATAAAATATAGAAATAACTGCGAATAGAACTAGTTTGCAATGTTGCCAACAATGTCGTTAAATAGAAGATAAGTAAATAATTTTAAATTTATGAAATTCAATAAAATGTGTAATTAATACTAATTTTACCAGATAAATACAAGGGTTGATATAAAACTATCTACAAATTTAAAAATGAAAATGAAATGAAATCTTTAAGTTTTACGTCCCACGGTTATGTCGGTTAGGCTAAAGAAGACGGTGATGATGAGAGATGAGTGAAATGGTGGAATGAAGAAAGTGGGAGGAAACGGGAGAACCCCGAGAAAACCCACGAGCACGGTGTTTGTCCACCACAAAGTCCACACGGCGCGAGATGGGATCGAACCTGAGACCCCAAGCACCGGAGGTGAACGATTTACCACTGAGCCACCGCGCCCCCTGCCTACAAATTTAAGTAGAGATAATAAAAAAAAGCTACACAACTAAGCAGGTACTAAGGAAAACAGTATATTCGTTGGTGTTAAGAGAATTAAGTTTTGCTTTGCAAGCGATAGACTCCTAAAACTAAACCTGAAATGAAGAAAGTTTGAGGAAAGGCTGTAAAAAACAGAGGTTGAACATAGAGCTAAACGTTAAAATGACAAACGCAATACTGATAGGAAAAAAAGAAGTGTAGAAAATGTGGAAATTGAAGGGAAAAAGGAGAAAACGTGATTATATCATAGGCGCCGACTTGAAGAAAATATTGGGGGGGGGGCAAACAATGAATAAATATACTGTATAATCATATTCAGCCGTTTTCTATCAACTGCTTGATAAAGGCTCCCTTCCTCCCAGATCTCGGTCCGCTGCGAAATTCATAAACTAAGTCAAATTTGTCTAAAGGCATTAAAACAAATTCAAGTTCAAATTCTGGTTGCCATAGTGTTGGTTGAAGCTTCAGTGCTCTATTAAACACCGTATTGAAAACGGCGCTTTCTATCGATTAAGGAGGCTGTTCCTAACATTGAATTAAAGGCAAGGCAAAATTTACGACAGAAATTCTTGCTCCTCTTTGTCAATTCTTCTCCAACTGAATTATATTGCGGGGGGACGAGAACACCACCTTTAAATATTGAGGGGCCAAAAGTGCCCTGCCCCCAAAACTCCGCGCCTATAGATTATATAGTTTAAGGAACAACATCAATAGTAAAGATCTGAAATGTAAAGGGGAAATAAAAGCAAGAATAGGTTTGAAATGCAAGTCTTTAAGATAAAGAAAAGCCTTATTAGCGAAAATTTGAAATGTGAACGGAAAATGGAAGTAGGAATTTTAAAATAAGCCCTTAGGAAGAAGAAAATCATTATTTGATGGAAAGAAAAGATTTGAAATATGAACAGGAAATAAAAACAAAAAGAAAAATGTTGAAGAAACCCTTAAAGCGGATTATTAGTAAAGATTTGAAATGTGAACGGGAAGTAAAAGCAAGAATAGGAGTGGCGTAAGAAATTTTTAAGAAGAAGAAGAGCATTATTAGTGGAGATCTAAAATGTGAACGGGAAATGAAAACAAGGATAGTAATGACAAAAGAAGACAATGAAAAAAGGTTATTTTGCGGACGCTAAATACAGTTTCGTGCAGATAAGATTTTTCGTGCAAAATTTTAAATTGTGTAGAGCAGAAACATAAACATTACGGAACAGCGATGAAAAGCAATTGAGAGCTTTCGAAATGTGGGTTTGAAGAAGATTGGAGGACATGAGCTTGTTGGAACAAAAATACAATGAGAAAATGTTAGAACGTGTTGAGGAAATAACAAGAATAGTGCAAATAGTTAAAAATATCAAAATACATCAATAAATCGGTCTGCATTAAGATAAAAATTTATTCACTGGAAACAAGTTAATAAAGACACTTAAAATTACTTTACAGCTCTCCTTTATAATTCGAAATATATCAAATGATCTATCACCGTTATGATCTACGAACGAGTTAAAAACCTGTTTAAGGTTTATCGATTTTAATATATAACAATCTTCTGTTAGATTCCTCAGAAATAATCAATATTTCTGTATAGCTTATTCAACAAAGGTAGGAAATTAATTGAGAATTTCAAGGGAAAAAGTTTAGTTGTCTAAACGTAACTTCGTCCTGTATTCTAATTCAACACGCTCACTACTTTTAGGACAAATTGAAAATGAAGATTTAGAAAAAAAATCTGTTTTCCATTTCGGCAATTTTGTTTGTGTTTTGTAACTTGAATCCAATCTCTGTTGTGGCTTAGTTGGAAACCACTTTGAAACGAAGCACTGTTGCCCAGGGCTAATTAAAGCTCACCCTGTAAGTATTCGTTACACAGCTTTTACTCTGCTTGTTCAATTTGCTCTGCACTAATTCGTTTCAGTGGTTACATAACACGATTCATTTTTGCTGTGTTTAGCTACCATAGCATATTCACGTTTTTAAAAAAAGTTATTTTGCTAGTGGACTATGGTCCAGTGATACTGTATTTAAAATAATGCGGACGTTCGCTAACAACGCGGAAAAATAGTGGTGGGCAAACCTCAAGGGAGACATCTATTGTCGACAATATATATTAGCAACACACAATAGTAATATAACTCATGAACCATAGGTTAGTTACCTTCCTCTCTATATATATCACTCTGTTCCTATGTGATATGTACTTATATATTGGCATGTGTGCGACGAGATTGGTGGTTTGTGTCAAATGCCTCCTACAAATTAACGTATTGATTTAAAATGTGAGGTTTGTTAAATTATTGGAGAGTAACACGAAGAATTATACTGTACTACCAATATAATTTTCTACTCAGTCTCATGTTTCATTTACACATTTAACTTCAGTAATTCAATTTGCGTCTGGAAGTAATACAATACTTTCCAATTGTATTCAGGAATAAGTTGTTGAACTGAAAAAGTTTCAAAACCAAAAACTTGATAATAGAAGATAGTAAATACTGTCTTCTTGTCTTGAATAGGTCACATTTGAATAATATATTATTAAGAGTGCCAATACTTATATCACACCAACAGTGATATGTATCTTTCTTTCTAATTTCAGTAAGTTTCGCTGTGGCTAATTCTGTACCAAATAGAATGCTATAGAAAATTACGTAATATTTCTGATCTAGACCCATTTTTTTATATTATCCCAAAATTTCAGTATTCTATTATCCATTATAGACGAATAGAATTTACTAGGTTAAGACC
The DNA here is from genome assembly GCF_964235325.1 of Thermobia domestica. Taxonomy (NCBI): domain Eukaryota; kingdom Metazoa; phylum Arthropoda; class Insecta; order Zygentoma; family Lepismatidae; genus Thermobia; species Thermobia domestica. The sequence goes on from NC_137464.1 coordinate 81,665,926, forward strand.
GAGTAATACTTTTCCACTTTGATATGTCTTAAATAAATTTCTTCAAAATTATCTACTTACAGTATTGGAAAGGAATTTTTAATGAGTATGATTTTTCCTTTTTACATGGTTTCCTAGCAGCAAGATATAGGATATTACTATTTTCTATGCCCACATGTGACCTTGTGAAAAGGAGTTGTATCTCATAATTCTTGAGTATGAGATTATTATATAGTGCTTTAATATTTAGAATTACCCAGGAATCCTTTTTATTCCAATGTAGTATTTCATAAGGAATGCAATGCACTTAGGGAATCTGAACAAGAGGATATAATTTCATTTTCCTTGACATATAGTAGTGCTAGACACGTTGCAAAAGTTTCAGCCTCATATACAGATATTGATACTGGCAATTTAAATTTCAAAAACATTTGTGAGTGGCACAAAGACTGCTTCATTAACATGTAAGTCTGGATATTTAGAAACATGTGCATAGGGCAAAACTGTTCATTCTTTTAATTTTTGTATTTAATATTTATATATCTTATTAGGAAATCATTCATTTATTATTTTAATATAATTGGACATAATTGTCTTATTGAAACGAAATTAACATTATAATTCCATGCAAAACATGAAAGAAGCGGAATTTTATGAATAAATTGGCTTAAAATTTGAACTTGCACAAACTTTCACCATTTAAGAGTTGTTATTCTTGTATTGGAGGTTTTTTCGATGTATTATATCCTAGATTGTTTTGAGGTTTTGATATGATTGGTGTATTGTTCTTCCAAAGGTGTGATAGAATGAAGTTACCTGCCTGCCTTCGAATCAATATTGAGGCAGAAAAGACACTAAATTCTTTCAACAACTATTTTCTTTAAGGCAGAAGAAAGTTAAGAGAAGAGAATTGTTCTAATTTGGGGTAAATATATTTCAAATTGCTTGAAAAAAATATACCATCGTTTGCCTATTACACATTGTCTCATCACCAATAAACTGGAAGGTTTCATGTGCCATTTTCTTTTTGCTGAACTGCTGAGCAGTCTGTGAAATTTACAAAATTTTGTAGATAATTTAGGTGAAATTTCCAATTTAATTTTTGATCAATATATATATAATCCTAAGTTTTTGATTTTTAACATTAACTATTTTATGATTATTCAGTTTAATGAATCTCTATGGTATATTTTTCATTTTTGAGGAGATTATGAATTTCCTGTTAATTAGTACATTGTGAACTACTCGAATCATTTTGCTTGGATTATTGAGTTTGATTTTTTTCTTTTTTAATAGTAACTCTAAATAAACCGAGTCATATGCTTTTAAATATCAATGCTTGTAGCTGTTTCTTTTTAATATCAGTCTTCTGCCAAACGCACTGATTTATTACCTTTTGGTATAGGTATGATAGAAATCTTCTTTAAATCATATGGTATATTACTGCTATTCTAGACTTAATTTAAAATAAGTTAGTAATTTGTTCAAACCAGAATCCAGAAGATTTTTATAATAAAGGTAACTGATATCATGAATATCTGGAGTTATATTTTACTTAATTTGATTCAATACTACTTCTAGCTGTTGCGTAGAAAAAGTATTTTTTAATTCCTGATTATTATTACCAAATAAGAATTTTTCAATTCTTAATCTGTCATTATTAATATAAGGGGCAGTTAAGATTGATGGAATGGATCTATCCATGATGTAGGAGTATGTAGGCGTCAATTATTGAACTTGAGCTTGATTGAGTGCAACTTGAGTTCCAACATTAGTAATATATATAAAAGAAGTGTACGTGTGTCTGTCATCAGATTTTGGCATTAAAAGGAGTCACCTGGAGTCACCAAATTTTGTACACAGACAGTTCTTCACAGATCTAATAGAGTACGAGTCAGTTGCTTTTCGACTCAAGGGGGAACTAGGGGGTCAAAATTTAAAGTGTCTTGTATAGGTATATCTACACAGTGTACCATATTGCCTTTGAGGTAGGCAACCAAACCATTTTGCCCCTATTGCAGGTTGCATACCTTTCAGATATTTGATTTCTTTTTGCATTAACCTTATTCTTCGTGTGCAACGAACGGGCATGTGAGATGGGCCGAGAATTGTTATAATATGGGCAATGCCGAAAGGAGACGGGAGAAGTTTAAATACTTTTCATAAACCATATTTTCCCCGTGCGATGGACCGTCATTTTAGATAATATACAATATAATCTACCATCTTCAGCCTGAGTGATGGTTTAATTTAATTTGTTACAATTCAACGGGGAAGTGATTTGATTTCTTTTATATAGTTTACTGGGGATGTCAACAGCGAGACTATTTTATACTTTAACGGCCATATGTGGTACGTTAAGCTAGTGCCTTTCATTTCGCTCTTTAATCGCTATGTTAAACAGAAATTGAAATTGTGTTTGCGGAGTAGCCATTTGTCTTAATTCGTTTAAGCGAATTCAAGACTTCAAATAGAATATTTGGTCTTACTGGTTTCCACGTTCTGCCACCCTCTCTCGCAGATTTCCTTTTCTTTCTTTCCTTTTTTTAGTATACACGCGAAGGTCACTGACTTAATGAATTGCAAACGACGGCGAATTATGTCACGAATACCAGGCAAAAACACGAGGTAAACCTATGGTTTACGAATCACGCAATTTTTCGTTCTGTTTGTTCTTCACAGAGGGAACTTAATACATGAGTCACGTTTCACTTGATATTCTTCTTCAGATTTTCTTTTTGTTTTACTTTCTTTCTTTAACCATAAACAATAAAATAAATTAACCATTAGGAATTCAAAGGTTAATTTTATACTTAATCCTTCGTTATTTAAAAAAAAATATTAAATGATAACATTTAAGTCGTTTAGTGCTATGATTATAGTTAATAGGGGTTTGAATATTTTAGGTAATAGTTTCGTGGGCTATTTTGTGTTAGGCTTGCCAACCATACGATAGTTTATCGTGATACGTGATAATTTAAGCCTTAAAATGCTATATACGATAATGCCGTTGCGATTAATAGGTGAATACACGATAATTTTAGAGCGCACACTTTTTGCAACTTTTGATTGTGCTAGTAAATTTGTTGATGTGCATTAAATACAGTAATTATAAAACACAAACACACACACACACACACTGAGGTTTTTAGCAGTCGTTATCGCTAAAATAAATCAATAACGATTTGAGAAGTGGAAAATGGTAACCCTATATCAATTCTTTAAATTCAATTACGTTTAAGAGAGAGTGGAAATATTGTTGTTGTTCATAGTAGTGGTAATAAGGATAAAAAAAATGGGGAGGGCAGTGGCGCCGATTTTTAGTTCGAAACTGAAAATTACTAGCTCAGTTAGTAGTATTATACTTGTTTCTGCAATTATCACATGCATAATGAATATACGATAATTTTTTTTGTAATATATGATAATTTTAAAGACAAAAATGGATAATTTGGTTCTTTGAGGTTGATAACTCTGAGGCTAGTGAAATAAGATAATATTCTATTTCAAATGGTACTGTAAGAACTATAGTCATCTTAAACAACGTGAAATGTTCGGGTGCATGAAGTTTTTTTTTTTTTTTTTTTTTTTTAAGCACAATATTCAACGTAAACGACAGAGACGTTAATGGGCGGTAGTACCGATGGAAGCCTCGTGGCTATATTAATGTTTTTTTATTTATTATGTTGAGTAGCTGAAATATCCTTCTTCCCACGAAGACAATAGATTTATGGAAACCAAATTTCACCCCTTCCCACCTTAGAATAGGTATTTCAATGAAAGTTTAATGACAAAACGCGTAGAAATTTAGGCACATATTTTTGAACGTCTTACTTACTTGGTATATATATATATATATATATATATATATATATATATATATATATATATATATATATATATATATAGACAATAATCCCTTTAACCCTAAAGATGGGAAATTTTTAAATTGCCGGGACACGTGTCCGTTTATTTGTAATGAGGAGCTTTCGTACCTGCTTCCATCTGGACGGGGATGTGAAATGCTTAATTTGTTTGAATACATTATGGTCCCTGTTCCATCTCTCCCCGTAAGATATGCATTCTATCCAATTTGACATGGTAAAAGACTAGTTTCACGTAAGTAACAAAAATATTCCTAATTCATTTCATGCTATTTCAACCATTCACCAGTAATTCGATCGACAAGTTCAGTTTCATTCCTATATATTAGATAATATGGAGTCTTCGAATTATAATTATAACATCAGTATGATCATGAAGCTTTCATGAGTACCAGGGCCGTAATTTGTGGATGGCAAGGGGCAACTGCCCCCCAGGGAAGCTCTCACCGTTTAAGGGGGGCCCAGTTTAACACAAAATTTTCTTACTTCATATAGAATACGAACATTTGAACAAACTATAAATGAAGCATCAAACAGGTTCACTATATTACATAAATAAGACAGCACACAAAAGGTAAATAAAACAAAAATGAGTCGTGGGCCCATTTCGGTAAAAAATGTCTACCATTAGGAGCCCTAGAAATAATATTTATTCGTATAGCTTTGAGATTTGCCAATATCGTCCACTTAATTAATTTGTTATATATGGGGCGTGCGGGAGGGCCCACAAAGAGTAAGAGAAAGGTGTAAAGAAGGGGTCTACTTTCGAATTTTGCACGAGGGCCCAAAACAACTTTTTCTAGGAGTCTCAAATATTAATGCTTGCCCGCCCCTGAAAAAATCTAAGTTACGGCGCTGATGAGTACAGCTACATTAACATATCTGTCAATTACATTGAATTATTGGGTCAGTTTTTGTTTTCAATAAACTTGATAGCTCCGAGATATACAAACGAAAAGTATTTATGCCCTCTGTTAAATCGAAACTCTTAACTCATACTACCTAGTTGTATCCACTCCTGTCCCCTCTTAATCATCTCCATGCAAATACATTTTAATAAACATTGAACTTTATCAGTTCATATGGACTACTGTTACTATAAATTATTATTACTCTATCTATCCAAAAGAAAAAAATCTCGAGAACTAAAGGGTGTCGCAAATTCACGCAAAAAGTAATTTTGATAGAAAGAGAGGTTTATAATTAAAAATTGGGGTAAATAGTATATTGATTTATAAAATATATAGTAAAGGGTTATGTATGGAATAGCATATCGGGTAAATGACCTCCACGGCTTTCCGGAAAATACTCACTCTTTTCTTGAAATTTTCCATGACCGTTTTGCATATATATGTGACTGTAAATGTGGCTGAATTTCGTTGATGAAGCGTTCAATTTTCTCCTTCAAGGTGTGTAAGTATGAACATGCAACTCTTTCGTGAGAATACGATGTAGAGAGCTCCTCACAATATCCAATTCTTGACCACGGTGCCGAATTGATATTCCTAGACTCTAAGTAACACTTTCACGAACTGCTTCGATGTTTTGTGTTGAATGACTTATTGAAGGAGGCCAGAGTGTTTAAGATCACAAATTGATCCAGTCTCCTTAATTTTTTTTAAAATTAATCTCTTCACAATTGATGAAGTTAAATCAATATTCCGACCATATGTGAAAATTGTGAACTGTACTGGCCAAACCTTCATTATTTAATAATAATAATAATAATAATAATAATAATAATAATAATAATAATAATAATAATAATAATAATAATAATGCTAAACAATGAAAAGTATTATTCTTTTTGTAGCTCTCCATTTTTAATAATCCTGAATTGTCAGCTGTCATGCAGTCTTGGTTTCTGTTTCTCGTTGGCAACAGCTTACCGCACAAATGGAGCAATGTTCAAATCTTGCGTAAATTTTGGGACGCCCATTCCTTTGAAGAATCAACATCAAGTTTGTCCATGATATAGAGGATCAAAAGCTAGGAATCAAGTTCACTGATGGAGATGATATTCAAACCGGAAGCGGAAGAAATCAAACACTTCCGGTTTTAGTGTTGATCGCTATTGAGTAAACATGGCAATAGTTGGCGAGGAGCGACATTTTGGAATCGATTTAGCATTCTAAGAATAAGTGACACCTCTCTGTAGGGATTCCATTTTTTTTTATTTTTTTCCTACAGTCTTAAATTTTTATATTATTATAATATTTTATTATAAATTTCGTATATTAAGAGTAATAGTTTAATTTCTCTAAGTTTCTGTTTATGTCAGTTAGTTTTGTCATGTCGTTATTTAACTAGCTTATATGTGGGCGTAGTGATGCTAATGATCAAGTTTGTTACTCATCGAAATGTATATATATTTAGGAAAATTCTTCTATATTGAGTGAATTCATATTATTTTAGAATTATCGTATTCTAACTATTAGATTTCATTAATTGTGATAAATATTTTCAAAATTAATCATTCCGAAACTTCGATGATTATTTACAATAGGCGAATTATATTCATAGTCTTGTATATGTTTACCTTCCTATATATTTTAATGTAACGTTGTCATAGAAACTGGCTAGTGAAACCCTGATTTGGATATTTTAGTCGCTGAACGTCTGGGGTTGAGACTAAGTACTCGGTGGTGTTTTTAAACGAAAGCAGTCGTACGGAATTTCTGTTCTCGTATATATATATTTTGCCATTTTGTTGCTTTCAGTAGAAGTGAAATTAGGCACCTGACATTTAATTAGTAATGTCCACATGGAAGTTTCCAACTTAAATTGTGGGAGAAAATCCACTAAATAAAACAACCGTAACAATAACTCAAGTGTAAAAGTATCGCTAAATTCTTGTGAGAAGGTAGGCTATGTTTTCTCCGGCAACATAACTTATTTTATGTGCTTGCAGTACCGTAAGCCGAAACATTATTTTGGTTGAGAGAGATTCTTCAAAATTAACGTAAAACTAGCTGTAACATTTTGGAGGTTTTAATAGTGCAACTCAAATTACTTTTACCAGGCAGAAGTTGAATTTTGAGATGAAAAACGCAGTGAGCATGATTTGTGGCTAGTTTTATTTTTAGTCCCTCCTTCCACAGAGCAAAATGGCTGTATTTCCGAATATTGCACAATATTTTACAACATACCTAAATTATTAATATATTGACAGAATGAAGTCTTGTTGAACAAAAGTATAATTTTGTTTTTTATCCAATTCAATGCCTCATATTTATAGTAATGACAAAATTCTTTAAATCGGTTTTGATCCATAGAGTAATACTTACTGTTGCACGTATAAGCATAACAGATAAATATCAATGGAGAAAATACAGTTTGATGGATACTTTTATTTTTCTTTGTTGGTGTTTACAAAAATAATTCCCACAAATATTTAGATTATCTTGATTATTTTCCTATTTTGATTCTAATACAAATCATGATTAATGGACCAGAAAAGATGGTTAGATAGTGTTTTGGTAATATCTATGTTTAATAGATAATTTAGATTTTTCGGGAATACGCAATATAGAATAATTGTTGTAAATAATAGGACAGCTATTATTATAAGTAGTGAAATGCACTTATAGAATATGAACAGTACACGAGATTTTTTAAATCTATATATTAATATGTGGGACAATTTTAGAGTAAAGTAGTGATGAGTGTTGTAATATATGTAGAAAGCATATAAGACTATTACCATATTTTGGTTTACTATGTATATTAACATTGAATGTACACAAAATAAGAATAGTTCATAAACTATTTGTGTAGACACCTAAGCACAACCTTATATGAAAATATGAAAGTTATTTTGTTTAAAATTTGAGAATAACTTAACTATTCAAAACCGATTACTTACAGCTGGTTATACTTAAAGAAGTGGTCGTTTACAAAGGTTTAAGTATATAGTAAACTAGTGTTTATTCGAAGTAATTGGAACCGAACCTATCTCAGATACGCAAAAACTCGAATTATGCGGAGATTAAGTGTTATTGTATACAGTAGTACATACTGTAAATGACAAAGCATTTCCTTTAAAGCAAAATATTTTATTATGGTATTCTAAAATTATTTGTTTGAAAAAGTTAGTGATTGTTTTCTGGTACATGTGGCCTCTCTTTGATGTTGCAGTATTACAGCGATACACGATGAATGATAGTGAGCCTGGTTCGACGACAGCCAGTATGGTCGTCATCTCTTATAACAACTGTAATCTGCATTTTTTCGGTTAATACAGAGGCTCGGTTAACCGGAATTCAGATAATCGGAAGTCCACAGTATTTGAATTTTGATTCAGATCTATTAACGTAATTTGAAGGTTTGTTTGAGACATATTGAAGTCAAACTACTTGGAAACATTGGTTACTAAGCCAACGCCTAGGCCATAAAAAAAGAAGAGAAGAATAGACGACCATTTGTCCAAGTAAAAAATAAAGAAAGCAAATTGCCTACTCTTTTCTTCTGTTTTTGACTTCGTCTCCTTTTGTCCTTTGGTAACGACACAGTTGTGAAGATGCGACGTGTAATGTTTCTATCCTAGAAGCGTCTCTCATCAACGAAGAGAAAAGATAAAGAGTCTAGTTCCCAAAAGACTCCATTTGGGCGATTGTTAAGAGAGACAGAGAACAGCCAGACGAGCACAAAAGTTCATTGGCTCTTTCGCTAGCAGCACTCATTCTCAGGAAGATAAAAGAGAAAAAGAAACTAAACAACTGAGACATTTGAAACTTATTTCTTTGTTTTCACGTGCCTTTTTAAGGCACTGGTATTTTGATGGAAAAAAATCGAAATATCAGATGCTGTAATCACAATGCTGATTCTTGGAGAACATAGATTCATTTACTTGTACCAACATAAATAATATCGAAATTTTGTTTTTCTTGTTTATTTTTGATTCGTTTGTCTATTACAAAATAAGAAAGATTACTGAGTTTCTGCTAATCATAAAGAGAGAACTTTATTTTACTGCCGCAACATGTTATGCGGTAGAAATACTTAAAATCACATGAAAATGTATTAAAATTAAAATTTTCATAATACTCATAATTGTATATATGTTAAGTGAGTTTTCACCCCATTTTTGTTAGATTATACACTACATGTTATGTTTGGCATCATTCTTTCCTGAATTTATCCAACTTTATGTGATGACTAGCTGAACCTGCGCTCTCTACACAGCGCAACATTCGCATAAGTCCTTATGAACATTAATCTTCTTGTCATTCCTCACAGCATCTGTACATGTCTCTTTACAGACACAAGTGAAAGATGTCTTGATTTTTAAAAAATCGGCAAAGGGTAACATTAAGGGGATATTTTTTCGATTATTATTTCAATATCTCGCCGCGTTTGCAACATTTAAGCCTACTTCCGGTTGGAGTTTCTACTTCGTGTATGATCAGTGTTTCTTTCTTCTTGCATGCAGTATGCAATAGGCAAATACATTACACACACAATTAATTATAATATCAGTGATATTTGGTGTTCATTGGGCAATGCACTCCAAACAATAAAGGTTCATCTTAGACTGGAGAATGGTTATCCTTCGTTTTTCATTATCATTTGGCCATGAAACAAACGCCTGAGAGATTTACTACTCCTGTATACAATTATGTGGTGTTCGGATGTATAACTCGTAGGATATGTTGCTTTTTTTAAATTTCAACACTTCCAGTGTACCGCTAAAAATGTAATAAAGAAATAACGACCATGTTTTTTTTTAATATTCAATTTGAACAGGACAATCTACACAAAATTTGGACTCGACCAGGGAAAACGACATGTTTCTAGCATTTGTGGTTTTCGAGATTTCATTGTCGAAATAATTGGATACAAACATATAAACCTCGCATTTTAATATATACTGTAGATGTTAGTATTTTAATTGCTTATTTACGTTTCAAGTTATAAGTAGTAAATACCGTCTATTTCTGAATCCAAGATGAAGTTTCTTTTTGCAGTAATTTCGTGCCTCAAAATATTATATCGTCTTGCTTTCATGACATATGAGGCGTTCAGAGCACAATGGTTTCTTGCCCAATTACCATAGTTGTAACAAAACGATACATAAATTGTGTACACTCTGTTTGAATACATGAAAAAGTGAACTTACACTCCAGTTATTAAAAATATCTGGACCTGAATTTTTAAAACATTGAAAGAAGCATCAGATAGAGATATTAAATATGAATGAAATATGTCCGAAATGACTAAAAGTGGACTTGAATCTTTTGCGCACTGACCTCCCCATATTATGTGGAATTTTATATATATATATATATATATATATATATATATATATATATATATATATATATATATATATATATATATATATATAATGAACACATACACGAGCTTCCATTAAGCTCTAACTTTCCTCTCTCTTCGGCTACCAATGTCATGTTGGACATTTTCAGATTCATTGGCCTTTTCAGTGAAGAAGAACTAAGAGAGGTCTGTATCTGGTTGATTTAATTTTTAGTGTGATCCTATAGTGATTCTGAAAATATACCCAATATGTGATGTAGATGCACTTTAAAAAATTCTTTATTTAAAACATTGAAGATTGTCTCGGACTCAGAAATATCCAGTAACATGGATGTCGCAGTTCTACGAAATTTCTTTTGATGGAATATTTTTTAAAAATCGAAACAAACAATAGAAAGACCGATGTACGTTTCCGAAATTCCATTAGCATATACTGTATTGTATATGTTCGACAACTTACATTATATGTTATTGTTTTATTTTATCCAAATCATTTCTGTCACTGGATTAACAGCTAAATGTATTTGCTGGGAATCATTGTGATAGAGCGCTAACCTCTGGTGTGAAGATTCCTGGGTTCGTTTCTTACCATGTGAGCTTCTAATACTACAATATTATTAGTGTATAATGAAAATAAGTCGCAATGTCATGTGTAGACCACGTGAAAGGATTTAATTTGTATATTCTCAATTAATATTGAAGCTAGAAGTGATAGTAGTTTTCTAATCCAATCGGTTTCAGTAGGGTGACGATGGAATACATTCTTGGAGCACTTAACTGATTGCAAGAAATAGCTTCTTGCTATTTATTACTGTTTTTACTCTACAGCGATCAACGCTAATGTCGGAAGTGGTTGATTTACGGTACTTCCGGTTTGAATAGACGGTTAAGAGAGAAGATAGTACCTCTTCTTACAACGTTACATCAAATCCAAAAATCCTCTTCTCTCTAACTCTTTGTTTATGCTCTATGTGTTATAGATCACTATTGAAAACTAAGGTTGTAGGATTTCTATCACCTCTGTTTCTAGCAGGGAATTAAGGATATAGATTAATCTCTGGACGCTTAATTGATTGCAGGAAGCCACTTCCCGCTTTCGGATAATCGTTTTTGCTTTATAGTGATCAATGTTAATATTAGGGATGGAATCGAGACTAGATGAGATGAGATTGGATACAGTTTTGGTCTTGTCTTGGTCGGTAAATATCGGTCTGGCCTTGAATCATAAATCGTCGTCTCGTTTCGATAGTCTCGAAATAAATTGTGGGGAAACTAAAGTGTACAAGTATTTTGTCTTACAACTTGTTGTTTTCGGTTTATTTGATTTTTTCACTTCGTTCTTGACTGTATTGTAGGCCTTATCACGAAATGCTGAAAACAGTCTCCGAAAAACGTGCTGTCACCTTGAAGTATGTTTATGAGTTGTTTACACGTTTTCCAGAAGGGCGAGACACCGTACTAAAGGTCCTCCGAACTGGCTGGCCTACAATTGTATGCACCCCGGACAAGTACAGAAAGCGAAGGAACATTTAAGCCCAGAGTCGCCGTGTGACTGTGAGAATGATAGCAGAGGAAGTGGAAATTGGTCGTGAGATCTCATAGTAACCCAGAATTTGGGTAAATGCAAGCTTTGCTCTTGACTCGTGCCCCACACTTTGACACCGAAAAAAAAGCAACTTTTGCTTGACACCCATGGAGACCTCATCGACATGGTGAATCGAGTGCCAAATTTCCCGAAAACCATCATCATCGGCGACGAGACCTCGTATCTGAGGTAGGACCCGAAGGCAAGGGTCAAAGTATGGAGTGGCAAGGTTTAGGGTTACCGAAAAGCAAGAAGGTCTAAAGTGAGAGATCCCGCATCAAGACAATTCTCGTGGTGTTCTTCGACTCTGGGGGTCTCAAACATAAAGAATTCATCTCTGAGGACACCGTGTTAAATGCCGTTACGTACGTAGAAACATTGGAATATATGCTGCAAAGGATCAAGCGGGTACGCCCGCAGTACACCAAGCAAAACGACTAGACCCTGCTCCACAACAACGTGCGGCTACACACTGTCTTCTTGGTGCAGCACTTTCAGTCCAACAGGGGTTGTCTCAGTCAACCATCCATCCTACTGTCCAGACTCTCACCTCCAGAATTTTTCCTTTTCCTTAAAATTGAAATCAGCCCAGAAGGGCCAGCGGTTTTCGGACATTTCGAACATCCAACGTAATTTTACGACCCAGCTGAAGACCATCCATAAAGATGAGTACGCAAGGAGTGTCTAGGACTTGTACAGCAGTTCCCAGAAGTGCTTGACCATCAACTGGAATTACTTCCAGAGACAGTAATTGCTGTTTCAGGTAAGATACATTCGAATATAGACACCGTCACGGAATTTTGTGGACAGATGTTGTATTTCAACCTTAAAATCCCTGTCTGAAATTCCTTACAGAGCTTAAAAGATTCATGTCCAGATACTGTGAATAACATATTATATCACAACTTCGATAATTGGACCCATAGTCCATTTTTCACACTACTTTATGAGATTGAATTGCATTATATACTTACATATATACGTATTTCTTTATTTTCTTCTCCTAAATGGCCTTAGATGCCGAAAGTCCAGAAATTTAAATCAAATTCCTTGGTTTTCTTCAAATCAAAGTAAAGCACTCACAGGCGAGCTCATATTAATATTCTACTTCAGATGGAGGCCAATCTGACATTTAATTCGAATGTAAAGAAAATGTTTTTCTGGGGGGAGGGGTAGTTAACATAAGGACCTTCGGTACGAGAGACCCGGCTTCGATTCCCAGTAGGTGCTCGTGTGATTTTGGATCGTATGAGTATCGATCCACTTTCAGCCCATGTCTTATGTAATTTGGGATCGCTCGTTTGCTGAAAACAGCGCAAGTTTTAACAGATTTTTGCTGATAAAAAAGAAATTAGCTTTTACTTTTCGCAGATAAGAATGAAAAACGAAATGATGAACAAAATATAAACTAAGGGCATAACTGTTTAAGTCAATCATAGTAGACCCAGAATTCTAGGGTTTAAGTTGTATTTTATTTTTTCTATTCTCCATAATCTACGTTTCTCAAGAATTATATCTAAGATTAGCAGTTTATTTGTGTTATTTTCATGTGTTTAGAATTAGTCGTTTTAAATATTAGAGTAAATGTGCATTAATATGTAGTTTGTGCATTAGTATGTAGTACTGCGGAAACGTGGAAGTAAAGGGAGCATGATTCTGACCCCATCACCTCTTCATAATACCGAGGTCATAGTAGTGTAAAGCCGTACCATCAGGCCACCCACCGTCAATGGAAATCGTAAATGTACTTTCTGTTTTCACATTCTCCATTTTTTACGCCTCTTTTTGGAATTCAACTACTAAATTAAAATGGATACTAACGATATTGCAGAGTAAACATTAAGAATACTTGTTATTATTTAATGGATGTAAAAAAAAATCTGTTTAACAGTAAAGTAACTTTTTCTCATATATTTAATATAGCAGAAGTTCAGCTCACTTTTGAAATTCTACAACAATTAAAATATATTTGTAATTTAAAGAAAGATTTACACCTTACTTGAAAATGATACCAAAGATGGTTGCTGAGAAACATAGTGTTCTAATATTTTATTTAGCAAATATTATTTTAAATTTGCATTGAGAAGTTAGGCAAATTAAGCTACCTACCATCCTAGCAATCAGCCTAAGATAATCTATTCCTGGGCGAAAGTCCTCCCTCGTGGCTAAGCGGTTAACTTACGTGTCTTTCGTGGGGATCCAGGTTCGATTCCCGGCGGGAGTTCATGTGGTTCGGCTCCTACGTTAAGCTGTAGGTCCACGTCTAATATACCCTTACTGGTGAAAGGGAAGCTCAATCAATCAATCAATGTCTGGGCCAAGTAGGGTCGTAATAATATATGTGACGAGGATTACATTTCTTTAAGATAAGTATGGCATCCCTTACACACTACCCACTTTATTTATTGGGATTACATCTCAAACTACAATCCGCTTAGAAAGAATGGAAAAACAAAGAAAGAGAGAGAGCATCCTTTTAGCATTTTTGTTGGTTAGTAAAAGTAACAGTAGTGATCAGGGGCAACAATTGCCCTCCTTTCTCCCGTCTATACGATAATGACTGTGGTCATCTTAGAATAGGCGAGTCATTGTACTTATTTACATATAAGTTAACAATGCAACTTAGTTTAAATACAGGCAATGATAAAAAATTTTGGTCAATATTCGAGACGAAACCGATACTCTCAGGACTGGGATTAATCTCGTCTCGGTTGCATCTCGAATTACAAGTGTATGTCTCGATATAAGTCTCATCTCGAGCAAATGTTGATATATGTTAGGTTTCAATCTCGTCTCGATTTATAAAGACTCGTCTCGATCTCGGTCTAGTCTCAAATTTTCGAGACGAGAGTCGAGACTAGACTCGGTCTCTGCACCATCCGTAGTTAAAATCGGAAATAGTTGATTTTCACCCTTTTCAATTTGAATATTACTCGTGTCAATGAATTATATTCCTAACCTTTGATTCTCTATTTCCTGGCGAAAATTCACGGTGATCTATCAAACTCTTGAGCTATTTTGTCTTCTTGACAGACGGACACACAGACAGACACGGTTAATATAGAAAAGACTTTTGGTTGGTAAACGTAAATCCTTCAAAATTTTCCAAAGATGATAGTTATATCAAATGATGGATTTGATCAAGCTAAACAAAATAACATGTTCATGCGTAAGCTATATGGTCATGCGTAGTTTCCGAGAAAATCGACAAAAATTAATTGCTGTAGCGCTTTAAAAATATGTTATTCATTGCCAATAAAAAATGCTGACCAACACGCCACCTATTAAGATAAAAGTGATACTAAAATATACTCCATCAAGTTTATCGTTACAACATCAGCAAGATAACAATATAACTACAGTTAATGAATTATAATAACCTAAAACTAACATTAACATAGTTCGTTTATTTGCTTACTGGAAGTCTAGCATCCTTTTCCAGTAGCGAGGCTATATAAGGAATGAATCTAGAATTCAAAGTGGAATTCGAACCACGGTAATGCGTTCAAATTTTTTTAGTGCTCTCCGACTCGGAATCGAACCTAGGACCACGCAATTCAAAGGTGCACACGCTAGCCGATAGACTACCGATGGGAGAGGTTATTTTTCAATTAGTGTTTTCAGAGTTGCACGTGTTTCTTGTAACAACATTGTGTCCGTGGGTTTCCTCAGAGCTCTTCGGTTTCCCGTCAATCTCTTCATTAGACCAATTCTTTTCTTATAACACACCTGCACCTGTCAATAATCTCCTTCAGACTGTAGGGCTTAATCAGGGATGTTACACAGTAAAGCTTTTCTTATTGCATTTCAGATTTTCAAACTCTTATATAACAAAGTACGTTACATGAAGCATTTCGGCATAACAAACAGTTACGTTCTGTATGCATTTGATCGTTACTGAGAAGGTAGAAGTAGATGGATATAATCAACGATGACCAGCATTGTGAAGCATATTAACTGAATCATATGATTACAATCTTCAACGTATCCATATCAAATATACTTCTAATCACAGATCCCACAGTTTTAAACAATAAAACAAGTTATGGTTATCAAATATATATAAATATACATATAAGCCACACGATATTAGGTTTTGTGAGATTGTGAAAATGATATTTTTCTAATTTCTTGAGTTTCTACTCTGAACCAGTTAATATGTTCTGAAATTCGCCTACTTAGTTTGAAACCAAACCATTTCTGATTTACTATAAGTTGCATGAAATCCATATTATTTTTGTATTGCAGGCAAAGCGTACTCGTATGAAGAGCCAGAGTCGAGTTCGGACAGCGAGGAGGATGTCCTCCGTAGACTACAACAATCCATCAGCGTCCAGTCTACGCAATTGTTGACGGAGCCGCTACCAGGACCATCCGCCGTCGAGGACCCTTTCTACCAACCGGAGCAGCAAACACAACATCAACAACACACATATGCTCATATAGGTGAGTATATGCCGTATATGTCCTAGCTATACTTACAATCATGTTTTGATCCCACAACCACAATGTACCTAAGTGTCAGGTGAAAAGCTCCTTCTTGAAGGGGGAAATCGGTTTATGAAAAGTATTCGAAATTCTTTCTCCGTACCTTAGGACATATTACAATGAAAGTATCACACCCTTCCCATCCACACCCTTTCCCCCATGCCGATGGAGGATGAATATAAACTTAAATGGCATCAGAGGTGTCAGTATTCACGTCAGTGATCGCGAAAACTATGGATTGAACATTAATATAGGTAGTTTTCGATGTTACCACTCCATTTTTTCGCATAAAGTATAATCCCCCGCTTTCCCCTTAGAATATGGATTTTAATCAGTTTAATATTATAGGGCTATGATCATTGGGAGGGATGTGGCAATAGGTTCAGTAGTATTGCAAACAATTCGACTTCTCAAGACAATATATCATGACTATCCAGAACATATTACCAAAGCCGAAAGTGGTTTAAAGAAAAAACGATAAAATGCTATCAAGGTGCTATTTTGCAATGGAGTTAGTGTTTCAAGAATAGGTTTAATCTCCTTCCTTAGCCATCTATTTATGCAGGAAGTGATTCAAACAAACTATTTTTGATTTCAACCTTTATCACCATAGAGTAGAAATAGTGAGGCATATCGAGTAATGGCTTCTTTGATGGATTCAACGTCCGAGATACAGGCAGTAGCGGTTCGTGGTCTGTAGAAGTACCGGTTGCAATGTTGCAATATCAAAGGTATGTAGTTACGCGTGAGTGTTCCCCTCCCCCTAGCATTCTTGAGTCTTAGCCAAAAAATATTCAGGAAATATAAAGAGGAAAGTCCTTATAAGCTCCATTTGTATATTTATTGATTAAAGTGTATTCTCTAATATTGATTTAATATATAAGTTATTTCCTTTTTTCAAACAACCACTATCAATGTACGTTTATACACTATTTATATACAAAAACTTCTACTTTCATGTTATTAAACAAGAGATAAATCGAATATATAGCATGTGCTGTAAGCCATGAATGATATCGTTAACCCCAAAAGAAGAAGAAAAAAGCAAGAAAATTGCATATATTCATGCACACAGTTAAACAAAATTATTTAATTAAGTAAACCATGAATTATTTTAAAATGGATGGTCTTTCTTCGTTCTTTTCAAGCTTCAAATTCTTCTATGACTTCATTGAAATCTAAAATGCTGCTCGCCAAGTTTTTCTGAATAGAAAGCATCGCTACTGCAAATATTTTCCGCTTTATTTTCTTTAAGGTACAGAAACACCTCTCTTCTCCGACAATATGCATTTTGTTAGCATTTCTTTGTATGAATACAAGGGACAAAGAGTTCATTTTCAGTAACTACGTATTTTTGTCTGCTGTTCTATTATAAAGAAGCATGAAATATAAGATTTTTTCCTTCGAAAATGAAAAAAAATAATAGTTTAACATTCCAGCAATTTAGGCTAAAGAAGGCGGATGAGTATTGAAAGTAAATAATTTGAGATTATTTTTTTATGCTCTCCGCCGGAAATTGAACACGGGATCATGTGCACGAGCGACACACAGCTAGGAATTAGACCAGTGGTAAGACATTCTCTTCTTCGAGTCTCGATCGCCCTCCTTCCCACCCAGAATAGGATATTTTTTATTTTAAAAATAAAATCTGTCCCAAGAATTTTTACCTTTGTATTATAAATGTAAAATAAAATCTATTGACTTCGAACGACTGCCCTCCCCCAAATATTCAGCTTGGATCCGCCCCTGCTACCACCAGACGCGTATTTGCTCTTTGCGAGTTTCTGTTTGGTGACTAAGCGTCTATATCTCACTCAACCTATCAATTGAGTCAAGCGCTGCCAAACGGAGGAATTCGTAACTACTACAGAAGCTGACTATATACCAGTTGCAACGAAGTAGCAACTGGAAACGCGTAATACGGGAGGATAGCAGCGATGCAAGAATAAATCCACTTCCTCATGTTAAGAGATAGGAGCTCGCTGCCATATGCTCAACGTTACTGCTTCCAGTGGCTTCAACGTTGCTGCCACTGGATTTGTATATCACTCTCTTTCTTTCAGTTATTTTTTTTAGAAATGCATCAATACTGTTTCGCGCTCAATAGCAAAGGTTTATTTTTTTACTGATACACTACTTTAATACTTAAAAATATCTTTAGTATTAGAGAAATATCCGGTTGCACAACCATGCAACATATAGTACCAGCCGCCACTGGAAACAGGTTCTATATTTGATCTTATTCTCTATTACAACTAGTACTTATAGGTGCACTACTTCAAGTTTGAGTATTTAATATAAATAGTTTGGAAGTCTTACAAGTACATTCACGAAGTGTCCCCTTGTCGTGTAGAATTGATTCAAATACAAAGCTCTCCGCGGCCCAATGTCTATTGTGCTAATTTTAGCGGCCCATACCGGTAATTTGCGTATTTATAGGCCTTCATATATCCAGAATTCAATCATACACTAGTATAACGCTCGGACACCATAGCATTTCCGAGAAAAGTTTACATGAATTTGATGTATCACTTGCCCATTTGAAAAACCGAAAGTTGAATCCAATATGGTGAAACCAAAATAGCGGGCGTGGTGAATAACATGTGCAGAGAAGCAGTACTTGATCCAATTTGTTTTGCATATGATCACATTCATGCCCAGTTACATTAAAGAAGCTAAAAGCAATTTTGTGTCTGAGCGTTATAGTAGTGTATGATTGAATTCCGGATATATGAAGGCCCATAAATATGCAAATTATCGATATGGTCCACTAAAATTAGCCCAATACACATTAGGCCGCGAAGAACTTTGCATTTGAATCAATTTTACACAAATCCCGAGGGGACACTTCGATAATGTACCTGGTTAGTTTCACGGTATGAAACGATACACACTTTTTTTTTTTTTTTTTAACAAATCTTTGCTTCTTAAGTCGCCCCTAGATAAATGATTATTCACATGCCTATGTCAAGTATTTATTTCGGAATAGGTCAACCCGGAGTTGGGAACGCTAATATCAACCTAATTCATATCACAAGTTATAAACTTTCAATAGTAGTAAACATTTATCATGTTTCTTTAGCAAACGAAAGAGTGAATGAACAGGTTTTCTTTCTGTTTAATCCACGTTCTTTGTGCGAATACAAAGTTATTGACAGATTCATCCCATTTATTGTTGGTTGTTGGTTTTCCTTCTCATTTATTACTGTGCTGTTGTTATGGCATAAGGTGTCAGCTACTGTGTGTTTCGTTGACAGAGCGTTCGTATTTGAAAGCCATAACCTCTGTTGTATTGGGTGGGATTTTGCTTTAGACAACAAATAACCTGCATGTAGAAAAATTGCATCTGGCGTAAAAGATCAATAAAGAAAACAGAAAGGAGACACAATTTTAAAGGGGAAAAAATCCACCTCAACTTTCCTTGATAAATCTAGTCGATAAACGAATGTTTATTTAAAGCTTAATAACTTTTGTTTGAAGTTGTCGTGTTCAAAGCGGGTTACTGTTCATAAAAGGAAGTAACTTTCTCTCATTTATGATATAAAATGTTCATTAGGCTGAATTTACTTTCCTTGTAACATCACAATTCCAAACAATTGTCAGGTCCGGATTTAACGTTTTGCCGCCCCCAAGCCGAAAGGTGTGTGTCGCTCTTCACCGAGACATATGAAATTGTAACATAACAGAAAATTCAAAAAAATAAACTTAATTTATGCATGCTTTAATTTATGAATGCTTTTGTTACAGGTTTTTTTGTATATAATTCAATGAATTTTTGTACTGTGATTGGGTGCTGTAAGTCATACATGCTTGGGGGCGCAACGTGCACAAGAACAACAGCCTTACAAGCCTGCCTCTACGCAATTATCTACACGTACTGCAAGTACAACGTTTAATTTTCATTCAACTTTAAACACCATGATTGAATCCAATAAGAATTATTACTTGGAGATCGATTATCCTGACTTCAATCATGTTTTATTATTATTATTATTATTATTATTATTATTATTATTATTATTATTATTATTATTATTATAAGTTTTTAATGTTCTTCGTCTTGCTTTTTAAGTTTCGTCCAACTTGCGCCTCAACTAACGTTGCGCCTCTAGGCCCGAGCCTAGTATTAAAAGTTAAATTCAACCCTGCTAATGGTGGTGCATTGTTATTTATAATGGCTTGCATTGCACGATGATAAAGAAAAAAAAATTCTTTATCTGAAAGTTTGCTCATTCAGATAATATATGATTCTAATGTTTAATTTTTACTAATCTGTTTCCAGAATATTCAGAAATATATTTTAACGAAAGCAACACAACTTTAGATCAGAAAAGTTGTAAAAAACGTTCAGAAATGGTGCGCAACCAATGATCTCTTGTCAATAATCTCCAGCCTCTTTTATGAGTAAAATATATCTTTTAAGCAGCAAAGTTGTGTTACTATCGAATTTTATTACTTAGGTTAGTTCAATATAGTTTCATTTGTGAGAGCTTACATTCATTGCATTCTTTCTATAATGTTAAATGTAACTTAATCAATTGCGTAAAAAATATCGCCTCTCTTTGAGTTTTTAAAAACAAATCTTCATTGAAAATGTTTTGCAAAAAATTCACTAACGAGGGATGTACTTGAACCTGAACCCATAAAATGGGGGTGATTTATATATTTTCTAAAAGCTTGGGTCAAGGTATGATCAAAACCGGTTACCAAAATTGGGAAGGTCTCATGCATTTTGCAACGTATCAAAGTAAAATAAATTGTCCAAGGGCCCCCTGCAGGGTCCCAGAGGGGGTCCAAATCAAAATTTTTAAATAGAAAGAGGGGTCAACTTGCATATCGTATGAAAGCTGGTGTTAAATGAAAGAAGATAAATCAAGTGTCGACTCTTTACGATAACCCTGTGCAAAAAAGCGATGGGTAAAAATATCAATACAATCTTCATTGCAAAGTCTATGGCCACTCGTATGAATCTGAAACGGTGGGATAGGTGTAAAAATAAAAAGATGGATATGTTATTATTTCAGAAGTATAATGATTCAAAGTAAAAAAATGTTTCAGGTTCCCTCTCAGGGTCCCAGACGGGGTCCAACTCAAAATGTTGAAATGGGAAAAGGGTTCAAGTTGAGTATCGTATGGAAGCTGATGTCAAGAGAAAGATGAAACACGTCTGGACTCTTGATGATAAGCACGTGCAAAATGGCGGTGGGTCAAAATGTCAACATAGGCGTCATTGAAGTCTATGCTCACTACTATTAATCTGAAACTGTGAGACAAGTGAAAAAAAAAAGACTAGAATGTTTCAACACGCTTGAATTGATATTTTGACTCACCTCCATTTTGCACAGGCTTATCGTAGAGAGACGAGACTTCATTTATCTTCCATTTAACACCAGCTTTCATACAATATGCAAGTTGACCCCCCTTTCCATTTAAAAATTTTGATTTGGACCCCGTCTGGGAACTGTGGGTGACCCTGGGACAATTTATTTTACTTTGATACGTTGTACTTTTGAAATGATGAAAGACATGTTTTTCTGTTTTCATATCTGACTCACTGTTTCAGATTTTTCGGGGTTGTAACGGACTTCTATAGACAGGCTTCAAGATCTTAATAATAATGAATAAAGCGCTGCCCCCAAGCAAAATGCATGAGACCTACCCAATTTTGGAAACCAGTTTTGATCATTCCTTGAGCAAGCTTTCAGGAAATATATACATCACTCCCACTTTGTGGGTTCAGGTTCAAGTACATCTCGGGTAAGTCTACGCCTCCCACTTGATTGCCTGTAACTCGAGAACCAAAAACGTATACACTACAATATTTCATAAGCTTGTATAGCAGTCAAGTTCTAACAACATGCAGTTTTATCCAGATCAGATGAATTCAGTTGAACTTGTTTGATATATATATAACTAGCAGCGTTCACCCCGCTTCGCTGCGGTCACCCCGGAACGCAATAAACTTTGTTACTTAGATAATTTTTACTTTTTCGCTTTCAAGTGATATGATAAAAACCATAGAAGATTGCAGTAAATCTTAACATTATATCGCCTGTCATTTATGTTAACCCGCCCCGCTTCGCTGCGGTCATCCCGGTGCTGGCATATTGTAAAAGTGTCTGTAAAAATAAGCAAATCAATTAAAAAATTTTAAACAGAAGATTCAAGCTATTTTCCGCTGTATATCGCCTGTCATTTATGTTAACCCGCCGAGTGACACGGCCATGCGGGTTGCATATAAATACGTTTATTTTTACCTATGATGAACTAATAACAAAGGATTTGTACGTTATGGACACTTGAATGGTCAATTATCTCAAGACACTGGTAATTAAAAATTAAAGTGATATGATAAAAACCATCTAGGGTCCAAATCCTAATAACCCCCCAAAAATGAAAGAAATTGGTTCAGCCGTATTAGCGTGATGAGCGGACAAAGGATTTTGTACGTTCTCTTTTATATATATAGATAGATATCCTTGATTTTTGAAGGAATAATAAATGGAAAACGAAAAATAATGTTCATTAGCTGCAAATAACCCTATCAAAGGAAATGCCAATGCTACTACAACAACGACTTAACAAACTCGTTCTAACTATTGCCAGGCGGTACAAAACATACATCATCTTAGGCGCTGGTTATAATCTCCAAGGCAGAACTGTATTCTCCTTTTATCTTCGGGAGCTATATACTGTGTTTATACAGAGTCCGCCAGAAAAAAATGTATAGTCTTTGTCATCCTGTATCAGGATACTGGTATTGACAATTGTTCTGAAATTTAGGTATGTTGTAGTATGGTTTTTCTCCCAACAGATGTCGGCATTGTCAATTGTTTTCAGTTTCAATTATGTTGTAGTACTTTCTTTCGTTCAACAGATGGCAGTACTGTCAGCACGATTAGTGAGATAAGAAAATGACAGGAGCGTGCTTGACGTTCGACTTGTCAACAATGCGTTTGATTGTTAGGTGGATTGGTGGTTCAGTACTAAACTCCCCTCTCCACTGATGCTGCACTTCGATGGAATTCCCAAACCTGATAAAACACTTCAAAACGTACTTATGCTGCTCGAACGTCAAGTGTGCTCCTGCCATTTTCTTATCCCACTAACCATACTGACTGTACCGACATCTGTTGAGCGAGAAAACGTACTACAACATCATTTTGACTGAAAACAATTGAAAATGCTGACATCTGTCAGGCGAGAAACCATACTACAACATAGTTAAATTTCAGAACAATTGTCAATGCATCCTGATACAGGATAACAAAGAGTGTATACATTTTTCTGGCGGAAATGGAACTACTGCTATGATGTCAATTGTGACTAAAGGCCCTTTGTATAATTCATGTTTCCGTTGTTGGACCGCTTTGTTTCCTCCTCATTTCAGCTTCTATTATTATTCATATGTTTTTCACACATCCAGAAAGGTTACAAGTGAAAACGTGACTTTTATTTACTACATACATTTACGAAGATTTTTTTTTTTTTTTTTTTGAAAATTCTGTACCCCTCGCGTTTATAGCTTTACCTTTCAGCTAACAGGCCCCCGCACTTGCTCGCCCTACAACCTCGTACCACATATTTCAGCGTTTGCTTCCATTCTTCGCAGGCAAAAATAAGTTTATGGCTTTATTCTTCGCGAAAAAATTAAACCCTTTTTCCCATAGAATACGTATTTCAATCAAAGTGAGATGATAGCATCCTATGTCGGCCCAAATGCTGTGTTCAAATTCATTTCAAATGGTTCACTTAATTTCCTCTGATGATGTGACTGACAACGTTGTAGTCATTTTTTATATGTTTAGAACAAATTCGTCAAAAGCAGAATCTCCAGAAACACTGTGTCACTTGTCCACTTGTTTTGAATAAGAAATTTTATACCGGTACCTAGTTTTATATCTGTAACATTTCTATAATCTTAAGAGATATCGAATTATGGCAATTTTATTATAACAATCGCAGCCACCACCCGTTATTTCTTCCCGTCTTTTGTCTTCTCTTCTAATGGAAACAAAAATACGCTTAAACACGTCTTAAATTATTTTAAATTAAAAGCCTAAATACCAATTTTCATGTCCCTAACATCAAGGGATTTTGAGGTACGGCCATCTTATTACCACAATTGTAACTCCCATCATTTTTGATTTCCACCTTTCTTTGTCCCTTCAAGGAGATATAATATATATATATATATATATATATATATATATATATATATATATATATATATATACTCTAAGTATAAATACCAAATTACATGTGTCTAACCTTAAGGATTTCGAGATATGTTCATCCAGTTATAACAATTCTAACCCTACCTTTTTTCTTCTCTTCCATGGAAAATGAAAAAAAAAAGAAAAAAGAAAACAAAAATAAAACAGTGGAACATTATTTTAAATAGGAAGTCTATATACTAAATTTCATGTCTTTGCTCTTAAGAGTTTCGGAGATAGACAGTTTACAAATAATTCCCACTATTTTCCCGTTCCTCGTGGAATTTTTAAAAACTTTCCCTTAGTGATACCTTCGTCACAAATTCTATGCACTGTCAAACTTTCAAGTTTCTAGCTTAAGCCGTTACCGCTGAGCATTGATCAGTCAGTTAGTTACTTACTCACTCAAGACTTCGTTTATATATAAAGATATTACAAAATCAAGAACATATGGAGTGATGAATTGGAATGCTTCGACATCCTCTATTTTATTCATTAATTTTTGTGCACATTGTTCTAATTCTTTCCTTAATTTCATAATCTGAAATCACATAGGAAGAACACCTCTTTTATATGAAACATTATTGTGGAAGTGAGAGTTGTTATTGAGTTTAATGCCTGAATTCTTGTGATGTATTGCAAGAATAAAACTATTTTGAATTTGCTATTTGCAAATCAGTAATGTTCTTTTAAGTAATGTGTATCACATTTATTTTTAAACTGTAATACTTAAATGACTTCACGCAAACATATTTTTCTCATTTTTTTTTTAAATACGTGCATTTGTATATCTTCCTCTGATGAAACTTGGAAAACCATTCCACTTCCAGATTCCAGCAATTGGTAAAACTGAAGGCAGAACAATGAAGGCAGAAACCCAATTGTCCTATTGCTGGTAATATACACAGGGTCGGATATAAGTGCACTACAGGACAAATTGAGACTGGTTCTGAAATTTGGAGCCGTGTACTAGTAACTCCTTGTCCGCCAAATAGCCAACTGAAGATCCTCGTCGCCAATACTACTTATTAGTCATCTTCTAATTCCATGTCCCAGCGTTCCGCGTTCGCGTCGCCATCTTCCAATTCTTCTGGTTCTCCAAACGGCCGGACCTGTCTTCCGACTTGGGTGAGGAAAGCCTCAAATCATGACAGTGGAATTATATCCTCATGGCCATATACCTGTCGTAAATTGTCATCCACCTGCAATTTGCTAATCACAGGTTATCTGAAAAATTAAAGCAAAACTTTGTAAAGTTCACTAGGAGACCGTGCTTAGAATTTTCCACTGGTAGCTTTCATTGCAGACTTTGAGTGTTTGTCAAAGGAATCAAGCATACGTATTTCTCTTTGCAGAGTCACCGCCGACACACAAATCTCAACCAGATACGAACAGCGACCTAATCTCTCTGGCAGAGAAAGGGAAAGTAGGTGGTAGCAGCAGCGCCTCTTCCAGCTCCTCCACAACTAGCGGCGATGATGAACTTATTTCCCAGAAGGCCTTGCGACATCGTGACAATCGAGGCTACAGGAAGTTGCCATGCAGTGTCAAGACTATGAACGAGGAATCGCCAACGCCAGTATCGGAAAATGCTGGCTACACGGAGCCTACCACCAACGACAATGACGTAAGTATACTTTATTGGTTCTCGTAAGCTCATCAATATTCAGTACAAGTTGGATAAAGATTTTGCTTCATGTAATTATCATTTTGATGTATACTTATCTGATTATCATTTTCATACAGCTGAGAGTAGTAACAATCAGGGATCGATTTATAAAGAGAAGGCTACAAGAATTTCCCGTACTTTCGCATGTTTTCCTGTGGCACTGATTTCCGAATAGCCATCTCAGCCTAAGATTTTTTGTTAAAAATCGTAAAGTACTCCTTTCGTTTGAATATTTCTTAAACTGGACCCTTACGAATTACTAAAACAAATAAACAAACAAATGTTAGATATGATCAGTAGTGTAATGCTAGAATCTTTGGTAAGTATACGCTCGATTGTCTCCAAAAGTATAGCGTATACGCAAGACTACTTGGCGTATACGCACCCCAATATACGCTCATTCGTAAATTTAAGGTGAGTATACGCTGGACTATAACAATTTGAGGTGGGTATACGCCGTATACTCCCGTATACGCTCCATTACATCCCTGGATATGATGATGTCACAATGACAACCATTATCAACTTCACCGATTTGTTCTTACAAACGAGATTTACTTTGGTCTAGGGGTGGACGGTTCCTGAAAACGTAAACCGCGGTTTAGGTTTGCCACTTAAACCGGTTTGGAACCGTTAACCGAATCCGAACCGAACCGTTTCCAAACCGAACCGATCCCGAACCGAATCGAATCGTACTGTTCAGAACTGTCGGTAGAACTTTGACAAACTAAACTGTCCAAAGGGTTTGAAACGTGGTTTCGTTTACTATTGGCTAACCAAAACTTAAGCGAACTCCGTCAAAGCGAATTCAGCTGTGTCCAAATGGAGCTGAATTTAACCTTTAACTCACTCGTAACATAAGACCAGTTAGGAGATTTGTATATAAATAAAAGAATAAAATAGCAATGAGCCTGAAAGTACTAATTGCAGTATATATATATATATATATATATATATATATATATATATATATATATATATATATATATATATATATATATATATATATATATATATATAATGTTTGTATATCTTTTATATGTATGTAGATAGATAAAATATCACACAACTAGATACCACGTATGCACAAAAAAAAATCCTGGCAATACAAGTATTTAATGGAGAAATGATCCCAATAAATTCCTTCAAATTAGAAGTATTTCATATGTCAATGGAATAAAAAAGTGATCAGTCTTTGAAAAAAATGAAATTCGTTGGGTTAAGTTCTGACCTGTTAAGCGCCTATTCTACAACTGCTTCAAATTCGAAAATGTTATTATTCCCTTTGTTTACCTTCACTTTTAATATTCCCGCTCAAATAGCAGCTTGCATGTGTGTTTTCATTTCTCTCGTTTTTCATACTTTAATTCTCGCCGTCGTGATTAATATTATAAGATAAGCGTGATTAACTAACCAGACTCATCATCATCAAAACGCCGAACACATATTTCAGACTTTGACCGTTTCTGATTTTGAAAACGCTCCTACGTAATGTAAGTCAATACTCGGCACCTTGTATATCACATCATTAACAAATCATTATATAATAACTTTTTGTAAGTAATAAGTAAAAACTTCTTGTGAGTTTTACTAAAACGTTTGGATTGCGAGCGTAGCGAGCAAGAAAATTTTTAACAATTCTATTTCTTTGCAACCCGACAACAATATTGATTTAATAAGCCGCCAATACTTTTGTTTGTGGTGGGCAAACACCGTGCTCGTGGATTTTCTAGGGGTTTTCCCTTTCCTCCCACTTTCTTTATTCCACCATTTCTTTCGTTTCTCATCATCACCGACTCCTTTAGCCTAACCGGCATAATCGTGGAACGTAAAACTAAAGATTTCATTTCATTTCAATACTTTTGCGGGGCACCACATCGTTTACTCATTTTCAACACTTCTTTTTTCTTATTGTTTGTTCGGCGTCCTCTTGCTAGGAGCACCTCCCCTCGTAGCTACGGTTCTGGGTGTCGTATCTTCTCCATTACGATGTAGGTTTTGTACATTTGCTAATCGTACGCATAAATATCATTCTCTGACAGAAGAGTTACACTAAGTTGCAATCTCGCTATCTTCGATTCTGGACAGTGAACACAATGGCGAGAAAACATCTACCATTTCCCACTTTAATTTCGCTTTATTTCATCACCATACGTCCAACGAGTGTGATTACAGAGGTAACGGAGGAGTACATACGTGAGAAATTGGCAAACATTGATCTGACATACGGGAAAGCGGACGGTAATGGCCGTGTGGCACAACGGCTTTACAGACAACAGTTTCCTAATCTTAGAATTCTACATCACGCAACATTTTCCGGTGTAAATCGAAGATTACAAGTAACAGGATTGCTGGAAACACACAGGCCCAAGGCTGGACGAAACAGAACCGTATGGACTGTGGCTTTTGAGGAGGAAATTTTTGCTTGTGATAAGAGAAAACCGTCCACCAGCACACGGGTAGTAGCTGCTGAAATTAACACCCATCATCGGCTGGTTTGGAACACGCTTCACGAAAATCAGATGTACTCTTTACATGTCCAAAGGGTGCATGCATTACACGCCAAGCACGTAAGCGGGAGTTTGTCCAGTGGCTACGCGAACCATGTTAATATATCCCGCTTCATGTCTCGTATGCTATTCAAAGATAAAGCTATGTTTTCCCATGATGGAGTGATGAACACTGACACTCAACATTTGTGATGTGAGGCAAACCCGTATGGAATGACAACTCGTGCCCATCAGGAACGGTGTTCAGTAGTTGTTGGCGAAGTTTCAGATCAAAACTGGGGGTGGTAAACACAATAGAATCCTTTTGTATTCATAACAGTGAAGCACCAGCGGGGTGCCCGGAGACAATAGGTAGAGAGTATAGTGCTATAGAAATACACTATTGTTTAAATGACATATGATGACAGATAATGGTTGTTGTACTATTGTATGTATAATAGTGACATAAAAGAGAATAATAAAAGATGTCAAAGTTGAAAAGATAAATGATTTTAAAAAAAACCTTGGAAACTTGTTGAACAATGCTAGCTTGTTATAAAGAATAATAAAAGAGAAACCTTGCAGCTGTATGTAAAGAGAATACTTTGCAGGTGTATGTAAAAAATAATAAAAGAGAAACCTTGCAGCTGTATGCGTTAAAGAATAATAATTTATGTGGTGAACAATAGTGGATTGTTATAAAAAGAGTTTTTTAACCCGGCGGCGGCGGAAACGCGGACGCGGCGCGGGAAGGCGCGAACGGAAAATATCCGCGTGCGCGGGCGCGAGCGCGTGACGTCATTTGAAATTTTTATTTAAATATTGGTTTTAAAAAATAGGCATGTATAGTTTTGTTAGCGATGGAGAACCGTCAGTTTGTAGAAGACGTTGATGTGAAGCATAAGTTAGACGGTGAGAATGAATATCCAGATTCTCCAGATTGTACATTTGATGAAAATGAATTAGAAAGATATGAAAACGACAATATAAAAGTTTATGCAAATGATAGTGAGGTGGAATCAAATGACGAAGTGGTATCAAATGTGGATACGCCGCCATGTTCACCTGATTTATCAGAATTAAGTTGGAACTGTGAATGTGGTGTTAACTATGTGGATGTGAACTGTGTAAGAGATTGTATACTGAAATGGAAACCAAATGACTATTTAATATGCTATGCATGTTATTGGCATGATACATGTGAATGGTCTCATGAATGTTTTTATTGTAATGACGACGTTTTAGACATTCGTGTTTGGTCTCTGTTAGTGAATCCTCGTGTACAGGAGGAATTATTTGATATTTATGCAGAAACACATACAGTTATTACACCATTAACAAGAGATTATTTTAATATTACATTTGGTGAACTATCAGTGGATGTGAATGTACGAAAAGAACTTTTAAGTATTTTTCTTGAAAAAGACAGATCGAACGACTATAGTGAGGTGTGTTAAGAAAACGTACTGTACATAATGTATTTTGAAAATAATTTTTGTGTATCATGTAGTGAAGAACATATTAGTGAAGTTTGTGTTTTAAAAACTATAAGTGCATACTTACGTTTTAATAATAATATTTCTTGTGAACAATGCTTGCTGCATCTTGAACATCAATGTTTATTTCATCATGATATTGGAACTTTTGCTGTAGGCTATTTATCCAACGACATAACTCTTATTGATTTATTTGAAGTGTTTGAAGAACACCATAGTGAAATTTCAAGTATAAACTTTATACGCAAAGTGCGTGATTGTTTAAAGAACACGGAATTTGTTGGACAAATTATACCATTTTTCTTAGATCGTAAACATAAAATTTCACCATGTGTTAATGAATACATTATTGACATACAAGGTTTTAAGATTTCAAATAATGAATTTATTATACGTGAATTTTGTTTAACTGCGTGTGATGATACAGTAAATTTGCATTGTTTAATAAAATCACCAGTAGAATACAATATACTTCCATTAGGTTGTCAAAAACAAATTGAATGGTTAACATTAAACCTACATGGATTAACTTGGAATGATAAATGCGGTTATACTGTATCACACATACGTAACCTTATATATCAACTTTGTAAACAAGATGCAACCTTTTATTGTAAAGGTGCAGAAAAAACACTTTGGATTAAAAATATTTTTGCACTAGCTAATGTTATTGATTTGGAAAGTAAACAGTGTCCACCATTAAACACAATGCAAGCAAACGTGTGTAATGATTATTGTGCTTTTCATGAACAAAATATTAAACTTGAGAAAAAATCAGGATGTGCATTTCGTAATGCACAACAATTATGTTATTGGTGGAAGTTTCAACGTACTATAACATTAACTAATGCATTTGCAAAGTTGTAAAAAGGATATGATATGTTCTTGTAAATAAAAATACAAGATTTTAAATTGTAAATAAAAAAAATTTATTAAACTAATCTACTTGTTTTTCTTTTTCATTATATTGGATACATGATTGAATACAATTTTATCATTTTGTTTAAGATTATTTTTTTTGAACAAATTTAAACATTCGTTAAAGCTTTTCTTTCGTACAATATGATGCAGAAAGTACAACACAAATTGTCCACACAAGATTGAATTATCATCTTGATATGCGGAACTATTTGTAAAATATATTTTACAATTTTTATTTAAAAAAGTTTTTATTTCTTTTGGAAATGGTAATGCTAGGCTATCGAAATAGTATCCTCTTTGATTTTCATCAATGAATACACACACCCAATGTGTACCACTTGAAGATGAATTGCTTAAATTTATAATAAGTCCAGCCGGTGGTTGCACAGTTTTTGGTATTCTATCAATAGGATAAATGCCATGTAC
Source organism: Thermobia domestica (assembly GCF_964235325.1). Taxonomy (NCBI): domain Eukaryota; kingdom Metazoa; phylum Arthropoda; class Insecta; order Zygentoma; family Lepismatidae; genus Thermobia; species Thermobia domestica. The sequence goes on from NC_137464.1 coordinate 81,697,355, forward strand.
ATTTGCACCAGTAACTTTATCACGAAGTAACACTTTTATTAAATCATCCGTGTACATAACTTTTGTTTTTAAATTCACATCACTTCACTTCACTTTACATCACTTTATACGCGTATATGTTGGAAGACCTAGTGGAGTATATGGAATATTTTCATAAAACGAAATAACATGTTTAAAATATTTATGACAGATTTTTTTATAAGTTTTCCAATAACGATGAATGGTGCTAACGCATAAAAAATACTTTTGACAAACTTCATAGTATGATACCTTGTAACTCTTTGAATAATCAAGCAAAAATATTACAATATACAATGTTTAACACACTTTGTACCAGTAGGACACATATAATTCATATGCTTAGAAGTGAACAGTTATACTTCTTTTATTAAAATGATACTTTTAAAAAGTATTATCAGTATATATATTTCTATCTTTATCAATTTGAATTAAAGAATCAAACTGAGCGTAAACAATACATGTTATAGGCTCAGTTAAATTTTCAGAAAAGGAAACTTTAACATTTACAGGCGCATCACGCACAAGGTCCCACGTACAATCATCTAATGTTGCTGTAGGTGATAGAATAAATGCATAAAGAGTATAGCCGTGTGGATATTCTTCAGGAGTAATAGTATGTGCATCATCTTTATAATATAAACCAGTACCGGAAAACAGAGAATGGTAACTTAGAAGGTACAAATTGTTTTGAAAATCGGGGGTGAGGGGACTGGGAGGAAAAGATTTTGATCCAACTTGTAGCTGCAGTTTGTTAACGTTAAAGTGTTGAAAATGAAATGGATTTAGTTCAGATTTTCCATTAAATGCCGAATTGGAAACAAACCCGATAACAACACCTTTAGGTACGTTACCCAGAAAAATATTATCAAGATTGTATGAATTAACGTTTGCAGGAATAGTATACGATCTTGTTTGTACTCTTGTAAGGGGATATTTTGCTGTTTCATGATTCATATTAGTATTGATTTCCATTGCTAAATGAGGTGCAACATCAATGCGACGTATATGTAGAGTAACATCTTCAAGTTTTACTTTATAAGAAGTATTTGCAGGAGATAATAAACAAAAAGCATCTTTACTACGATGTAATTTTATACGAAGACCTACTTTATTTACAAGTGCTCTTGGTAATCCAGCAATATCTGTATACAGACGACCATACATTTCAAACGATTTACTATTTTTAATATAATTAGCACGTTGTTGAAAACCTACATTAGCATTACCAATGCTATCAAATTGTTTAGCAGTATCTTTATACCACATACCTAATTTCAAATGTGTATCAGAAGCATCACGGGAATAATTTAATAATGTTTCAAGGTACGCACGATAAGGATAAAATCCTGATGAAGAAGTAATTAATTTATCATTTAATGAAATGTCAATTTGACTAAATAATGAATGTAGGAAATTATTTGTTGGTGCTACAACATCAGTGTCAGCTAATGGTGTATCATCAGGTTTTGTAATTTTACAACGTACGTAAAGATAAAGATATGCAGTATGAATAAATTCTCCTGTTTCACCGGGAATAAAAAATTCAATAGGTCCATCAGAACTTAATGTTGAAATTGGACGGTATTCAGCATTAAAGCAAGATTCAATTGCAGTTTGTGTCATTGGAGTACTAAACAAATCGAAATCATTGGTACAACATTCAACACTGTTTGAATTAAGTAGTGCCATTATGAAAATATATCTGTAACACGACTTATTTTTCTTTTTACTTTTCTTTTTCTTTTGCTTTTGTTTGTACGCTTACGTTTAGTTGGAGGTCCAAAACGAACAATTGCCGGAGCTTTACGCTTGCGTGGCCGTCTCTTACCACTTCCAGTTAATAACTGAAAACATTTTACATCTCCGTGCTCAATATTATAAGCACTAACTTTACGAAGTACTGGTCCAATATTTTCTTGTTGTTTTACAATATCAACACATACATTAAAAACGTTTGGTATATTATATTCTAAATTGCATGGAAATTTTGCACGTGTTACGCTTGGAACATCTTCATTAACTGGTTTTACAAAAACAGCATCTGTAAACTCTGTTGTATTTTCATTTATAAATCCCAGTAAATGTTGCAATCCGCGTGTCATTCCAATAACACAAAAATCTTTCAATTTTAAAGAATGTCTAATTCCAACTTGATTTTTATTTTTATAATATTTTAACATTCGTAATTCTTCAGGAATCATTTCTAAAATGGATGAAATAGAAGTATAGTATCCTGGTGTAATATCAACATCTACAATTTCAAGTTCATCATTAACGATGGTTTCAATTACAATTTTTTCATTTTTACCTACATTATAAAAACTAAAAGGAACATTAAGTTGCGTTAAGGCAACATACCATTCTCCTTCACTTAAGTGAATAGGTTGTGCTAACTTTACTATAAATGAAGAAGTTGTATTATTAGTAAAAATTTCACTACTAGCATTTGAAGGAAGAGTAACATAGAAATCATGTTCTATCATTGAACTCATTTTGAAGACTGAACAGAATTTCTTTTAATCCATGAATTCATACTTGATGGATATCCCAACCACTTTACATACATCATATCTTTTTTTCGTTTTAGTACTTTTTCAATTAAAAATGTTTTGTTTGAATTTACATTTACTTTTTGTAATTCTTCTGTGTAAAATATTCCTCTAATTTCCTCATCATTCCAATCTTTTAATTTATATGTAATAGGATTTGTCGGAATACATTTATTAACAATAAAAATTTCTTGTGACCATTTTGGTAAATATCCCTTTTCTAATTTATGTTTATATTTACTAACACGCACATAATCACCAGGGTGAAATTTACATGTTAATTTCTTTTTATTCGTTTTATCACCGTACAACGTATTTAAAACTTGATCAACATTAGAGTAATTTACATTGGCTGGTGCCATTTTAATACTACTATGATACGAATGATTATAATTTTTTACAAATTGATCTAAGACATCTATATAACGGTATGTATTTTTAGCCGTAAAATAACGATACAATTTTTCTTTTAATGTTCTTATAAACCGTTCAGCTAATGCACATTTAATTTCTGAATGTACACTATAATGATTAATTTCGTATTCTTTAAATAAACGTTTTACATGTTGATTATAAAATTCTGTACCTAAATCCGTTTGTACATTAAACACGGGTAGTTTAAAATTTTTTAAAATTTTTTTGATTGCTTTTGCCATTTCAGGACCTGTTTTTGTTTTTAAGGGAACACAATACGCATACCGTGAAAAAATATCGATACAACATAATATATACTTATAATTTTTGTTATACTTTGCTTTTTTTTCATATCTGCTAAATCCATTTGTAATGTTTCATTTGGTGCACTAACATAATATTGTTTACGTTCAAATACTTTACGTGCTGGTGCATGTAATGTATATGCATCTTGAGATGCTAACCAATTTTTAATTTTCTTTTTTGATAATTTTGTTTTTGTTTGTAATGTTTTAATACTTGATAAAGAAGCAGGATTCGTATAATCATAATATAATTTTGACAATTTTCCCATTTTTTTATTTACATTTTATATTCTTTCCAATTTTTAAAAATATTTGTTACTAGTGTTGGACTTTGTGATTTTTTAACTTTGCTATGTGATTTCACTATAGGAGTAGAAATAAATTCACGTGGTACATTAAGATCATCCAATAAATTTTTAAACTCGTGAATGCCTATAGGATTTCTTGAATATTTTCGTGTACGAACAACATCATTTATTAAATCAATAATATTAGACCCTGGTATTATTTTTCCCTGAATACGTACTGTTCCTGATTGATCCCAATGAATTTTATCAGAACTTGTTAACTGTTTTAATAATAGATCTGTTTTCCTTCGTTGTGTTTTTGGTACTGATTGTAAAATGTCTGATACAAAGGGTAAAATAGAATTATTTTTTTCTTCTTCTTGAGATAATGATGATGATGATGTTTGAGGAACATCTTTTTCAATAATAGGTAATGTAATTGGATTTTGTGAAACTGATGAAGTATAATTTAAATATTGTTGTAATGCTTGCTGATACAATTTCCATTTTTCTTCAATACTAAGATTACGACGTTGTAAAATACTATTCATTTCTTCATCTAAACGCGATTGATGTGAATCTATTGATTTTATATTCGCATGCATTTGTTGCATTGCATTTTCAGGCACTAATATCATTTTACGAAATTCCGACATACTTATCTTCCAAACAAACTACTTGCTACTGCACCAAGTAATGGTCCTAAAATTAATGGTAAAAATGCCCCACCTTTCTGCAATAAAATTTTCTTTTTCTTATTAAGTGCTGTACGTTGTGCAGATAAAGCACGCAAGATCTTTTTATGTCTACGTAAACGTCGCTTCTGACGCGAATTCAACGGAATGTTTCCTTTTATTGTGTTTTTAGCAACTTGTGAAATAGTACGTATTAAATCACCAGATGCATGTCGTATAATTTGTTTTCGCTTTGCGCTTTTGCATTTGCACAAAGCACGGAGAGTATCAAAGTGTTGTTTCACCTTCAACATCTTGAACTAAACTAAACGTAAACGATTGAATTACTGTCTTTTACATTTGCATATACATGCAGTGTTTCATTAGGAAAAATATTTGTACGTAATCGTAATGCATCATTTGTTTTTTGAGTTAAGTCAAATAACAAATAAGTGTGAGGTTCACGTGTTACATCTTCAAACACATTCACAACTTGTTTACTATATCGTGGCATAATTTGTCTTGCTAAATATTGTATTTGTAATTTATCACGAGGATTTTTAAATACTATAATATAATGTGCATTTAAACTTATATCACGAGCATGTTTTCCTTTTGGAAATAAATTTTGAACAATAAATATTACTGTTAATTTTTTATGATGTGCATATTTTGTAAATAAGTTTGCAACATCACCATTGGTTTCAGACATTAAGTCATCTAATATTAATAATGAATTTTCTTGTATTTCAAAATTATTCATATCTGGAATTCCTTCTATAAATCGAATTTCTGAACTTGCATCTAAATTTGGTATGACTGCACCATAACACCAAACAATTTCATTAAATTTCATAGTAAACATTTGATCACGTTCATTTAATAATCGATTTACAAAACATGTTTTACCTGCACGTGAAGGACCAGCAATTAAAATGGTTGATGGATGTTGAAACTTTAACATCTTGTATTAAACTGAATGCATACAATAGATACTTTACTTTATATACACTCATTCACACACTCACTCACACAATTAACAACATAAATTAAAAATAAATTAAGAATAAGTTAAACAATAAATATTAAAGCTTGAAATGACTAAAATATGAATGAATGACTAGAATAAATGAATTACTAGAATGAAATGTATACTTTGGTTTACAATTTATAAGTTTGCACAGCAAACGATGGAATAAATAAATAAATAATTAGTCATACTCTACTAATGATTTGTTAAAAAATAAATAAATAAATAAAAACAATCACTTATAAGCCAAGCTAAAATTATTATGATACATATCCATGAGGTAAACTTTTTGTCTTTGGTATTGGTTCGTCACTTTGTGTATCGTTAATACGTTTACGTTTTTTGTTTACCTCTTGGTGTGTTTTTGTCTCTTTTCGTGAAAAGATAGCGAAGCCCTGTTTTCGCACAATGCTATTTGGATTTTCTATAATTGTACAATTAATATTTCCTGTCACTAATCCATAGAAACTCTCAAAGTTTATTCTTTGAGAGGTCCTATCATTTAGTGTAATTCCCCGAATTTTGAAAATATTCCGAAATTCCCCTGCGGCATTTTTAAGCCGCATACTATAATTTTTTGGCCCTAATCCTATAAACGTTACAAACTCCCACCCTTCTTCAATTTCATCAGTAAGATCACCCAAATAGCTTCCAAGCTTCAACGGAGGTTCCCTATCTTTTTTACACGTAAACATAATACTGTCTGTGTCACAATAAATTACGTCTTCAGGTCCTACAGTCACAAGTAAATCATATAATTGTAGCCTGGCCCATGAAGTAATAAAACCGGCAAGGACAACATTGGAAAATTCCAGAGGTACATTTTCGGTTTCCAAGTCTTTATATGTTAGAATAAGATGTTCATCACCAACTGGAATAACACTATGAACCTCATATCTCGGTGTAGCAAGGTACCTATGGAACTCTGCCCCACTATCAATAATTACACACTGTGTCATATCTGTGCGCTGTCCCCATTTTCCGTATAAGGAATTGAGGTACAACTTCGCGCATTGTCTAAGTCCAGGGTTCGTCCTAATATTATCTTTATTTAATTTTATGCCTTCGTGAGCATAGTAATCGTCAATATACTTATCTTTGTCTTCTTCAGTTTTACACCAAGCAGGATAGCCTGAAGCTTCCTGCTTCATCTGAAGAAACGTATTCACATAGTTCCGGAATAAACTAGGTGAATTCCGATCTTCAGAACCCATGAGTTCAAATTCCCATATTTCATAAATTTTGACGATTTTATATCCGTTTTCAAGAGCACGGTGAAGCTCTGGTGTACAAAAAGTTCCAGTTAATGCGCGTTCAGTATCACTATGTGTGCAATTATCAATAGTTTCTCCTTCCATACATAGCTTACAAAGTCCAAATATTAATCGGCTTTGTGCTACATACGGTAAGATGGGAAAAAAGAGTTGTTTAGGAGCCAATACAGTACATTTTACAATCCCATGAATTTTTCCCACATCTGGGAAAACCGGCCCCTTATGCACCTTAGGTGCCCCCACCGGAAGAGGTTTCCTTGCCATGACGTAGGGGTATAACGATGTAATATCATAATAAAGAATGGATTCATCGTCCGCACAATTCACATAAGAACGAAATACTTCAGTACGGCCTCCGTTGTAGCAACTCTTAGGAATAAGAAAGTCTGCAGTAGTATCACATTGTTCTTTTAAGAACTTTTGTAAATCTACATCTGTGCGTACTTTATTATCCCAAGAGCACTCCCATATTTCATACAAATTCATTTTTAGAATTTCTGTGAAATATTTTCGCCGGATTTCCGTATGTTCGTACCTTTTTTCAAATGTGTTGTACGGACCATGTGCATTATCTATTATGGCATTACGGTTATTTGGAAAACACGTTTTACAGGCATGCCAGTAACATCCCATAAATTCGAACACGGCATTAAGCTCTGCATTGTATCCGTCAACATTATACCTTCCAAAAGATTGTTCTCCGTTTCGTCCAGCATGCTGGATTTCTATACCCAATTGGTGTTCCATATACTTTAGCCATTTCATTGATTTTTCACTGGTTTTTGTTTTATAATGGTACCCCAAAGGTGGTATAACAGAAATACTTTCTTCTGGAAGGTATGATGTACGATATGTTTGCATGGCTAAACTTGCAATCGTAGACGATACTAGAAAACATTGTAATCCACCCGTTTTCTCTTCTATGATATTACTAAATTTAATAACAGCTTCGGTGAGAATTCTCACATCATTTTCACAATACTCCAGCATTTCCTTTTGCAAATTAAATTGCTCTCCCAATTGCACCCGTTCTTGGTGCCATCCCTCCAACCGCTTTTTTTCTTCACCAGATCGCGATTCAGGATCATAGTACTCTATTCCCGGATATGGTCCTACATAATTTTGGTTCTCTACTGTATTAAACAAGTATGGGAAATCTCCCTTCTTTAAATTTTCTGAAAGGCCTAACGTCTTAGGTAATTTTGATAATTTTACACCAACAAACAAATAACTATCTCTAAAAATGATTTTATTATGAATAGAAATACTAAAAATCTTTTGACCCTGAATTAAAGTTTTTGGAATGATATGCTGGGACTCAATGAGAGATCTCAAACAGAAAATGCTATCAAATCGACTACCATTATGACTTATGACACATACTTTACTAAATTGGGGTCTATCTAATAAAATATGTGTAATAAATTCATCAATGGTTTTAAAAGAAAACGAACGGTTACCGTTTTCATCACCACATGTACTGCAGGCTTCATCAATGCCGTTATTCATACATTTATGGCATACATGTCTAGCGCATACCAAGCAAACAACGTGTTCCCGCTCCCCACGCTCATTTTCCGGTTTGAGCATAGTTTCTACGTCAAAGACAATATAAAGAAACCTCTTAATATGAGTAGGTTTTACTTTCTTCACATAACATGAGTGACCTTCCTGTACATGTTCACGACATGTAGTGCAAAAGTATTCACCACATGTATGATCAGATTTACGTGTTCTTAAATCATAGAGTGCATTACAGTTGATGCAAACTTTCACATATTCACACACATTCTTGCCAATTTTATTACCTTTTAAGTGATTGTCAAAACATTCACCCCTAGTAAAATATCTATTGCATGCATTGCATTTCATTTTATACATCGTAACATCTACTTTGTGCATATGTTCGCAAGATGAACACATTAACTCACACTTATGATAACGATTCAAACCTTTAAATCCCTTTAAACAATGCAAACAGTACTTTTCTTTTCTTAAAAATGACGTTATAGTACGAATAGGACGGAAATGCCCAATACTTCCCCTTTCATTGTAATAAATATAGATGGGTTTTGCATCCCGCAATTCTGGTCTTTGTACTTCTGTTTCCGGATAACGTACTCTAAATTCACGTTTCCTTTCGGGTACTTTTTCGTAAATAATAATTTGATAATTTGGAGCTAAATGTTTCTGAAACAATTCAACGTCATTGAAATCGCAACCATCTTTAACGCTAACACCTGCCTCAGTACAAAGCTTAATTGCTCTACCTTTTAATGTATCTCGAGTTGGATCTGTTAAATTACTCAAATTTCGTTGTGAATCAGTATGCTTTGCTATACCCCAAGCAATACTTTTAGGTAAACAAAGTTTGTCATTATCGGTTCCCGGGAGCTCAACCAAATGTTGTACTAAAAATTCATTTAACGGCAAATATTTGTTTAGTGTGGAATTATTATCACGTGTTCTTCCAGCACCAAACATCGAATTTACTATATGAAATCGAAACAGGACATGATTACCTAAAAGGAAGTCTTCATTACTATTTAACACTCTAGTAATGGAAGCTAAAACGGACTTAGCAGAAATATCTTTGCGGCGTCTCCATGGAACATACACTGCTTTTTTATCCTTACTATTGGACGAATCAATGTACATTCCAACAAAATCGTTAGGTCTCGCATTGTTTAGTACATTATCCAATGCGAAGTTCATTAGGTTTTCAATATAGGCCGCAGGATTTCTAATTTCTTCATTTCCCATTGGCCTTACCGCAATTTCATGTCCCACCAAGTTAAACTTAGTGAAACTTTTTCTGCTTTCATGTACTACTTCGAAATTACCTTCCCCTGTATTTTGAACATCTGTATGTCCGCTACGTTCACTTGGAGGAACGTAACCGGAAGTACTAGGTTGTGGAGAGCCCATTCCGTAACCACGAGTATCCCGTGAACATTGTACACTTGATACCTGTACTTCATTATTTACAACATCCACAGGATTTTGTCCATTTTCACATAACTCGTTTAATAAAGCCTCCACATAATCAGATGTTCCAAACTCATCGGAATTTACTAAAACTGCGGAATTTTGATTTGTTTGTGTACCATCTGATGCTTCATTTTCTATTTGTTCATTAATAATTTCATCAATTAAATTAAAATCTTCTTCTTGAAGTATGTTTTCCAAGGGTTGACTTTCTTGGTGGACCGAGGTTACGGAATTTTCAACAGATGGCAACACATTATTATGAACCGAAATAAAACGCGATCCATAATTACAAAATTCGGCTACCTCTGCTGCATTTATCCTATCACCTTGTGCAGAATTAAAATAATTAAAATGAATGAATTTATCATGTGCCCACTGATACATGATTTGCTCACGAAAAAATCCGTGTACAAATAACTCAACAATGTCAGCACTAGACATTGCATATTGCAATATAAGTGCTTGATTATCATAATAAAAATTAAAAAGAGCTGATAACAAGGTATCATACCTTTCACTGCCACGATATCCCTGACGTTGCTTATCCATAATACGCCACCAGGTCTCCAACACGCGTTCCTTTGTATTCAGGCCTTGTATAACAGCAGACAGGTAAATTTCGTCAATTTCGTTAAACTCGTTTACGTATGATGCACCGAGAAATTCCATCTGTAAAATATAAAAACAAAAATTAGTATACATTAAAATAAATACAACAATATATAAAAATATAGTGTTATTCAGTTAACAATATTATTTAGTTTTCTTCTAAGAAGCTCTACTTATTTTTCTGTTAATAGAACACTCATAGAGTGTGATCATCATTAAAATTCTGCAAGAACTTCGTTGTTAAAATAGAGTGTGATCATCATTAAAATTCTGCAAGAACTTCAATGTTAAAATGGAGTGTGATCATTTTAAAATTCTGCAAAAACTTTGCTGTTAAAATACAGTGTGAACATTTTAAAATTATGCAAGAACTTTGTTCTTAAAATACAATGTAATCGTATTAAAAACATGTTTTGCACAATGGTAAAACAAATTTCGTATGTTTTAAATAAAATATTATTGTAAATATTTATCAGTTTACAATTTTTAAAAATAATACTTTATATACAAATATTTAATCAAAAACATGTTTTGCACAATGGTAAAACAAATTTCGTATGTTTTAAATAAAATATTATTGTAAATATTTATCAGTTTACAATTTTTAAAAATAATACTTTATATACAAATATTTAATCAAAGTATAAAAACATAATCATTCAAATATGTATAGTATGTAAATATACTTACGATGATCTTCTAAGTAAATCTGTTGTGTATTCTAAACTTGATAAAAATCAGGATTTCTTCCTTCCTTTCTTCTTTTGTTTTTCTTCTTATCTTGTTTTGAATTTCAACAACTGCAACAATACGGTTAATATTAATACTCTTTTGTAAATATAATATTTTAATATTTCTTTTAATATATGTTTGTATAAATTTATTCACTAACTAAGTAAATATTGTGTTGAAGGTACGGTTACCAGCATACATATGATAATATTTCCTTAGCAACGGGGTATATATATATACACAATGCCTAACAATAAAAGAATAAAACCAGTTTAAACCAGTTTAAACACCTGCAGCAAAGCAAACAAAAGAAATTCCTAGCACTACTAACAAATGAATTTTTAAACCCACTAACATAAGGTACAAATTACATCATATTGTGTAATATCACTGTTACTAATTTAAAATATGTTAAAGCACCTGCGTACGATACTACAAAACCAAATGCGTTTGGGTTCGAGATTACAAACCAAATGCTTTTGGGTACGAGACTACAAAACGAAATGCGTTTGGGTACGAGACTACAAACTGTGTTGTAGCCTATACAGGTAATAGTGTTATATTCCGTGTTAATATTATAATTATTATTTTTAACGGTAATTAAATTATATTTAATGCATAGTATACGTATACTAAACGTGTACGGTAAATCATAATACATTTTTATGTTTATGTTTGGAACCGTTTGTGTAATACATGTATAAACATGTACACAAATTGTATATAAACTGTTATGTTCGTCAATGTTCGGGAAACTTCGGTTAAGTTCGGAACCATTTGTGTAGTACATTAACCAATATGTACAAAATTGTACATACATTTTTGTTTGTTCGGCAATGTTCGTAAAAGTTCGTGTTAATTTGTTTAAATTTTTAATTATTAGTGTTTTAAAAATAATGTATACTAGATTAATGCAAAGAAAACACATTAAAATCCATCCGCCATGTTTGTTTCTTGAAAGAACGCCACCTGTACCATAACATTCACATTAGTGTGTATAAGACTGTGCGTGTGTGTACATGTGCCATAGCAAGTTACCGAGTGCTGTTTGTTTTTATAACCGGCAATACCCCGCGCAGTTTACGGGCGGCAATATTTTACGCGTCCCGCGTCGCAAAAACCTTTTTCCGGGCGCAAATACCGCGCGGCGCGCACCGGTCGCGGTAAAAAACGCGCGGCGCGCACCGGTTACGGTAAAAAACGCGCTAAAAAGGTATTTATTTTAGTAATATTATTCATTTTACCTATTCATATAAAAATATACCCTTTAATAAACATATTTCCAAAGTTTCAAAAAAATCGACGCCATATTGTTTATGCAAATTCATTAAATTTTTATTTTCAATTTACAATGTTCTAATCTGTATAGTCGTGTTCGTTATGTCCTAACGATTAAAAAAATATCTTTCTTTACTTTCTACGACCAATAGTTTGGCCAAAAAAGCGAAAAAATAAAAGAACTATACTTTTGAAACACCCTGTATATAAATTTCAAAAAAATAAAAATTGTTCAAATGTATCATGTAGGGTGTCTTTCTATATAGATTTTGACCTGATAAATCGATTTCTGGTGTCCATTTTCTCCTACAATGAACCGTTTAGGAGCTATGCATATTTAAAATTATTTTAAAGTTACAGTGTTCTAATCTGTATAGTAATGTTCGTTAGGTCCTAACAATTAAGAAAATAGCTTTCTTTTGTTTCTACAACCAATAGTTTGGCCAAAAAAGCAAAAAAATAAAAACTGTACTTTTGAAACACCCTGTATATAAATTTCAAAAAAATAAAAATTGTTCAAATGTATCATGTAGGGTGTCTTTCTATATAGATTTTGACCTGATAAATCGATTTCTGATGTCCATTTTGTCATACGATCAACCGTTTAGGAGCTACGCATATTTAAAATTATTTTAAAGTTACAGTGTTCTAAGCTATATAGTAGTGTTCGTTATGTCCTAACGATTAAGAAAATACCTTTGTTTTGTTTCTACGGCCAATAGTTTGGCCAAAAAAGCAAAAAAATAAAAACTGTACTTTTGAAACACCCTGTATATAAATTTCAAAAAAAATAAAAATTGTTCAAATGTATCATGTAGGGTGTCTTTCTATATAGATTTTGACCTGATAAATCGATTTCTGGTGTCCATTTTCTCCTACAATGAACCGTTTAGGAGCTACGCATATTTAAAATTATTTTAAAGTTACAGTGTTCTAAGCTATATAGTAGTGTTCGTTATGTCCTAACGATTAAGAAAATACCTTTGTTTTGTTTCTACGACCAAGTTTGGCCAAAAAAGCAAAAAAATAAAAACTGTACTTTTGAAACACCCTGTATATAAATTTCAAAAAAAATAAAAATTGTTCAAATGTATCATGTAGGGTGTCTTTCTATATAGATTTTGACCTGATAAATCGATTTCTGGTGTCCATTTTCTCCTACAATGAACCGTTTAGGAGCTACGCATATTTAAAATTATTTTAAAGTTACAGTGTTCTAATCGGTATAGTAATGTTCGTTAGGTCCTAACAATTAAGAAAATAGCTTTCTTTTGTTTCTACAACCAATAGTTTGGCCAAAAAGGCAAAAAAATAAAAACTGTACTTTTGAAACACCCTGTATATAAATTTCAAAAAAATAAAAATTGTTCAAATGTATCATGTAGGGTGTCTTTCTATATAGATTTTGACCTGATAAATCGATTTCTGATGTCCATTTTGTCATACGATCAACCGTTTAGGAGCTACGCATATTTAAAATTATTTTAAAGTTACAGTGTTCTAATCTGTATAGTAATGTTCGTTAGGTCCTAACAATTAAGAAAATAGCTTTCTTTTGTTTCTACAACCAATAGTTGGCCCTAAAAAGCGAAAAATGTAATGTTAGAGCCATACATACTCAGCCGCCACTGTTAGCCCCCACAAAAAATTGTTCAATTTTATCATGTAAGGTGTCTTTCTATATACATTTCGACCTGACAAATCGATTTCTGTAGTCCATTTTATCGTATAATCAATCGTTTAGGAGCTATGCCCATTTAAAGTTATTATACGGAAAAAAATTTTAGTCTTTATGCATCAACGCCACCTATATACCAACACGTGTCAGTACCATTCATGCTTTTGTGCGGTTTACATCACATCGTATCGGCCTCGTCTTATTTGTACAACCGGGAATGCCTTATACGTTTACCGATAAAATCTTTTTGTCGTTTCCCGTCTTTTTTTTCCGGCATATATTAGTGCTTCGTATGTGCTTCAAACATCAGAAAAGACAATTTATCTTACGTAAGTATTAACATTTCTATACTTTACATGTGGTTTCCCATACAGTATAATGTAACTTTACATAGGTATATCTATTCTTTCAAATGACACACATATTTTTTTTTTTAAAAATAGTCACTTAGAATCTTAATAAACAGCGCGCGTATATGCCACTGATATCAACAGATAAATTATTCGTTTTCGTTCATGTATTTGTTTTCTCTTGGCTTACACAAACTTGCAGTTTCTGTGTTCAAAATCACGGTTTTTCCCTACCTTTTAAAAGACCGTAAATTCCATTGCATTCAACTAGGAATAAAAAAAATGCCCTGAAGCAGGTTAACCCCGCGCCTTCCCCCTGTCTTCCGCTCACCAATACATGCATGCTTCGCTCTACCTCTCTTGCTCTTTTCGTCAAACTGCCCCCGCACGTCTCCTCTCCTCTCACGCACCCAACGCATTTATCCAACCTTGCAAACATTCTCTCCCTATCTCCCTCTCTTGCTCTTTTCGCCAAACTAGAAGCAAAAACTCCCCTCGCCTCTCTATCGCTGTTTCCTTCAAACTACAAACACCAAAATCCTCCCGCCCCGCCATACCTCCGGCCTGGTCGCTAGCCTACAATGAAGCAAACTTTTTTCTTTTTTTTCTACCTCTGTTAAAGCATTAACATAATAGCAATCTCACAACCTGTCTGTTTTCACCCTTTCGTTTTTTCACAAAAACAAGTACAATAGCTATTCTTTAAAGTTAACAAGAATCTTTTCCAGAAAAAGGACTTTTTCTTTCTTTCTTTTTTCATTCTATCAGGGCATGCTAAATGGAACATTTTTCTGTCTAAGTCAGAAAAATCTTTTTTTTCTTTTCTAAAAAGAGTTACGTTCAACTCGAAATTACAGGGGGTCCCATCCGTCAACAATAAATGTCACATACGTTTTTCTCAAATAACTTTCTATATCCTAACAACTTAAAAGATCTTTTTTTTTCTTTCTTTTCTAAAAAGAGTTAGACATACAGCTGGGTTAAAAGTATCATGGCGTTTTCTCATCCACACACAAAAAAAGTTTCGCTTTCTATTGTAGTAATTTTAACTATTCCCACGTTAATTTAAACTGGTCCTTTGGTCAAAAGGACACTACACTTTCCCTATGTAACATTTTCAAGGTATTTCTTACATTCTCTCTCCTTCAGTATACTCATTGCTCTTTCTCCATAGGGTGCAAGTTACACTGTCAATTAAGCAATGTCTTTTTATTCCATGGGCAGTACAGTTCGCTCCCCACCTCCAAAAAAACCCTGGAACACACACATACAAGCAGGTGTCTCCTATTTCTTTCTTTTTCACATATTTTTCAGTTTCCATGCAGTAGAAATCACAGTCCCTCAATTAAGCATTGTCCAGAGCACAGTTCGCCCTCCAACTCCAAAAAAAAAACTGGACCACCCAAAAATTACAGCACACCTGTGTATATGTTACGTTCGGTACTCCATATCAAATGGTTTTTTCACTCCCTCCTACGCCATTCTTACCTAACATATAGCTATGCTTTATCCAGAGTTTCCCATGTTTTCTAAAAGTCATTTCACATGTTTTTTCTCACCTCCTACGGTTAGACTATTTTCAAACACCCATATCTCACTTTCAACTCGCACTTTCTTACTTCCTTAATTAACAGAATGATGGAATTACGTGACACTTACAAGAAGCTTTTCAATTTTAAATTCTATCCTTTTTCTTTCATGTTTCTCATGTTTCTAAAATTTATTTGACGTGTCTTTTTCACCTCCCACGGTTCAAGTATTGTGCAACATCCATATGTCACATTAAATTGACAATTTTCTTACTTCCTTAATTGACACAATGATGAACTTACGTGACAGCTTCAAAAGAAGCATCTGCTACGCTTACAAAAGCTTTCTATTGTAATTACCACCCCCATTTTTGATCTGAAACTTCGCCAACAACTACTGTGTTCTGTGAATGTGTGGGCATGAATCATTGATAATTCTCATTAGACCGTACCTACTACCACAATGCCTAACCGGGTGGGAGTGTTGGATATTTTTGAAAGAGATTCTGCCTGAACCACTAGAGACTGTGCCACTGGCTGTTCACCGAAACATGTGATTTATGCACAACGGTGCTCCAGCACATTTCTGTGGAGGTGCGAAATTGTCGCAACGCATCCTTTTCGAACAAATGGACGGCAGAGAAGGACCGGTATCTTGGCCATCTCGCTCATCCGACCTTAACCACTTAGATTCTTTTTTCTGGGGCCATATGAAACAACTAATCTACGCGACGCCTGTGCAATCAGAGGAGGATTTGGTTGCTCAAATTGTTGCAGCGTGGAGCATTCAGGAAATGCCAGGGGTGTTTCAACGCGTTCGCAGCGTCTTTTCCTTCGACGCCGCTGTAACCTTTGCATTGAAGTGGCGGGTCGAAACCTTGAACACCTTTTGCAGTGTCCGTTCTAAGAACCATCCTCTTTCCATGTAAACAAAGACTCCCCTCTGTACCTTGCTCTCTACCCCTGCCTTCTGTATGCAGTTTCGTTATACGACTTGGAACCAGAAATATCGGCCCCTGTTACAGTACGTACAAATATAGTGAATTGAAGGAATATTTTGTTTCACATCCGTCAGTTTAGAACATTGAATGAAAAAAAACGTACTGTAGTCGCATTTGTGTGATGTACTGATCGAAATGAATGTGCTTAAACAGTTATGTGTATTATTATTATTATTATTATTATTATTATTATTATTATTATTATTATTATTATTATTATTATTATTATTATTATTATTATTATTATTATTATTACGCATTCTTTATTTGTCTGTAGTTCTTGTTCAATTACTGTAGTTGTAAGGGTAGATGCATTGTCAAAAACGTTGCGATACCATTAATATGAGCAGATCAGCAATCGGAATTTATTTTCTGTTACTTATCGGATTGTGCTGTGCGTGTTTTTACATTCTAGCGACGTAAAGTTTCCAGTGAATTCTTGTACAACGACCTTACTAGTACTTTTTGAGGAGGTATGCAACCACACATAGTAATTTTTATTTCATCGCCATCTTTTATCTTCGTGTATGAGTATTGACCTGCCACGTAGTATTATTTCCAGGTAGTGAAATGTCCTTTACATGTTGTTGTCCACTCAATTTACATCATAAAATGTCAGGGAATCCATAACGTCTTTTGGGGAATCCCCTGCGCCGCCATTGCACAAATCTGAAAACTGCAAATTTGGATAGAGCAGGTTAGGATTCTTTGTCGATATCATGCCGCATCACGTCTACAATCAGTAGTTTGTGCAATATTTAACTCTAAAGTTTGTTTTCCCACGCTTTCGACAGCCTATAACACGTAAACGACATGCTTTTCATCCTATGTGTACTGGACCTTTTTTTGTTTGTTTTGCTCTCAGGAATGACCCCTCTGTTTTTGTACAACGAATTTAGCGCCATACTGTGTAACGTCATTAGAATCAATTTGACCACACTAACGTGACAAAAGTAACTGTTCTCAAAAACAGCACAAAATTTCTTGGTTACCTGATAATATTACACCACGATATATTCCACATACAGGGCGTAAATCATGCCCCCTCCCCACTGGTCATTTCAAGATGAGTTTAATGTTTCATTCTAAACATAGCTTCCCCTGGAATAACATCCACACTTCAAGTAACTGCCTCCCCTACCACCGTAATATTATACCGTTCCTAAATCCGTCCATGCCGTAAAGTTGTCTTCCAACTGATATTAAGAATTTTATTCCAAAATCCAAAGCATCAGTAAAAGTACCCACACAAGTCCGACCCCTCAATTGTTTCATTAATATCGAAATAATTTTAATCTGAATAAAGTTATACCGAAAAACGTAACATTCAGCCTTATTGTAATGTCTGGGTAGACGGTTCCTAATAACGCAAACTGCATTTCTGTCGATTTCAAATATTGAACTGAAACCGAACGAAACAGTCCTCAAAAAGAGCCCAACAGTTCTTAAACCAAACCGAACCATTCTACAAACCGAACCGAACCGTTCCCAAACCGAACCGAACCGATCCCAAACCGTACCGAACCGGAGCGGTTTGAAGTCCAAACCGATTGATTCGGTTTAAACTACAAACCGAACGAAACCGGTTAAACGGTTCTTGGAACACCCCTACTTAGGTCGTACAGAGCTGATTTGTCAACACACATGATTGTATTCGGATCTGTTGCAGAATATTCGACTGAACGCCTTGTTTATCACATTTAACCAAATAAATATAATTTGTGGGGGGGGGGGGTACTGAGATTGACAGGATCAGACAGTAGAACAATGATTTCAAAACTAGAGTCGCAGGCTAGTGAAAGATTGTGTTCTCTGTGTTAGAGAAAATCATGAGTAAGAATTATGCAGTTCATCTCAACACATTCAGTTCATTCAGTTCATTCCTTTAAAGGGTTTCAATGACTCATTCTGGATACAATTACTAAATAAAATCATTAACGAATACGAGATGGATTTACTTTACCTATCAAAAAACATGTTCTACGATAACATATTCTACAAACGCGGTGGCTCAGTGGTAGAGCGTTCACCTCCGGTGCTTGGGGTCCCTGGTTCGATCTCAGCTCGCGCCGTGTGGACTTTGTGGTGGACAAATACCGTGCTCGTGGGTTTTCTCGGCGTTCTTCTGTTTCCTCTCACTTTCTTCGTTCCATCATTTCACTCATTTCTCATTATCACCGTCTCCTTCAGCCTAACCGGCATACTGTGGGACGTTAAACTTAAAGATTTCATTTTTACTCGTAACAGTGACAAACATTCCATTAAAAGAAGCAGACCTACTCGTCACAGTGACACACATAATCCTAAGAGTTGAGGACATTCAGGGAAGTCGTTTGGGGCTCCGGCAGGGCAACTGCCCCCACTTAATTTGAGATTTAGATACGTTTTAATCAATAGGATAACATCTTAGCAATGAAAAGCGTGAAAAATCTACTTACATTAGAGATTCTTGCCCTACTCCCACTTAAGCAAACTCTGAAACGACGATGCAGCACATAGTACTTGTAATGAGCCGATGATGCTATTGTGACTCACATCCTGTTTACCTTCTTATGTATATGAAATAACAAGTATGATAACGAGAAAATTTTTGTTTTCGTATTCAAACAATAAAAGTTTCTGAAAGTTTTTCTTTAAGAAGTTGTTGAAAACAAAAATTAATGAGCAAAGTTTGTCTCTAGAAAACATTTTTAGATTCCTAGGCGAAACTCTCAAAACACAAATACTTCAAGGTTTCCTTCTAAAAATATATCAGTGTTATTTAAGGACTGCACTAGTCTTAATGTTTACGTTATATATTTTGAAATAAAGGATATCGTCGATCCATATATGTATTTTTAAATCACTAACAAGATGGAAGATAAAAAAAAAAAAAACAAACGAAAAAGTTTTTGTTTTACTATGTAAGTACTAAAACAGAAAGATAAGAAAATAGTGTTTACATCAATAACTTGAAAAAAAATTATTTACACAAACCAAAAAATATATATACGTATGTGAGCCGTTGTTACAGGAGATGGTTTCCATAAGAATTCTAGTGGAAAAATGTCAACTATCCACAATTCGAATGTCACAGACAGAAAGAAAGAATTGTGTGACCTGTTTGTTTCGAGAAAAAGTCAGAAGGGAAAGAGAAATCAAACCCCCCTGATATTTTCTAGCAAAACATGTCAACTGTTTTCAACAAAAGAAGGAAACTTGTCGATTGCAAAATTCTCTTATTCCCTTCTACTTTTTTATTTTTTAAAAAGGGTATTCTTTTTTTTTTTTTTTTTTTGCTAACCTTTCTCTTGTTTTCGTATTCAGCTTTATAGATAACAGGTAAATACTGGGTAATGTTTTTTAACTATTAAAAATAAATGAATGTAGTTTCTGCATTAATAGACTGAACATTGAAAAATCAATAGTATCATATTTTTTTGTAGAAAGACTGTTGAGTACCTACATTACCTTTGCTGTGTAGCCCAGTGATATATATGGCTAATTATTTTTTCTTCTTTCTTTAAAAAGTGCATTTTAATGGTCTAAATTTATTGATTTCGTCTTTAAGTCGAGTTAAATAGCCCTTACACCATGAAAATTAAATTTTGTGATATAGTATTAACAAGATCAAATATGCAGATGATATGATTATTCTAGCTAGAACCGAAAAAGTACTACAGGAGATGATTGACAAAATATTTAACATCGGAAAACTATATGGAATGGAAATTGAAAAATTGAAAGTCGTGAGAATATCCCGTGGAACAAACCACGGGTCAGTGTAGAACAAACGGAACTTGAAGAGGTCGATAATTTCAAGTATCTGGGAAGTACTTTTGATGAGAGACGCTTATTGTGCCAAAGAGATTAAGTCAAGAATTGCCATAGCTAAAGAAGCATTCAACAAGAAATGATCTCTCTTAACTAATAGACTTAATATTGGACTATGGAAGAAGTTGGTCAGGTGCTATACATTGTATTGTATGGTTCAGAGATCTCTAACATTACAGAAGCAAGGGAAGAAATATTTAGAGAGCTTCGAACTGTGGTGTTGGAGGAAGATGGAGAAGATACAATGGACAGAGACAGTAACAAAGGCAAATGTTTTAACATGGATAGGAGAGAAGAGGACACTTTTAGCCAGAATTTTTTGCAGGAAGGCCAATTGGATTCGACATATCTTGCGAAGAAATTGTCTTTTTTATACAAGGAAAGCCATACAAGGAAAGCAAAGAATAGGAAGGGGAAGAACACAACTGATCGATAATTTGAAAACAGAAGAAAGTATTGGAATTTAAAGCAGGAATCTGAAGATGGAGAAACGTGGAAAAAACATTTTCAAACCCAAACATAAAATACATCTCATTAGTCCCAGAACCTGACAAAAGACAGATGCTTAATAATAATAATAATAATAATAATAATAATAATAATAATAATAATAATAATAATAATAATAATAATAATAATAATAATAATAATAATAATAATAATAATAATTTATCTCTGCAATCCGAACGCACCTGAACTTGAACAACTTCGAATCCGAACAAAACATTCCGGGAAATTTTTGCCACGAAACTCTAATACCTAGCACGTTGTTCACGTCTATTCCTGCTTACGTTTCCCCACCGTTCGGAATCAGTGACGTAAATAGGAGGGATTTCGGGATTTTAACCCACCTTTGAGCTAGATGATATGCAAAAATAAACATTTACTATATCAACAGCAGGGCTGCATTATCCATCTGCAGGCCCCGGGCTAGAAAAATATGTAGCCCCTGCTGACTTCGCCTAATACATTTCTGTGAAAATACGGTAGGAAAGTTAAAGGAATACACGTAGTTCTACATGAACCATGCCATGCATTAGATGATCTAATAAAACTTTCAAAATGTATAGAAAAACACACAAAGTTACCCTATTACGGTGTAAATGTAATAAATAAATAAAAATTGTGATGATTGCATCATATCTTGTAACCTTTTTTTTTTTTTTAGACAGCTAATTGAAATTTTGATTAGAGTGGAAGCCCTTGTCTACCTGGAGGCCCAGGTCTGCAGTTCCCCTAAGCCCCCTTAATCTGGCCCTGGATATATATATATATATATATATATATATATATATATATATATATATATATATATGCAAACTCCTGATAGTATACGAACTTGTGAGCTTTAACTCTCCCCTTCTGACGAACTTCTGCTTACGCCACTGCTCGGATCACATACATAGTTCGTTGTCGAAAACTAGCAGAAGCATCTCGTGTGATTTTTGCTTTTAATTTTTTGCTTTGGTGTTTGCTTTATGTTCTCTTTTAAAAATACTCCTTTTCACGTGTTTCAATTTTATTAACTTACATTTTTATTCAAGTACAATAATAATAAATATATTATTGCTATTTGTTAACATTTTACCCTAAAACCCAGTAAAAGTATATTTGCTGTTAAAATCATTTTGAGAAGTCGAGTCGGTGGGATCTAAGACGGATTAATCCACTTTCTATTATTTCGAAGGGAAAAAAATGTCTTGAAACTCGAACAGGGTTCTGGGCCGCGGTGGCTCAGTGGTAGAGTTTTCACTTCTTATGTATGGAGTCCCTGGCTCCACCCCAGCTCGCGCCAAGTGGACTTTGAAAAAATGAAATAAAATCTTTGAGTTTTACGTCCCACGATCATGCCGGTTAGGTTAAAGGAGACGGTGATGATGAGTAATGAATGAAATGGTGGAATGAAGAAAGTGGGAGGAAACGGGAGAACCCCGAAAAAACCCACGCGCACGGTGTTTGTCCACCACAAAGTTTACTTGGCGGGGGCTGGGATCGAACCCGGGACCCCAAGCACCAGAGATGAACGCTCTATCACTGAGCCACCGCGGCCCCACCAAGTGGACTTTGTGATGAACAAACACCCTGCGCGTGGATTTTTCCGAGGTTCTCCAGTATCTTCCCACTTTATTCATTCCACCATTGCATTCATTTCTCATCATCACCGTCTTCTTTAGCCTAGCCGGCATAACTGTGGGACGTAAAACTCAAAGATTTTTGAATGGGACTCTGGGACAGATTAAATTCCGATTCGAAGATATTATTGTATTTATTAATCAAATGTAGCTTAAGTACTATTGAATTTATATCCAATGCAAATCGAATGTGAGAAAGAAAGGAATATTTAAGTGAACTTGAAGAAGAAATCAAATCATTAAACCTCCAGTTTATTTCAAAGAAATGCGAAGAATAAATCGCCCAAGTGCGGACAAAAGGGGATATTCGGGTTTTAACCCTCCTTAAATTCAGCAAAGTTTTAGAACAAAAATAAGCATATACCAAATACGTGAAATTGAACTCCCTTGACAAGACACTGCGTACGCCACTGAATTTCTCGTATAAATCAAGATATTGAAAAAAATGGCGCATCTGGTACTTACACATAACATTGAAAATATAAATTAGTATTTGCTTTTCTGGGCACCATTTTTGTCTTCCTATCATTTATGATGTTATGATATGGTTTTAGTTCGGAGCAATACAAAATGTTCAGCAATTTCACAGTTTAGCGAGCATTCTAATTCAATGAAAACTCTCAAGTACTAATTTACAAGAATCGCACGCCTTCCTTTGGTCTTTGTCATAGTTTAGTTACTCACAAATTCGTGAAATATAGATTACTATTGGTAGCAAAATATTCTATAAAGATCTCGCAACTTTTCCCAAATCCAAAAATAAAAGGCTATAATAAGCTACGTTGAAGTGCATTAGAAAGAAACAGCTTCATATTAAAAACTAAAATACATAACAATTCGTGTAAAGCATAAAAGTTCCAATAAATAAATTCCTCCTGTTTCTGACGCGTGCCTTGGAGACCGAATACAAACAAAATCAGACATACGTAACTTCTTCTGGGCTATATTATTAGCGTACGCATCTTTGTCGTGGAAAAGTCGGGTTCGATCCGGCGGAGCTGATGTGGTTCGAATCTCACGTTACGCTGTAAACCCATGTCTCATATAGCGTCGCTGCTGAAAGGATACCTAAACCCAGTTCAACCAACGAATCAAAATCAGGCATTCACTTTTTGCAGACTACGCAGCAAAGCATGGAGAGACAAGAATGCTAGGCCTTTCCCCAATCAGGAAAAGTACCCATGGATTAGAAAGATAAAGGGAGTTATGGATATTATCGTCAAAATAAAGTCATTGAAATTGCAGTGAGCCTGGCGTATTGGTAGAAGAAACGTTGATACGTCTACAAAAGCAATCCTAGACTGAGTATAATGTTGCGAGAAATAGGGTAAGAACCCCGAACATGAGACCATAAAAGTTAGGATGCTATATACTAGTTAATTATAGCATAAACAAAGACTGTTGTTACTTTAATACATTCTGTGGAATTCCTAATTTACGATACAAACTATTGGAATACATAAAAATATAACAATAAAAATTATATTGAAAAATGTGATCAAAGTTGCGACACTGCCATTTTTATGAGGGGTACCTAATAAGAGACCCCGGCTTTTTGTGTAATATTAAAGGAGTTATTTTATTAATTCACCATTCAACACTGTCTTTAAGCCAAATCCGGTAATGGCACAAAAATATAAAACGCCACACTTTCAATCTAACTCACTTTTTTCAATTTTAGAATATACGCACTGTAAAACTGCAACGATTTTTGATCACTTCTTTTAGTGTTCAAATATGTAACAAATGAGAAGAAGTGTGTCCAAAATGACAGTATAATGCCAACGAAATCACTGAACTAAGGACTAAGTCCACTGACTAAGTATGTACAGGACTAAGTCTAAGAGACTACTTTGTGAGTACAGAAATGTCGATATAAATGAACTCCTAATATAAGACCAATATTATTATACAGGTCACATTATGAAACCGGTCTCATATACTGAACCCGTTAAGGATCTCATAATAGGACATTCGACCAGTAAACAAATGACTAACGCCATCTCAAATATAAGTGGAAGAAAATCGGTTACATGTTGCAATACGCAAGTAAAGATAGAATGAATATAAATTTACCTTCTTCATTTTCAGCGCATGATGTGTGCACGTTAAGAGAACTTTGTAGAGACGCAATTTCTTCCAACCTCCAATTTACTAACAACTCTCCACATAACGAGCTCACGTGACCTCCGGGGCTGTAGTGGACTATTTCCTTTTGTTTTAGCTCGCTTCCATTAGATTGCAACTCTTGCTTCACAAGATAGGTAGGGTCTCAATTTTAGGTGCCTACCCTCATATTAGGGGTTCTTACCCTACTTTAGTTAAGTCCCTAGTTTTCACCAAAAACTTCCTACAGAAAATTTTAACTTAAATATTAGTATTGAATATATGATCATGGGTTACAAATGTCATTATACATAACACTGAAATATAAAATTATGTAATACGTATTTTCACTCATAAGAAATCTCTTCCGCATGCTGGTATTTACTGTCATTATGTTTTTCTTTTCTCAAAACATTGAAACAGTCAACTCAAATTCTACGGTACCTTCTTTCCTTCTATCCGAAAATTAGAATCTGAATCGGTTGAAACCTGGGTTGGTAACTCAGTTACAATTATTACAGTTTGTCAGGATAGTGTGAAGCACGGTGACTTTGAGTAGTTAATATTACCAGTACGATAATTAATTTCATTTACTAAATTCTTTTAAAAAAAATCTACATTTCCTACTAATTTACGAAATCCTTCCCTCTCAAAACCGCATGCAGACAGTAATGAAATGGGTCTTGCATCTATGTTTGTCATCTTGTCCACAACAGCTGCCCTGAGAGCCGCAACGGTGCTGTGTGGATGTTAATTGAAGTCCCTCTGAACCACGCCACATACGTAATAGACTATTGGATTAATATCTGCGGCGCTGAAGGACCACAGTTGGGACTTACATGACCATGAAAATTGTTGGTAAGGCATTCTTGGCTGGTATGGGCTTTATGGGTATGGTCCTGCTGAAAAACATATGGCCTCCCACGCCCTATAGCAGTAATCCAGGGCTTCACAACCGTGCTCAATACCTTCGTGTAAGCAACATATTTGCCCTTGGAAGTATCATGTCGCCTTCACTGCTCTCAATCCCCAGAACGATCACTAACTACGCTTATATATGTAGTGCGAGCAGCCCCGGGTTCGATTCCCGGTGGGGTCACTCGGTCGAAAAAGTGTAACACGCTTTTTCAGGCCAAGCCACCCTGAATGAGGTTTTCTGGGTTTTCCTCATTCACACTAGACAAATGCCGGGGTGGTACCTAACTTATAGGTCCCAGGCCGTTCCTTCCTTCCCTTTCCCTGAATTGTGTGCTCGCCGAGGGACGTCATCTCTCAAATTGTGAAGGGCTAAATGGCCTTAGATGCCGAAAGCCCAGAAATCTAAATCCTAAATCCCTTATATATATACTTACCACACATCGACCATATGCCGAAGTATATTTACCGTATCTTCAGTACCATATGAAAAAAATAACGTGCAGTATAAATAAAAGTACTTTACAAATTATTTTGTTGTCGTAGCTCCATTACATTTGCGTCTACTTTACTTACTTGTATTATTATTATTATTATTATTATTATTATTATTATTATTATTATTATTATTATTATTATTATTATTATTATTATTATTATTATTATGGTACACCAACTTACTTTTGTATTGCTTTTACGTGTAAAACTGAACAATGTACATGTAATAGAACTGTTAATAAAGTATTTTGAAAAGTTAAATGGCTTGCACGTTAGCCTTGGTTGCACGTGGTTCGGTGTTCGATTCCTGTTGGGAGAGCATAGCAAATTTAATTTCTTAATAATTTCTTTCATTAATCATCGTCTCCTCTGGCCTAAAGGGCATTGCCGTTGGACATTAAGGTAAAATTTAGTTTCATTTTTATTTTCCGATTCTATTATCATTTTGGATATTGTTCTAAATAAATCCAACGCGCTGGCAGTAATATCTCCTACTACCGGCATCATACACATACAATTTCCCCCTTTGAAAATTGGAAAGTTCTTCCACTTTGCACCTCGAACGTCTGACCTACTACTTTCACGAATCCACTGTATATGGCCTTGCGAGCTACTTACTTACCATCATTTTCCACTATGCTGCTGAAAGACACAAATGTTCAGTATTAATAAATTACAAACTTGGTCAACAGCAAGTTCAGGAAAGGGGGTGGGGCAATTGCCCATCCAGGGATTTTCGAAAGGTGTTCAGTTCTTTGAAACAACTATTCTTACTTACATACCATAGTATTTAATAATATTTATATAAAATACTATAATACTATACTAAATTTACTATAGTTAATAAAATTATGTAATGAGTGTGAATGACTGTTTCACATGAACATCAGGATGTGTGCATTCACGATTGAGATTTGTGCCGGTCCTTTGCCCCCCTCTACCTTAGAAAGAGAAACCTTACAGGCATCTCTCATTACAATAGTTGCATGTTATAGTTCATAAATGTTTCCATTACATTATTTTAGTAACTATTAGTATATAGACAAATCTGATACTTAATAAAGAACCTAAAAGATAAGAAAATATCGTGCTGCATGTGGTAAGCAAGTATTTCCCATTTCTTAAAAGTCTCGGACAAGGTACTATAGTGGAGTCCTAGGAAAGGGAATTTTTTAGTTTTTAGAAATTTTTAGACGTATAATATAGAAACCTTATGTGACAATTAGTTCGTACTCAAAGACATACTGGAAATCAAGATACCAAGAACAGATGTGCTATTCCCTTAATGAAAAAGGCATGTAGGGAAGGAAAATTATATTATTCCATAACTAACTTTTGACTGGCACTACAAATTGTCTGTGATTAAAAGAAAGAAGGAAAAGCTCGACCAACTTTGTTCCGCTTGTAACTAGTCTTAGCTGGAATTTAGTAAGAAAGTTGAAAGATTAACTGGACATCGCATTATAGTGAGCTAAGGTTTCTGGTTGCTCGGTGTTGTTGTTGTCAGTGCTGCTAAATTAATCACTCTTAGCCACAAACTCTTAATGAGATTAGAGCAGTAACGGAGAGAGAAGCGACAGGATCAACTAGAGGAACAGCAATATCCGGACGCCCTCCTATCATTCTCTTTCCAAAGCTCGGCTATAATCGCAATCCGGCTGCTCTTGCAGATGGTCAAAACTGACAGAAGTTTCTAAAACGCGGTTACCAAGCTTATTCTCCTTATTTGATAAATGTCCTGAGGTATCACGTCACGGCTACTACTCCCACATACAAAACTGAACTACCAACTGCTGTGAAAGAAATTGATTCAATATTAGGCTAGCGAGAGAGAACTTTCGCTCGACTGTGAAAGCTTCAACAACTATCAAGGTACAAGTTTCACTCATGGTTTGTTAAAGAGCAGCAAATTGTGGACCAAAAACATAATTTGCACAAAGAACAGAACTTTTGAATGATGTTTGATAAAAATGAATAGATTTTTCTTTTCTTGATTTAAACAAGTGAGTTTCATTTCACGGTAGACTTCCAAACTATGGAAATGAAATACTAAAACTTTAAGCAGTACTGGTTATT
This sequence comes from Thermobia domestica, assembly GCF_964235325.1. NCBI lineage: Eukaryota > Metazoa > Arthropoda > Insecta > Zygentoma > Lepismatidae > Thermobia > Thermobia domestica. The sequence goes on from NC_137464.1 coordinate 81,725,617, forward strand.
ATTGAGGGATAAGATCAAAAATTGAACCTGTTCCTCGGACACTGAGTCCATATCATTAAGCCATTATTAATTATTTCTTACTATTTTAGCTCTTTGGAAATTAATATTGAAACCGGAAGTTATACTTTATGTTTCCTTTCACATTTATTATCATGCTAATTAAAATTTCTTACGCACGGGAAGAATAAGTTTATAGATAATGTTTGAAAGACACATTTAAATCCACTTACCGCCCTTATTAACACTATCTAATGAAAGTGACATAATAACAAAAGTTCGGATCAATCTGAGTACTACACAGTAAAAAATGGTTGTATTAATTCAGCTCAATTTTAACACAGGGCAGTGGTTCCAGCGTGACTACCACTATGCGGTGTTAGTTCAATACAGACCCCGCGGGGTTGGCGTTTAACACAGGGGTGTGTGTTACGTCATTAACACACAACCAATGTTGAGCGGTGTTAAATTCGGATCTGTGTTTGTATTTTCGGTGTTGGTTCGGCACCATGTCAGGGTCGGTAGTGTGGAGAACAGTGTTGAGTGTTACTTGTGGGGGTGTTGCACCAACTCGAAGAAAGGAACACAGTGTGCAATGTGTTAATTATTTTGTGTTAATATTACACCATGTCCAGTATCAATATAAAACAGTCCCTGTGTTACTTCAACATCATTTTCTTATTTCAACACACAATCTGTGTCATAATTCAAGGACAAAGCCGTATAAGTAACACCGTTTTGGTGTTAATTCAACACTTCCTGTGTTAAAATTCATGGTCTATAACGAGATACTTTGTATCGGCTCATAATTACATATATCTCGGGCAGAAAGTGCTTTTACACAAGCACTATACCTGTTATAATGTTAATTAAAAATAATAAAAGAAGAATGTTTTAATATATAAGAAATATACATTATTGTCTAGTTGGTTGCTATGTCGTTGTTTATAGATACTCAGTTAACATGTTGGATTGCAAGTCGGTTTGTGTGAATATATATTAAAAAGGAGTCAAAGAATAAATTATTTAACATTCATCATGGACTTGTAATTTCAGTAGAAAAGGTGAGCATACTAGTGAATATAACTTCAGAAGATATTTTAAGGTGAAAACGAGTATTGCCACTGAAGATATAACTGAACCAGGGTTAACGACTACCTTTGGTGAGTCGTTGTAAAATTTTTGGTTTACCTCACCCGGAATTCTTGTAAATTCATATCCCGAAGTTTAAAGTAAGGGTGAATTTACCTTAGTAAGAAGGTTCATGAATACGAACTCAACTATTCTTAGAAGTGGTAGAGTAATTACAAGAAAAATCATGATTGGTGAGACAGTAGAGAATGAAACTGTTGATGATGCTAACAACGGGCAGAATATAGCTCCTATTGCACCCGGAATGTTGACATTAGAAGACAGAATTCTAATAGCATTACAGCGACAGGAACAAAATTTAACTCAGATGTCCAAAGAGTTAAAACAATTGGTACAGCAAAAATCCGAAGAGTTGAATGGACGATTAGAGAGACAATATGAAGAATTGGGTAGGCAGTTAGAACAAATAGATCAAAAGTCCGAAGAAGCGAAACAATCTGTAATACAAGCTGTGACAGACATCACGTTACAATTCGACGAGAAGTTAAAAAGATTATCTGAAGATTGCAAGGATAATTACAATCATGTAATCCAAGAAGTTAATATTGTAAAAAAAGATTTTGAAGTAATAGAATCTTCTGTTCATCAGCAAAAGATTCAGGTGACAAATAATTCTAACCAAATACGTGCAAATGCACAATTGATATCTACCTTACAGGAAGAAATTAGGACGTTACAGATTAAAGACAATGCATACAACAACAACATTGTTACTGATCGTTTGGAGTTCCCTCATCCACAAAGTAATGCGTTGTTAAAGAAGATTTATAAATTTTGTGACATTTTCTCAGGTCCTTATTTATGTTTCAAGGAAATAAACCCTAAGGTTTTTGAATTGTTGAACGCTAAAACGGGTACGTCAATTGGACTTCGTAATATAGATGAGTTGAAGGTTTGGAGACCTACCCAGTATACAAGAGAAAAATGGATGCGTCTAGTAAAAAAGTTAGTTGCACCTGACATTCTTGCTCAAATAAATAAGAACGAAGGAGACTAAAAAAAAAATAAATAAAAGGGGACTTCTGTTTGTGTAAAAATAAATTTATTTTCTTCTTTTTGCTCGTCCGAGCATAGGTTACATTTTATTTTTGATTTTTACTTAATTTAATTTTCTTTAATTCTCATTAACAAATGATAATTTCCAAATGATTTTAATTCCGTCTTGTTAATGTGAAGGATTATAAGTCGATTCATAATTGATTAAACACAAAGGTTATTTATATTATATTGATTTGTGTTGAAACTTGGTTGTCAAAAAATAATAATAATGGAATAAAAGTTTTATTATAAATGTATTTATATGAAGGAAACTTAATGAAGTTATATATGAAGGGCGATCAAAATGTAAAGAATAGCACTATTCTTATGTCATTATTATAAACAGACCAGTGGTTCTTAAATATAAAAGTCAAGCTCCCTTGTAACTTTTATATTTAGTCCCTTTATCGGGCGACATTTTATATAACGAGATACTTTGTATCGGCTCATAATTACATATATCTCGGGCAGAAAGTGCTTTTACACAAGCACTATACCTGTTATAATGTTAATTAAAAATAATAAAAGAAGAATGTTTTAATATATAAGAAATATACATTATTGTCTAGTTGGTTGCTATGTCGTTGTTTATAGATACTCAGTTAACATGTTGGATTGCAAGTCGGTTTGTGTGAATATATATTAAAAAGGAGTCAAAGAATAAATTATTTAACATTCATCATGGACTTGTAATTTCAGTAGAAAAGGTGAGCATACTAGTGAATATAACTTCAGAAGATATTTTAAGGTGAAAACGAGTATTGCCACTGAAGATATAACTGAACCAGGGTTAACGACTACCTTTGGTGAGTCGTTGTAAAATTGTATATTTCTTATATATTAAAACATTCTTCTTTTATTATTTTTAATTAACATTATAACAGGTATAGTGCTTGTGTAAAAGCACTTTCTGCCCGAGATATATGTAATTATGAGCCGATACAAAGTATCTCGTTATAGGTCAGACCACTAGATCAACACCATTTTTGGTGTTAGTTCCACTCCAGTTCTGTGTTACTACAACACCTATTTCGGTGTTGAAATAACTCTGTGTGTGGTGTTGATGTAACCATTTTTCTGTGTTGGAAAACCATGTGGTGTGCATGCTTACGTTTACCGAAGATTCTAATTTTAAAATAAGAATAGTAAACTACAGAACACTTCATATAGAAAATCTTCATAAAAATTTTTGTCGTCCTCCCCAACATTTATTGTGAAGTATTTCTTGATGGTGCGAAACACAACCTTCACCAACATTTTGTTCAAGAATGATAGGAAACTCTTACATATATCCTTATGATATGTTTGCCTCTTAATCGTGATTCTACTTGTTTTCCGCCATTTTTGAAGCACAGTGCCCTGTATTGACTGGTGAGCTCTAGTGCAGTGTAGAAGTGACACAGTAATACGATGTTGTTTCTCGTTGTTGACATATTTCTTCAGAAACATTATGTAAAACAATTGAAAACACAACGCGCGGTTTGCATGTTGAAATTTTGCGTATACCTGGATTTGTTTACGTATTTCTTTCTACGGTGTTTGTCTGTAGCTTCAGTACATAAGCCTTTATAATTAGATGCCTAACATATTTGACAATTACGCAGAAAACAACGCCGAAGATTCTACACTTGTATTAATTTAACACACAGGCTGTGTGTCATTTCAACTACCAGCATTAAAACACAACTCCAAATGGAGAGTGAGTTGTTCTAAACACCTATTTTTGTTATATTTTGGCACAATCTTGTTAACACATAGGCATGTCGTTGAAATAACACAACGATTTTTTACAGTGTATGTTCAAAAGATCATTTCAAACGGTTTAGCTGTTTTTCTCGTGATGATGTGACAAGCAGCGCCGAAGGAGATCCCTCTCTTCCCATCTTTAGATGCGGAAGTTTCGAAATCGCTGTGACATGTGACTGCACATTAAAAAATGGTTGTGTTAATTCAATTGAATTTTAACACAGTGGTTCAAGCGTAACTACCACTATGCAGATTAATTCAACACAGACCCCGCGGTGTTGGCTTAACACAGGGTGTATGTTACGTTTTTAGCACACAACCGGTGTTAAGAGGAGTTAAATTTGGATCTGTGTTAGTATTTTCGGTGTTGATTTGACACCATATCCATAGGGTCGGTAGTGTGGGAAAAGTGTTACTTTGTGCCGGTGTTGCACCAACACGAAGAAAGTAACTCAATGTGCAGTGCGTTAATTATTTTGTGTTAATATAACACCGTGTCAAGTATCAATACATCGCAGTCCAAGTGTTATTTCAACATCATTTTCTAATTATTTCAACACAACACCTGTGTCATAATTCAAAATCAAAGCCATATAAATATCAGCGTTTTGGTGTTAATTCAACACCCTCCCTTGTGTTAAATTTAAAGGTCAGACAACCAGATTAACATCGTTGTTGGTGTTAGTTTGACTCCACTTTGTGTTACTACGACGCCTATTTCGGCGCTGAAATAACACCGTGTGCGGTGTTAATGTAACCCTTTTTCCGTGTTGGAAAAGCTTGTGGTGTGCATGCTTACGCTTACGGTGGTTCGCCATCTTTGAACAATATCTAGTTAACTTGACAACCAATTTATTGCGTTCGGAAATAACGAAACTTAAAGAACGAACTTAAAGAAAAGAACTGCAACAGATTAATTCGTGAACATCGTCAATTTCGTCAAATGCCTCGGAACGTGCCCTTTCTTGAAATGCCATTAAAACATTAATAGGGCGAGGAAGGAAACAAATTCTAATTTTAAAATAAGAATAGCAAACTACAGAACACTTCGTTTAGTAAAACTTCATAGGCCTTATGCAGAGTCGTTTTGAAGTACGATTAGTGCTATACTAACGAGTTCGACTAACATATATTTCCTTTAGTAGTCACACCTTTAGTATGACGCTAATCATAAGTCAAAACGACTCTGCATAAGGCTTCATATTTTTTTGTCGTCCCCCTCATCATTTATTGTGATGTATTTCTTGATGGTGCGAAACCCAACCTTCACCAACATCTTGTTCAAGAATGATAGGAAACTCTTAGCTATATCCTTACAATATAACTGCTTCTTAATCGTGTTTCTACTTGTTTTCCGCCATTTTTGAAACAGCTCCAGGTGTTGACGGGTGAGCTCTAGTGCAGTGTAGAATTGACACAGTTGCTTCTCGCTGTTGACATGTTTATTCAGAAACATTATATAAAAGAGATGAGAACAAATTACTCTTTTTGCATGTTGAAATTTTGTGAATACCTGGATTTGTTTAAGTATTTCTTCCTACTCTATTTGTCTGTAGGTTCAGTATATAAACCTTTATAATTAGATGCCCAACACATTTGGCAATCACGTAGAAAACAACAGCGAAGATCATCGGTTAGTGTACGCGCTTTTGGCGTGAGAGATCTGTGTTCGGTTCCCGGCGGGAGCTCATGTAGTTCGGATTCCACGTTAATCAGTAGGTCCACGTCTCATATAGTCTTGCTGCTGAACGGGACGTTAAACTCAAAATCAACTCAACTCAAATCTACACTTGTGTTAATTCAACACGCATGCTGTGTGTCATTTCAACTACTGGCATTTGACACACAACTACAAATAGAGAGGGAGTTGTTCTAACCACCTGTTTGTGTTATATTTTAACACATTCGTGCTATGACATAGGTATATCGTTGAAATAACAACGATTTTTTACAGTGTACTATTTCAATAAAGAGTTTACATATTGAGTTTCATCTCCCTAACATGAGTGGCTCGTAGGAAATCCTGTATTTGGCACACACTTAAACTTCCTTTCTCTCTTTTATGACATGCATTTTAATGTGACTGGGAAGAACCAAGCTCGAGAACAGCTGTTTAAAAAATTCATTACAACCAGTGCAATCGTTTTTCCGTGATGATTAGACAGACAATATCGATTTGAATGTAGACAAAAACAAAAGAGTTTCGTTTCACAGTGTGAAACTATGACATCTATAATTAGTGGTTGCAATATGTTAATAAGATCATAAACAGAATCTGTTCCTTGAACGCTGAATCCATAGTAAAAAGCCATTATTTCCCATGTCTTATAGTTTTTGTTCTATGATGATAAACGTTGAATAGATGGGTACACTGAGAAAAAAAATGTAGGTGGCATACTTAAAAACGTAGGTTACATTCGTAATTCCTGTAGTTTCCGGACTTAACGTACAACCGTATATAACATCCTGCAGCAAACGTATAGCTGAAAAAGTATGTATTATACATACTGTCTGCATAAGTGCAATGACGTCATTCCTGTGACGTCATCTGCAGTAACAAGTATATACGGAGGTAATATCTAGCTTTGTGACGTCACGATCGTATGTAGCATGTGGGTTAATAATGACGACACTCACTGACTATCAGGACGGAGCATAATTTCAAGAAGTATGCAATATACGTTCTGTACGTGTGTTTCTTGCGTTCAACCCCGAGGCAGCATCTATATTGTACTTGTGCCCCGTACGTACGACTAGATACAGTATGCGTCATGTACGTATGTATTATACAGATTTTCCTTATGTCGCACACAGCTTGTCCCGATAGAGCATACAGAATATCCGTATGCACCATACAGAGTGCACATATGCAGCTTACAGACTGTGTGCATGCAGCATATAGATTATACGTATGTCGCGTACAGGCTGGCCATATGTAATGTATGGATTGGATGTATGTAGCTTATAGATTGTCCGTATGAAATATACGGATTTTACCTGTATCGCATACGTATTGCCTTGTTGTAATATATGGATTGGACATATTCAGGATCTAGATTGTACGTATAGTGCACCGTTATTGAAGTGCTGCAACATACTGAGAAATGCATGATACATTCTTACTGTAATGTTGTCACATATTGTTTTTCTCTGTATGGAAACAAAAATAGCTTAAAATATGGTTGATCTCCTTTGTGCCAATAATAATAAAATTAAAAATACTACACTTTTCAATCCTAGTTTGGAGCCGTGAAATGTCCAGAGAAATGTATTTACCTGCAGGGTGTAAGTTTGGACTTCCTGCTAATTCTTTGGAAAGCTACTGCAAAGCCAAGGTTGAAAAGTGGCACAAGCGTTAATTTTAAAATTATTGGCACAAAGGAGGTTAACCATATGTTAAACTATTTTAGTTTTCATACAGAGTAAATCAATATGTGACAATATTACTGTAAGAATTTATCATACCTTTTGCAATAACTTAGTTGCAGCACTTCAATAATAATGCAAAATGCACAGCCATGTACAATCCTATGTTCAAACTAAAAAAAGACTCAGGTACAGTCATTTATTAAGCCGTTATCATCCATTGCTTGTGCAGTCACGAAATTAAATATTCTTCAGTTGACAAAATTTGTTTTCCTAAAAACTCAACAATAAATTAACCTATTAGAGTACCGACTTTGGCAGGTTGTCAAGTTATAACTATTCGAAGAATAACAACAAAAAGATCCAAATAAATTCATTTGTTCCCGAGCTATTGGCAAAAGAAAATTTGTCAACTGTCAAATACTTTCTTTTCCGTGTGTACTATATAAAGACGACTTTACCTCATTCTTTTCCTTAATAATATCCTCTTCCAAAATGCAGAAGTTGTTACCACAAGAGGCGTGAATAGGATTTTCCAGAAATAACTTCTCTGCACATTTTAATTAACAGATAAGTTATTTTTTAAATGACGCTATAATTAAAAACATGGTGTCAGCTGAAAACGTGTTCGCTCACAAGATGATTCCCATACAGTACTTGCCATTAAAAATGAAACTTCAGGGAGACAGGGTAGCTACGTCAAAGTTCCCAAGCCGATATCTAATAGTAAGTGTCGAATATGCTTAACCCTTAACATACCAAGCGGGGTACTCTAGGGACCCCAGAGAGTGATATTTAGTGATACTGCCGCAATCATAAGAATCAATTTATTCTCATTTTTTATATGTATCCTGCAACCCTTTGAGATATTAATTACATGATTAGATCAACGACTCGTTTCTTTAAAAAATACAAAAAAATAAAAAAAACACTTGAAAATGTAAAAACTCCATTGTTAAACCTGTGTTTCAGATTTACGAACACAAAAATATAAAATTGTATGAAGAACTGAATAGTGCTCAAATATACATAATATTTGATGTCAACAATGTTCATTTAACTTAAGTATGCTTCTAGACATCCAAAAAATAATAGTTGGAGTAACCCTCTGCAATACTATGTTAAGAAATTAAAATAATACTTGGGGTCTCCAGAAGACTCCAGCTTGGTAAACAACTTTGACGACTTAGCCTTGGTACGTTAAGGGTTAAACTTACCGCTGTTTTCGCTGTGTGACAACGTGGTGACAAAGGAGCAGAACTGACCCAACATTGACAACCAGAACGACTGTAACACAGCGAGACATCGAGAGGATGTTCTCTTCTGGTATGGTAAGCCATGCGTCTTACGATCCAATGCCACAGCTCATCAACTGTAGCTGGCGGAGTTCACAGGTATGAGAAGCTGTGCAGCCATCGACCAAACATATTTATCCTTCCCTGCTCTATACATTCTGCAAATTTGGACTTTCCTGGATGTATCCTTCTTAGTTCAACATTTTAAGTAACGAGCAGTGTAATAGTCTCATACATTATTTAAAGAAAGAGCGATGATTCTGAGAACTACTCGGAAGTTTCTAGTTTACAATTTTATATATATATATATATATATATATATATATATATATATATATATATATACAATAATTTAAAACGGTTATATCAAAGTTTGCAATTCAGAGTACAAAAAGAAGTATAGCTCTCGGAACACTGATTATAGCCAGATAATACCACTAGTAAACTCAACCACACTCAGTACCGTTAGTTGCTTGGTATTGTCTATGAGGCAAAGATCATCGTATCTCATTGCGTGTAGATTTTTGTATTTGTTTAACGCTAAAAATTGTTTGTCGCTAATCGAACCCAGTAACATATATATACCGACAGGACGTACGTTAGTCACAAGGTTACATGAGTGAAACACTAAATTATTCGATTGACACTTGCGGCCTTGTCAACACTAGAGAAAGGTACAAAGTGATTAAATAAATACGAAACATAGTTCATACAAAATATAGCGATGTATGAAGTCTCCTTTTCATACGATTTGGATAAAGGATACATCTGTAGAGAGCAACATAAATGATTTCTCTGGATAATTTGGATTAGTCCAAAATTCGAACAAAAATAATTTTGAAATTCGTTGTTAAGTCCAACATTTTTTCTTTCTTTCTTCGGATTCTCAATAAAGTTGACTACTGAAAAGCTGAGTTACAGATTTTATGTTAAAACATGTTCACTATACCATTGCCTTATTCACAGAACAATATATTAGTTATTAATGTATGTCTGAAATAATAGTGCTTCGTGCAGATACTTTATCCAATCGGAATTGCACAATGATAAAAAAAATGTTGCAAGGTATAATGTTCTTATTTACAGAGAAAAAGAGTTGAAAGGACTTAACACTAACAAACATTTTCTTTAAACAGACATACATTTATTCTAATTTATGGAAGAAAGAAATAATTTGTGGAGCAGTATATTTATTAAGGTTACATATTCGTACAAAAGAATGTAAATATAATCGGGTCTGTCTTCAGAAAGGACGTGCTTTTAGCCACAAATTACACTGCTTCTTTTCGCTGTCTTTCATGCAGAATCCTGGTTTTGTTTTGATGCATGAAATACCTGAAACAAAAATCCAAAAAATATTTAAAATGTTACATTTTAAAATATTTAACATTTTTTAAAATTAAATGGACAAAATCTGTTCAGTCAGGTATGGACTTTTGGGTTTCTGGTAGAAAAACGATTAATTAAAAAAAGTGTTTATTGATGCTGAACAACTCGAAATGTATTACTATGCAACAGTAAGTGGGTACCCAATGGCGTTCGAGGTACTATGGGGTACCTAATGTCTGCATTTTTAGATATGTGGAAATATATGTCTCTAAAATGTAAAGAACTGATATCTGTTTAGTACAGAAAACCGCAACTCGGTAAGCCTTATGGATACCGAGGTATGGGAAAATAAAGAACAACACCATAGAAGTGTGAGGTTTGCGTACCAGATTGTGCAGTTTCGAAAACGTAATTACTGAGAGCTAACAACAACCTCAAAAGTAGTTTCAATTCAGTACACTACACACACGTCCTTATGGGGGTTTTCGGGTACTATGGCATTCACAGACCTCCCATTTCTGAACATTCTAAAATATATCTTAATAAACTTATAAAGAACGTTACAGGTGTGTGTTTACCGAAACCGCAAGTCCGTACGTTTAACAGTTACCGAAATATGGTGAAATAAATAGGAACACCATAGGTATGTGGGGCTTCCATACTTGACAGTACAGTTTAGAAAATTAATGAAAATATGACTAATGGGTATCAAGATATTGTCAAATAAAGGGAGGACCCACACAGTTATGGGGTTTTGGTGTTAGGTGGTAAAATTTCCGAAACCGGTCATGAAATCTGAATAAGCACCAGTAGCAATTTCATCCTAAAGTAACTGGGTATTTCCATGGGGTTTTAGAACATCATGGGTCAAAAAAGATTAAGTTTGAAAAGCTTTGGAAAATATAATTTGACATTTGTAAAGAGTATTAGAAAAGAGAATAGAGTTACCCAAAACTTCCAGCCAGTACATCTTACAGCTAGAGAGACACCGTGAAATAAAAGAGTATTAGATCTTGAAATTTCATAAAACAACTTTTGATCTTAATAAAAGTTAAATAAGATGGTACTTATATGGGTGAAGTGAGTACCTCACACTCGTCAGGGCAATTCCGATCGAAAGATTAATTCAGCTCGAAGTTTTCTTCGGGTAAATCCAAGCGTGATAATTCCTAGCGTACAAAAAGAATGAAAATTCTTTGTCAATATCTAATATAGCAACCGAGATATAAGTAATTATGTATTTTATGACGTCGTAAAAATGGAGACCCACATGGATTTGTACTGTTGAGTCTTTGCTGTAAGAAGAAATTTCAGAAAATTACCGTATATACCTTAATAGACAATTAAATGGGTGCAGGCACGGTGGCTTAGTAGTAGAGTGCGTACCTTTGGTGTATTGGGTCCCTGGTTCGATCAGCGGCCAAGTCAGTTTGTAGTCGACATCGTATTCGTGGGTATTCTCGGGGTACTCCCGTTTCCTCCCACCTTTGCACTCCATCAATTCTATTATCAACATTCATTTGCCTTAATTTCATTTTAAAATTAAATGGGCAGTTAAGTGTGATCGTATCTCTGTGGATTAAGAGAATACTCCAGTGTAGTTTCTGCAAAACATACTAGGTAAACACCCCACCACGAAGTTACTGTGTCCTCACTGATTTAATTGTCTATTAAGGTATATACAGTAGGTTTTTGAATTTCTTTCTTATAGCAAAGACCCAGAAGTACAAATCCTAAAAGATCTCTATTTTTACGTCATAAAACATATGACTCGTTATATTTTGGTTACTATATTAGATATTCACAGGGAATTTTCACTCTCTTACACAGCTCGATGAACCTTTGGAACTGCCTGAAGAAAACCTAGAACTAATCTTTCCATCGAAATTGTAATGAGGTACTCACTTAACCCATAGAAGTACCATCTTATTTAATTTTGTTGGGACCAATAATTTTTCCGAAGTTTCAACATCTCATACTCTTTTATTTTACGGTGTTTCTCTATATGTTAGATGTACTGGTTGGAAGTTTTAGGTAAACATATTTATACTTACATATTTCTAATACTCTTTACAAATGTCAAGTTATATTTTCAAAAGCTTTTAAAATTTAATCTTAGTAGACTATAAGATGTTCTAACACCCCATGGAAATATCTAATTACTTGAAGATGGAATTGCTACTGGTGCTTATTAACTTTCCATGACCGGTTTCGGAAATTTTATCATCTAACACGAAAATCCCATACTTGTATTGGTCCTCCCTTTATTTGACAATATCTTGAAAGCATTAGTCATATTTTAATCCATTTTCCAAATTGTACCTTCAAGTATGCAAGCCCCAAGACCCACATACATATCGTGTCGCTCTTTATTTTCCCATATCTCGGTATCCGTAAGGCTTACCGAGTTGCAGTTTTCAGTAAACAAATATCAGTTCTTTACATTTTAGACACATGCATTTCCATATATCTAAAATGCAGAAATTAGGTACCGCATTGGAACCCCATTGGAGTACCCACTTACTTTTGCATAGCAGGGTAAAAACGCCAGTGGTTCTCACTTTAAGGTTGAAAACATACTATTTTGTCTCTTCTCTGAGCATCGTGAATCTGTCGGAGCTGTACCATAGTTGGAAAGACTCACTGATCCTTCCTATAATGACCATGTAGTCAGAATTCAAAAAGGAGTAGCCGTTGAAGGAAAAACAATATTTTAAAATCCTTGCACCAGTAGTCGTCAGCTTAAAATCAAAATGTTCCAGTAGTAGTCAGAATTTTCTACCAGTGTTCGTCACTCAAATAACTTGACATAATTTATTCAGAAACGCACTGTTTATCAGTTTAAAATTAAGAATAGAGTATAAAGTACTAATGTTAATAACTGTGCATCACTTTTGGCACTCAAGAAAGAAAATAAAAACGTTTTTACATACTTTTTTAAAGCAATTTCAGTAAGAAAAATGTTAACTGAATTCAAAAGTTAACTGTATATTATTTTAACGTTAAGAGTACAATATTAAATACTATGTTTAATAACTATAGTGACTTTAAGCACTCAAGAATGAAAATAAACATGTTTGTACATACATTTTTAAAACAATTTGAGAAACAAAATCAGTTAACCGAATTCAAAACTTAATTATACATCACCTTAAGATTAAGAAGGGACTATAAAATACTGAGGTTAATAATAATGCATTAGTGAAGAATGAAAACAAAAATGTTTTTAACTAACTATATTGTATTTACATGTTGTTATTTCTCATTAACATGCTTTTTGATAACGCACGATATGGGCTAGGGGTGCGCACGAGAAATGATTTGAGACTGTCACCTCTCGCAAAGATGTCGCGAAAGTTGTCTCCTCTCGAAATCTGTATCTGTTTCTATTGGAAGAGCTATGTCTCGTCTCGAATTTCGTAACAAAAATTCTGTCTAGTCTCGTGCCGTGCGCAACCCTAATCAGGCCATAGACAAAAACTTCATTTCGGAGGGGTTTCGATAGGGCTTTGTGATATCCAAATTTTGAAATAAATAATCGATATTGAAATACTATTGAAACTTGTTCGAAATATCAAAAAATACAGCAATATCAAAATATAAGCAATATCAAAAATCGAAAATATAGAAATTGATAAAGATCAAAAACATCGATATATCGGTCAAAAATTTTGATATCGATAGTTTGATATTTGAAAATATTAATCGTTCGATCGAAATATCGCACATCCCTTGGCCCCAACTGTTACCACCTTAAAAAAGAATGTGAAAATTGCTAACTACCTAGGTATACTTGAGTACCTTAAGGTTACTTTGCACTTCAGGGTTAACTTCGCACAAAATACGAAAAAAGTTACACAGTCTTCCGTTGGTAAACCCATGAACTGTAAAGAGAAAGTTTCAATTGCCACCGTAAGATAGAACATCTAACTGGATTTTGGCTATAATGTTGGCGGTTAACATCAGTTCTAATCACCTGAAGGGTTTGTTGTTGTAGAGGTATGGAAAGCACTCACTGTAAATGCAGACAAAATTTGGAAGATATCACCTACAAGAATTTCCGTCAAAGTTAAGTCGGTTTCGTAGAATTCTACTGTGTATGATGGGACTTCCAAGCAATAGTTGAAACTGAAGGGTGAAACATTGTAAAGTCATAGAAAAAATAAAACTGGGAGAAGGCTGTTTTGAGCCTCAAATCGTGGTTACTTTGTACCGGGTCAACGTAACCCCTTAAATGGGAAATTCTTACTACTGGCACCTCCTCCCGTCTAACTTTAGGAAAATTTCCTCTTTAGGTAGATGTCGAAATGGATTTCTTGTTGGAAAATAAATTACGAACAGCGGCGGATTCAGAAGAATGGTTTGAGAGGGACTTCACACAGAAATACTTCGTTTATTTAGAAATCACTAGACTTTTTGAAGGGCTTGACGGGCATACGCATAGGAATGACTAAATTAGATTTTTTAAAAAAGAAATCCTGCAATTTGGGTGGGCTTCAGCCTGAAAGCCCCAAATCCCGTAAATCTTCCACTGATTACGGTTGAGATGATATTCTTGGATATAAAGTGCAACCAAGGCAAATCTGTTCACGGAGATTTTTTCTGTTTTTCAGTTGCCATTTTTGTGGGTCATGCTAAACTATCAGAATGTGGCTCCTATTTCGGTACCAGAAAATACACAATTTTCTTTACAAATATCGATAATTCATACTAAGTACTGATACCGGTACCATAATTCCAACATCAATATTTGTAGACTGCATGCAGTTTTGTGTAAAAAGAGAAATGTATAAATACAGGAGAGAAAACATTGCAGACAAACATTATGATAGTATGTTGAACATACTTTTTTGTATGTGGTGCAAAATATCTTCATCTATGGGGTTACTTTGCACCAAAGTTTATATGAAATGAAATCTTTGAGTTTTACGTTCCACGATTTTGCCGGGTATGCTAAAGGAGACGGTGATGATGAGTAATGAATGAAATGGTGGAATGAAGTAAGTGGGAGGAAACGGGACAACCCCGAGAACACACGGTGTTTGTCCACCACAAAGTTCACTTGGCGGGTACTGGGATCGAACCCGGGACCCCAAGCACCAGAGGTGAACGCTCTACCACTAGTTTTATTATTACCTTCTTGAAAAATACAAAATGGACTCAACTAGCTGAGTCTAAACAAGAAAAGCACTAGACATAAATACAAAAATCACCAAATCTGGGTCTACAACTATAAAGGCAGAGAACTAGAAATAAATAAATGCATATTTAAACAATAATAATAAGAAGAAGAAGAAGAATACTTATTAAAAAAAAAACGAGAGAGGAACGTTAGTTCATGACAAAAGCACTTCTAAAAACCTACTAAAAGAAATCCTTTCCTGCTGCGGAGAATAACATTTCCGGCGTGTACGTTGAAGAAAATCAAAGTAAGTGCGTGCATCCAGTAACGTGATATGCCGCTGGAAATATAGTAAAGTGCTGGCTAGCAGGAAAAGCACTGTACGATGCTTAGTGGGGGGGAAAAAATGAAAGTCCGGCAGAAGCAAATGATTAATGTGAAACTGTGCACTCGTACTGTTATAATTACTATTGTTATAATAGTAATTATAACAATAAACACAGAATATACCTAGATATAATTTACGCACCTTGAAGTCTAGAAATTAATAATTGCAATCCTCAGCATTCCAATAGAACTTTGGTTTCTCCAAATGAAGATTCGGACATCGGTTTTCTTCTCAAGCAATAATGGGGTACAATAATCAGTTGCAGTCCAAAGCCAAGTCACTAAGCATGAATATAAAAGATTTTGTGTTAAATATTTCAATGTAAATTTCATGAAATACAATTCATTAGTTAGTTACATACAAACTCTTACGCATGTAAGTCAGAATCTACTTGTAATAACTTGTAAATTTAAACAAAATTATACTACAGTTATAGGGACATCAAACATATATTCCATAAGATATATAGGGTGTCTCAAAAGTCCCCTGACATAAAGTAACTCGGTTATTATCAGAGTTACAACAAAATGTAATTGGGAAACCGTCTCCAAATATGATGTTTCCAATGTAAGTTGAAGGAATTTTCGAAATCGGATGAGTCGTTTGGCTGTACACTCTTTATGCGTCCAATGTTAAATGAAAATGCAACGTTGCCATTTACCTGGACCCACAACATAAGTGAATGAAGTTACTGTCTTTTACGTTAACATGTCGATGGCCCATTTCAAACAGTAACTTCATTCACATATGTTGTGGGTCCAGGTAAATGGTAACATTGCATTTTCATTCCACATTGGGCGCATAAAGAGTACAGCCCAAACGGCTCCTCCGATTTAAAAAGTGTTCACTTTAGATTGAAAACAACATATTTAGAAATGGTTTTTCCTCTTACATTTTGTTGTAACTCTGATAACAGAGTTACTCTGTGTCAGGGGACTTTCGAAACACCCTGTATACATCATACGAAGTTCCTTTCTAAATTCTACACGGGTGTAGTTTAATTGAATGTAAAATGGATGATACATCAGGCCGTTTGGGAATACTCACACAGATGGCCGCCATTTTGGATTAAATTTGTTTGTTATAAATTGGTGGGTAATGTGATACATATATATGGCCACGGGCTAGAATTTTCTCAGTATGTCAAATATGCAATCAGATTCCATGGAGCTTAATTTGGTGAAAAGTTATTGTCAATTGAACGTTGTATTTACCTCTTTCTTCTAGATGTAGAACCATACCGTTAGAACATGAGGAATGTATCGAAATATTCAAACTGTGGGGCGGGAGGAGTGCCTGTGCAGTGGTTACCGATTGCAAACAGAATCATCCACAATGTGACTGTGTTACATGTTGCAGTGTCACAGTAATTAACTAAATTTGAGGAGACGGGCACATTCGTGGACATACGTCGTAGCGGACGATCGTAGACAGCTACAGATGAAGCAACGCCTACGGCAGTGCTGACTTCCTTCTCGATGTGGCCCCAAAGGAGCACACGTCATTTATTAATGCAATGTGGGTTGAGTCATAGGGTCTGCGCGTGTATAAGTGCATCCGTACAAGGTGCAAATGAAGCAACATCTCCACGAGAACGATCTTGGTCGCCAAGTGCAGTTTTGTGACCGAGTTATCGAGTAATTATGGTTAAACTCTACCATTTTTATGCAAATACTCTTTTCACATGAAGCTGACCTCTACGTAAATAGGAAGGTTAATAGGCAGAACATGCACAATTGGTCACCTGACAACCCCGCGTGCAAGACCCCTCCAACATGACCAGCGCAAAGAAAATTAATTATGGTGTTGGCAGATAAATGAGGAATACGTCTAATCAGTCACTTTTTCATTCCATAAAATTAACTGCGGAATAATACCTCACGCTCGTACAGGGATAGATATTGCGAGCTGCGATGCCCGAGGATGGTACATTCTCGCAGTTTTTTCAACACCATGGCGCTTTCTTCATTATGGATTCGTGGTGCGTCACTACTTGAACAATTCCCTAAAACATGGGTTGATCGACGAGAGGCAGTTGAATGGCTGCCCGATCACCGGACCTAACGCTGTTCAATTTCTAGCTTTGTGGACATGTTAAGCCTATGGTTTGTGCAGTAAATATTCATAATTTTTATCATCTAGAACAAAGTATCGCCATCGTCTGTGCACGAATTTGACCCTATATCCTACTTTGTGTCCACATTAATTGGAAGAAGCTTCTGCAAATGTTTATTGCTCAGTAGGAACATGTGGAACATATACTATAACCAGGGGTAAAAGTGGACCTGAAAAGGTGGGGGGACGGTAGGTAGCGGCATCACTCCACGCCGTTCCTCCTGCCTATCTTTGCCCATTGTACCATTTTAGGGTCTGGGAGACGCCGTACATGTTTTTCGAGGTGAGGAACTGTGTCCCTCGCGTTCCCCCTCGCTTTTACCCCTGACTATAACAGGGAAATGTGTTCGAAGTGGGAACAATCAGAGGCGGTGCGTTTTATTACGATTTTGACTCGACATATCGGCTATCTAAATGTTCAAATGCAGTGAAGTGTGAAGCCTACAAGATTGCATTTCTATTTACATAATGTCTGAAAACCACTGGAAAGCCTCTTTAGTTACGGAGAAAAAATGGAGAGACTGATCCATCCATCGTGAACAACTTTCTAAAAAAAATAAATAAATAAATAAATAAAAATAGCCCCTTACCTTGTATCAGAGAATTATACACGAAAGTGCTCAAAAACCGACTTTTAATATTAACAATTTCCAGCGGGAAAACTCCTGGACCACACACTCGAATGAGGGGTATTTCAAACTCCCGTAAGATTCGCCCCCACTGCAATCCCCTAAATCCGCCCACGCTCAAACCACGACGCTTATAAGACTTCAGACAAGACGACACATACCAACATACGAAAGAAACAATTCAATATGGCACATCAAAATATAAACTAATGAACTTCTTTGAAAACACCTCATTTTACAAACAAAAGGTAGAAAAAGTTAAAAAAAGGTCAGTATTGTCAACTTAGAAGTTACTTCTACATGAGAAATAAAATCTTTGTCAATATATAAAAATGGATTTATTAAAGGTATTTAGCATTTATTCTTCCCTGAAGGTATATCTTGATCACTAAAAAACCAGAAACGGTATGTCTCTGTCACTGAAAAAAAAAAAAAAAAACAGAAGGGTATGACATACCACTACATATAGTCTCACTTGGTTCACTGCCAATAACATTTCACCAGAATAAGTTAAATGATATCTGATTGCACATTTGACATCCTCAGAACATTTTAGTGCATGGCCATATATCACACTACCCACTTATCATCCGTATTACAATTTCGAATCTAAGATGGCGACCGTCCGCGTGATGTAATCCGAAAGTATCCCTCTGGGCCTAATGTGTATCTCTTATCTCGCATTCAATGAAACTACATCCCTGTAGTTTTCAGAAAGGATGACAAGGGACTTCTGATGCATCCTGTATATAATAGTTGTATCAATAATGAAGTTGGAAGTATGTGATCTAGATCGTTGTTTCCAATTTAACCTAATGTCTTGCTGAAAAGGGAATATTTGTTGAAATCTGAAATGAAATGAAATCGTTGAGTTTAACGTCCCACGGTTATGCCGGTTAGGCTAAAGGAGACGGTGATAATGAGAAATGAGTGAAATGGTGGAATGAAGAAAGTGGGAGGAAACGGGAGAACCCCGAGAAAACCCACGAGCACGGTGTTTGTCCACCACAAAGTCCACACGGCGCGATCTGGGATCGAACCAGGGACCCCAAGCACCGGAGGTGAACGCTCTACCACTGAGCCACCGCGCCCCCCTTTGTTGAAATCTGAGTTTTACGTGCGACGGGTATACCGGCTAGGCTAAAGGAGACGCTGATGATGATATAATGAATGAAATGGTGGAATGAAGAAAGTGGGAGGAAACGGGAGAACCCCGAGAAAACCCACTCACACGGTGTTTGTCCACCACAAAATTTACTTGGCGCGAGCTGGGATCAAATCAAAGACCCCAAACACCAGAGGTGAACGCTCTACCACTGAGCCATCAAGGCCCGACAGGAATATTTGTTGAAGTCTACTGTCTTCTTCACTACCAAGGTTACACAAAAATGAGCCTATGGTTTGATGGAATTCGAACCAACATTATATGTATAATCTCTCAGCGAGAATCAAAGCTGGCACCAAGTTTACATATGCGCGCGCATTGTATGTTACTTATATAGCTCACAGAGCTATGGGCGAGCAAGCAAGGCACGTGCCCCGGGCGCGTGGTTGGAGGGGCTACTAAAAGGGAGGTTATATATTAGTACTTTTCCGTTTTGGTGTTTAATACTTTTCATCAGAGTGCGAAATCATGAAATCAAAGTGGGGGAGACTGAAGGACTGAAGAGAGCGAGAGAGAGGAAAAAACAAAACAAAAAAAAAACAAAAAAAAGCTGTGCAGTTTTACACTTCAAAGAATTGTAGTGAAATGAGAAGGTCAGAATTCAAGATGACATTCGGATGCTTGGCACGAAGAAAAACATTGCAAGCAATTAAAAAAAATGTGATTTTGTAGGCTTTGGATATGTATGTTTTAGTTGGCATCAACAATTATTGGTGTGTTTTGTCACAATTGACAGTTTAGCGAGAGACTAGGCTAACTGACAATTTTAATTTTCTGAAAGAAAAGGAAACAAATGAAAAGAGCACGTTACAAAGGATACGTCTGATATTCATAGTTTGGCTTAGTATACAACAGGGGTGGATCCAGGATGGACTACTGGTGGGCGGTGGGTTGTAATGCCACTACTTACAAGCTATCGCTACTTTTAAGAGATTCAACTCTGGGTGGATTTTATTTTATATTAAAATACACAAAGTTTCCTCTTCTTGGGGCGATAGACCCTCCCTGGATCCGCCCCTAACTCAGGACAAGCTACACCGACAAGTGGTTGAGGCAAAGGTCAATTAATGACATTGGTATGCTGTTCCGTCAAAATCTCAATCTTGACCTGGATGTAGGTTAGCCTGGTCCTCACTGAACCCCTCAATTGAATGTTTAATATGTAAATTAGGCACTCCTACATCACAAACAGTAAATATAACCTACCTTATTCTACGTTTTTAAATGCATTTCTACAACTGATTGTAACTTTAAAAGTTCTCGTGAAGATTAGCTGGCGGAGGTTACCTAACATAGCCATGAGTTATCAAATTAACAGTTGTGCATCGTGGGTGATGATAATGATCCTGAGGTTAGATGTTAAATTGGACTCGAGAGCGGAACAAGGGCTGATGTTATTCGTGTCTCAGACAGGGCATGGAATGGAACGAATATGAAAATAAGGTTCCTGTAATAGTTTTCCACAGGGTTTGTAAGATTTTCGAAACACTTGGCATTTTTTTTATCAAGACTTGACATTTTTTAAAGAAAGAAACCAAGACTTGGCAATTTCAAGTTTCATCCCCCTCCCAATCTTGTAATGCTCGCTACGCCGCTGTAAGCAATACATATTTTCGACAATATTCGTTGTTCATCCGTTTCCGCTGGGTTACAACGTGGTAAGCTGCATATGGGACTTTTAATAGTGTTATTATAATGAGAAAGAATTGCAAATTATGTTGATGTTCCTAAAAGAGGGAAATTGAAAGAGAAATTAAATTAAAAATAAATAAGAGAGAGAAAAGTAATTACTTGAAAATAAAAATAAAGTCTTTGAGTTTAATGTCCCACGATTATGCTGTTAGGCTAAGGGAGACGGTGATTAAAGCAAGTTAATGGTTATGGAATATTTGGTGGAATGAGAAAGTGGGAGGAAACCAAGTCCCCGAGAAAACCTACAAGCACGTATATGAAAATGAAGTAAAACATACACTGGACTATGCTTTCTTTGTCTAGCAGAGTCATAGTTTGGAATCGAAAATGTGTTTTGAATCCTTGTATTTAGAGATTGAGAGTGTAATAACGAAATCACTTAATACATCCATTAAGATTTCGGAAAGCGAAATCTAAATTTAGGTAAGCTAACTCCATGTACTAACTGCTTGCATCCGCTTCGTACATTGTTCGAAGGGTCACGAAGCAAATCACCTCATTTAGTCTACACATACCTAGTACTAGTGTTAATTACCTGCTTCGTTTGGGTTCGATCATTCTAAACTACTTTACTGGTAGCATATATTCGTTCGTTTAGCCAGGATTTCGTAATGGAAGGGGGTGCGTGACTTGAAATACTGTGGTTACAACACCAGGGGATCGATCAATCTAAACTATTTTACTGACAACATATCCATATTGATTTGTTAGGACAATAAAATGAGGATATGTTAGTAAGTATTTTAATTAAAGAATTATGAAGAAATCTTGCGTAAAAGAATAGAAAAAAGTATTAACAAAGACATAGTCTTCCGAGGTCATTCTAACTCGGTTCTTCTCGTCTTCTTTCTATTTCTCTTATCTTAGTTTAATGCCGTCAAGGATAGCAACGAGATCTCTTTTCGGGAGTAAAGACATCCTATAAAATGGATTAGTGTTGCCGCGAAAATCAAAATGGTTCATATTATTGGTAATTCTGGGCATTGCTTAAGTTCTAACTGACAGGCTATCTGAAAGAACCGGTTTATCGATCGTCATTTTAGTCCATAAGGTTACCGGCGCAAATCCCGGAGGGATGAGGACATGTCCCCTCCAATCTTAGGACTGGGGGGGACTTTCCCCTCAATAATCCGATTTGAAATGCGTTTTTGGGGGAGAAATGTGATGATTTGTGTCCGATTGCCACAAAGGAAAGTAAGATGAAATGATGTCCCCACCCCAGAATAAGCCTTCAATCTGCCCGCCTCACAATTTTGAAGACAACTCTGCTCCCCTGATCCTCCGCAGCATTGTTTTTCAACTTCATAAATATTTTGAACATCTTTAAAAAAATTATGAGAACTGTCTTATGCGTCCCTCTCAATGTTGAAGACAGATTTGCGACGCTGCATAGGGTTAACATGGAGCTAGATGGAATTCGGAATGTTCCGTTACAATAATATCCAATTTCAACGTGATTCCCCCGTTTCCTCCACACAAAGCTCCTCGTAAGAAAGAGTAACCAAACGCTTCTTGTAGCTTTATATTTTTGAGGCTGATTCATCTGTTCCATCTTTCCTTAATATTTTTCATTTCTGGATCCAAAGGAGGGGGTCTGGACCCACCCCTCGGCTACGTGCCTGGTTCCCGTAAAAAAGCTTCATTCGAACCCTGAATCAAACAACTCCATCTGTAAAGCAGTGCTGAGTTGATTTTAATATCCTTTTCTGCAACGAGGCTGTATGAGACGTGGACTTACTGATTAACATGGACTCCGAACCACTCCCGCCGGGAATCGAACGCGGGTCTCCCACACCAAAGGCGCGTACGCTAACTACTTAGCCATGAAGGAGCTCATCTCTAAAGCAGTGTAAGCAACAACAACAAAAAAAGACACAAACACACACACACACACACACACACACACACACACATATATATATATATATATATATATATATATATATATATATATATATATATATATATATATATATACTAGAAGTTTGCGCAATTGGGGATCAAAACATTCTCAATGAAGTATGAGAAATAGTAAACGTCAATCAAAGTGGGCTCTGCTTATTCTTTACTTCGTTAATACTTAATTCCTTCTAGAAATAGTGAAACAATACTATGAAGTCACAGTACTTCGAAAGAATAAGACAAGGAAACAGAGTAATTTCCGACTGATTAAACTAGTCATATATACTATACCTAACTGTTACATTGTATTTCTTACCATATTACGAAAGCGATATAACTTTTTTACCAGCGATAGAAGCTGGACGCAATCCAATACTGCAATTTAGACGCTGTAACGATAGCTGCAAGTCAAACGCCTGACACTCCTAACTCTTCAAGCTGTTTCAAGCGGTCTGCAACTTATGACCTTGAAACTAAGTGCTAGTAACCAAATTAATGCCAAGGTACGATACAAACACCCCAACTTGCCACAATGACGTCAACACAAGGAAAAAAAGAAAAACATCTAATTTTTGGTTCCAAAATTATGAAACAATAATAATAATGTTTTAATTCTCAGTAACTCAAATATTAGTTAACTAGAGAACATAACAAGCAAAACAAAACAAAACAAAAAGAACTGACTGCTGTTTTTAAATTTCAGTGAGGCTGTAAAATATGTTTTGTTTTATTGTTAAAAAACAAAAAGAAAAAGAAAAATAAACAAAGAAATGAAATAAATTTTGTTGCAAATATCCTAGTAAAAATAAATTTTCTAGACACAAGTGGCTCCGCGTAGCGTAGTTGCTAACGCTCTCGCCTTCGGTACGAGCGGACCCAGGTTCGATTCCGGTAGGGGCACTCGGTCGAAAAAGTATCAAAAGCTTTTAAGTCCATCCTGAATGAGGCTTTCTTGGGTTTTCCTCATTTCACACCAGGCAAATGCCGGGTGGTACCCAACATATAGGTCCCAGGCCGTTTGCTTCCTTCCCTTTCCCCGGATAGTGTGCTCACCGAGGGACGTCATAACTCACATGTGACGGGCTAACAAGGTCATTGATGCTGAAAGCCCAGAAATCTAAATCCTAAATCTTCATTCACTACACAAGAAAATGTTCGCGCTGAAAACGGTTTCTTAGCAATTATGTTAAGCAGTCCTGTAGTAAATCTCCATCAAGTAATAAACCGTCACATATAAAAAGGAATGAATAAACACATAACATTCATTTTGAGTACATTGAAATGTAAAAAGTTACAAAACATTAATATTCAAAGATTTCTCAAAATTCAGATTAACCCATTCCTTTCTCCTCAACCATTAACGAGTTACAATAGTAAGAATTGTAGTCATAAATCACATTACTTGTTTAGTACTATATTAAAGCAAGTTATACTAAAGGAATATATAATTAATGGAATATTTAACTAAAGTGATAGTTTACTATTGCACTTACCCAGGCTTTTGTTTCCTTCCACTCTTCTTTTCCGTTTGTAAACAACCTCGTTTATAAACCAACTCGCAAGCAAACGACCGTTGTTTCATGACGTCATCTATGGTGCAAGAAAGAGGTGTCTATAGGAGGTCAGGACCTCACACACAGATGGACGTATATAACATATAGCTGAAGTATTTAACATACGTATACGTATGTAAAATACAGAAGATTGTTAGATATCAGACATCCTGCAGCGACATGATGTAATATCTAAGCGGGTAAAAGGCAATACCTGTGTAGCATATGGATAAAGTACGCTCCGTACAGATTTCCTTAGTAAACATAACGAATCCTTGTATTTGTACAATATACCGCTGTCCGGATAATGGATTTTTCTCAGTGTAGGGGAGGAGATAGAACCTACTCTTGGGAAATTGAATCGATTCAGAAAACCTCATCTCGATACCTCTTACGAGTTATGTTTGATACCTGCCAACGGACGGACAAAACCACTTTATAAGACTTCCGACATTTACGCATAGATAACTAACTAAACTAACTCTACGGCCTATGGAACCCGGAGGTTCAATGTCGCGTTCATAAAAGCTCTGCACTGACTTCTATCCTTAGCCAATTGGATCCAGTTTCTACTTTGTATTCCAATCTCTGCGAGATCCATCTTAATATTGTCCTCCCATCTGCGCCTAGGTCTTCCTAATGGTCGTTTTCCGATTGGTCTTCCAGTCAAGATTTTGAAAGCGTTTCTACTTTCTTCCATTCTAGCTGCATGACCTGCCCATCTGAGCCTCCTCTAGACTTGACAACCCTAATAATGTTGGGTAAACCGTATAAATTATGTAGTTCCTCGTTATGAAGTTTCCGCCATTCCCCATTCTCGTTCTTCTTGGGTCCGAATATTCGTCTCAGGATCTTGTTCTCAAATATTTTCAGTTTATGTTCTTCCCTCAGAGTAAGCGACCATGTTTCGCAACCATACAGAACAACAGACATGATTATCGTTTTGTATATTTTAAGCTTCAAATTCCTCTACAGAATTCGCAACGACAAGAGATTTTGAACCGAATAGTAACACGAATTCCCTGCTTTTAGTCGATATTTAATTTCTCCGTGAATATGACTTTCATCTGTAAATATTGATAATAGATATTTGAAAGTATCCACTTTATCAAAATTATTATTTAATACTTTAACGCATCCATAATTTGCCGTATTACGGTCCCGACGCACTTCCATGTATTTAGTTTTCTCTACAGTTACTTCTAAACCCATGTCCCTGCAAGCGTTTAATAAGATCTCTGCATTTCTTTCTATTGTTCTCCTATCATCTCCTATTAAATTTACATCATCAGCATATGCCATAACATGGTGAATACCGTTCAACTCCACGCCCTGGTTGCTATCTTTGATTTTCCTTATAGTGTATTCCAGAACAAAGTTAAATAATAATGGCGACAACGCATCTCCTTGTTTCAGACCATTTCCGACGAGAAAGCTCGTGGACAAAAATTTTCCTGCCCGGAGTTTACTTTGGGATTCATTTAAACATATCTTAATTAATCTAAATAGCTTTCTCGGAATTCCAAGTTCTGTAAGAACGTTGTATAATGTTTCTCTCCTAACCGAGTCGTATGCCTTTCTAAAATCAATAAATAGTTGTACTGGAGTATTGTATTCCCACTTTTTTTCGAGTATTTGGCGAATGGTAATTATTTGGTCGATAGTTGATTGATTTTGTCTAAATCCGAACTGATAATCTCCAATAATTTCGTCTGCGTATGAGGTCAATGTTGCTAATAGAATTTTTGAAAGAATTTTATAGGATGTTGACAGAAGAGAAATGCCTCGATAATTATTATAGTCAGTTTTGTCCCCTTTCTTGTGAATTGGAACAATGATTGATTCTTTCCACTCTTGTGGCAATTCTTCCTTGTTCCAGATAAGGAGAATTAATTTGTGTATCTTGTTCCACAATTTTACGCCTCCAGCTAAAATTAACTCAGCCGGAATTTCGTCTACACCCGGAGATTTGTGTTTCTTTATAGCGGTTTCTACTTCTATTCGGTTGGGTTCTGGAATATACCGTTCTGTGGTGTGTATCTCCTTTTCTCCACGCACATTAGTTTCTGGTTGCGTGTTAAGCAAATCGTTAAAGAAATCTTTCCATCTATTTAAGATGCTATCTGTATCAGTGAGAACTGTACCATCAGCTTTCTTTAATATATAAGCACGAGGTTGATAGTCTTTCTTAAATTCGCTGATCCCCTTATACATGACCCGAATGTTTTTATTTTTACTATTATCTTCGAGTTCCTTAATTTCAGCTTTCAACAAATCGCTTCTTTGTTCTAAAAGTTTTGGATGTTTCCCGCCTGATATCTGCGAAATTTTGTGTAGTTATTTCATTCGGATTTTGTAGTCAACGTAATTTTGCCTGTTTTCTCTTCTCTACTAGTTTAATGCATTCCTGGCCGAACCATGGTTTGTTCCTATGTATTTCCACGTGTCCCAATTTTTCTTTTGCTGAAATTTTAATACTATCTCTAATTTTAAGCCAAGTATCTTCAACACTAGTGCATTCCGAATCTTCTAAAACCGAAAATCTATTCGAAACTTCAATCTAGTATTCCTCTCTTACCTGGCACTCTTCTAATTTCCTTAACCCTTATCCGGGCAACCGGGGCCTCCCAGGCCCAGTAGCTTCATTTTTCTAAAATTTCTCAATAACCATACATATTTCGAAGACATAAAATACTGAATTCTTCTATCTATCTTTCGTCGAAGTTAAAATCATGAACATATCGAGTTGGTAAAGCTAATGTTTTTTTTTTTATTTGAAAATTTTTTCCTGACGTAACCGGGCAACCGGGGCCTAGGAGGCCCCGTATAACTTTAGTGAAATTCCTGTCAAATATTAGATCAAATTGTCACATAATTATATATTGAACACGTGACTATTATAACCTTTAGTCGGAACAGTATGCAGCAACAGACATTGAATTTTGAGTGTTCTGCACTTAAAATATATACTGGGCCTCACAGGCCCCGGTTGCCCGTTTACGTTACAAAAATGTCTGGACCGGATTTGCTATTCTGCTTGGCTTACAAAAGCGTAACACGAAGTTTCACTACTTGACAAAAATATATAACGGTACATTCTAGACTAGTTTAAACAGTAAGTGACAATAGGCATTGATTTTGTGTATTCTGCACTTAAAATATATACCGGGCCTCACAGGCCCCGGTTGCCCATTTACGGTACAAAAATGTCTTGCCCGGATAAGGGTTAAATTAAATGTCTCCGTTTTCGAACATTGAATATTACCTTTATTCAACGATAACCTCTCTCGTATTATCGTTGCTACCAGGACATCAATTATGCTAGATTGCCTTCTTCTATTTACTAAAACGTGACCAATTTGATTATGTGTTTTTCCGTCTGGTGATGTCCAAGTGTATTTATGAATGTCGCGATGTGGGAATTTCGTACTCTTCACGATTAGGTTTTTGGATGTTGCAAACTTCACGAGTCTAACACCGTTGTCATTACTTTCCTTATGCAGACTTTCGTTCCCTATAATCGGTTTGAAAATATCCTCTCGTCCTACCTTCGCATTGAAATCCCCTAGTAGAATTTTCATATGGTATCGCGGGAGTTGGTCAAATATCCGTTCCACTTCTTCGTAAAAACTGTCTTTTATATCGTCATCCTTATCTTCAGTTGGGGCATGTACATTTAAAACAATAATATCACACCACCGCCCCTTAAGGGTAATAAAAGAAAGTCTGTAAATAAAAAAGTCAACCCGTTTAATTGCTGATAATATTCGTTTGTGAACGAAAAACCCTGTTCCTAACTGGTGATTTTTATTTCCTTCCTCGTAAAAAAAACGTAAAATTTCCGGAATTCACAGATCCATTTCCTTCCCACCTAACTTCCTGAATTCCTACTAGGTCCATCCTGTATTTCTCTAACTCACTCGTTCCGGATTTTAACACGCCTGCCCTATAAAGACTTCTAATATTCCATGTTCCAAATCTCATGTCCATTTTCTTTTGCTGAGGTCGTGCCAAATTATCAGTCCTTGTCCGAGGCTTTGGTCAATATTTCTGAACTAGTGCTTTTTTTATTATTATTATTATTTTTTTTACATGATGAGGTTTTTAACGCTACCCAAACCCCCAAGCTGGAGGACGACTCTTAGTCGTCTGTCCGCGACTGCTTATTCAGTATATTCGCAGCTAACATCTATATCTAGAGGCCTTCCCCTCGATCCGCAACCTGAGGACGCAACCTCGATCCGCATGATGACAAGAACCCACGTTACACGGATTACGCATAGCATAGTTTGAAAGTCTAAAAAGTAAAGAATTTTCCTGTCTTTCCCCTTAAAAGAGGAATTTTTGAAAATGTTGTAACAGGTGCCCACTTATTTTCAATGGGAAGTTTATATACCGTGTTTCGTTTCAGTAACTTGAGACGCTCATGAGATACTCTGGTTTTAGCATATATTTTGATCATTTTTTTTCCTCTTAGGGTACGTCCTTTATTCAGGACGATACGATAAAAATCCGTTAAATGTAGGTACTAATAATTAAAAAAAAAAACATTGATTTTAAACAGTTTAATATCTTACTCTCTTAGAAGTGGAATTTTCGAAAACGATTAAATACATATTCTCTTATTTTTAACTAAGAGTTTATCGAATATACCTAACTTCACATTTCCAACTTAACCAAATCCTCACATTGAATACCTTCTGAATAAAGAAAGGGAAATGGCAATGTTATAGAAATTAGCCTCTTTATCCCCATAAGATTAAATTTTTGAAAATATTCAAACACGTACTTTAATTTAAGTGTTTATCTATCGAATTTCATCTTCAAGTTAAGCGAATTCTCACATTCCTAACTATCTGAATAAACAAAGGGAAATTTGAATATTACAAAAATGACCATTGATCTAATGTTAGAATTTTCGATAGGTATATGTTCGACCATTTTCAAAAATCTAGCGTATACCCATCTACGTATAAGCCTATATTCGTTCTTTCGTAAATTTGTAATGAGTATACGCCGAACTATAAAATATTAGGCGAGTATACGCTGTACTCCCATATGCACCTCCTTCATCGCTGGAAATGTTCCTCTTTCCTTCTCAGGAGCGTTACTTCCTGAACAAACAAAGGGAAACTTGAGTATTTTAAATATTTCCTCTTTAGGAGCGGAATTTTCGAAAACACTGAAGTACGTACGCATTCTCTTATTGTTAACGAAGAATTTATGTGCCTACTTTCAACTCTAACTTTAGACACTCATGAGATATTCAATTCTTGGTAGAAATTTGAAAATCCCATATACTCCCCTTAGAATTGGTGTTTCAAAATGTTCTTCCTTGCAGAGGCGTACGCAGAATTCATCAAGAGGGGATTCAATAACTCAATCAGGACAAATTTTATTTGTATGTATATACGGATACACGTATATATCCTAACATAGTACCGGTAAATGTTTTTTCATAATATTTAGCTCGAGTGTGTTGAAGGAAAGTTGACACACTGAAACACCTTCCTTTCGTATACCACAACTTTCTTGTTTCTTGCTTTCGTGACAAGAGGAGTATTATGTCCAGATTTCACTTTCTACCTATAGTAGTATATCCTGGGCGATAATGAGTTACTTACTTCTATCCTTTTATATAATAATTTAGAAGTAAAGATTAGATAAGATATTCGTTTAGACACAGCAATTTCCAAGAACATAAACAATAACAAGGGGATCGCGATCGCTGAGTGGTACAGCGCTGACCTCTGGCACGTGGGGTCTCTGGTTTGATCCCAGCTGTCGCCAAGTGGACTATATATGCTATATGCTAATTTATGGATCTAATAGATATCTAAATGGAAACAACAGCCCCTTACAAGAAGGGCTGCGAAACGGGGGCTCCATTATAGGCGGAGCTGGATGATAGGGGCCTCATTACAAGTGGGGCTAAGAAATAGAGCCCTATTACTTGCTTCATAAAAGCCTAGTATATAACAATAAAAAACACCATTGTTGTATGTGCGCTTTATCTTATTTGCATTTTCTTGTTATTTGGAAATTACAATTCAATCAATTTTTTCTTTAATTTTTTTGGGCCTCCAAGAGAGTGGGGCCCTAAGCTATACCTTGTTTGCTTATACGTAAATCCGGCTCTGTTCATGGTAGACAAACACCGTGTGCAGTGGCATACGCAGAGTTTCATTAAGGGGAAGCTTCAAGCATTCAAACTCATATAAGGACAAACACTTCTTTTTTGTACATGTATCGCAGTAATATAAAGATACTTGTCTTCTTCACCATTATTGGTGTTTATTCACTTTTGCACCCTCCAAGTATTGTGCAACAAATGTTAAGAAGAAAAGTTTTTATTCAACTGTTTAAACTTATTTTTTCTTTACTGGAAATAATATATTATTTTTTAAAAATTCTGTTAATTGTTCCAAATACTCTTTAAAATTGTTTTTTTTTTCATGTTCTTTTTTTTTTTTTTTTTAAATTAAAGATTGACATATTACTTCCTTGTATAACCAGTTTTGGATAAAAGAGATGACGAGAGATTTTATATATATATAAATAAATTAAGTCCTCATTTTGATCTGAATTGTACCATTGCTTTTATTCCTTTCCAGTTATTTGATGCCAAAACAAGTTTATAAGAAAATGGTGCGTATATATAAAGATACAGTTTTATTATTCCATCATATCTTGCTCAAGGGGGGGGGAGCTGCATGGGTTTTGTAGAGGTTTCTCCCGTGTCTTTTCGTCGTTTTACTATTATCATCCACTGCTTTATCACCGTTTCCCTTAGCCTCAGCGCATAATAGTGGGACGTAAAATTCAATAAATAAATAAATAATAACAAGAGTGAAATACTTTTTCTTCTGTGATCCTTTACGTAAGAAGCTAGTGTCAATATATTAAGCATTTTCTGCCCTCCGAACATTTTCTACCCGTATCTTCACTCGTTCTTTTTTGGTTTTAATTTAACTTTTCTTCTAGTGTTAATACCCTCACAAAGGTAAACAGAATCTTGTTTAGTTATGCTACACGTACATGTGTTTCCGTTAATTGTGTCAATGACTTTGATTTCATTCAAGAATGTGTTGTGTGAAGTCATGACAATTAATTTTAAAAACCTTGTCGGCGATATTCAGAGAGAATTCGTTAATCAAGAGCTAGTCAAGCGATTAATTAGTATCATGTTAGCTCTGAACTAAGGAAGGTATACTTTTTGGTATTCAGAGTCTGCTTGGAGTTAAGCTAAGTTGATTTGGGCATGATCAATTAAAATAACTCCAATACATAGGGCAAGAAAAATAAATGCATGCGCATGCGTAGTCTGTAAAAATGAAAATATATGAAATACGGAAGTCGAAATATTTTCTTTCCGGTTTGACAACAAAATAACTTATAAATAGTTGTGAAATCAGATTATAATTAACTTATTCATTTCTGATGGATGTATTTATGGCAGGAATAAGTAGAAGGATTATGTTGTAATTATAATGGAAGATAATTTATCTATAAGTTGTATGTGTCCCTCAGAAACTGGATATTTTCTACTCATCTCGCCTTGTTCACTTTATGAAACAGTTCTGCTATTGCAGAGGACTGAGCTAATTAGCTGCTTCATAGTTTATTCACCCGATGTAGTGAAAGGAAAGGATGAAAGACAAGTAAATAATTACCTCTGTATTCTCATAGTGTAAATTTACTATGGCTAAAACAGGGTTCCCTCTGCTCTAAATTAATTAGCCACATGTGATAAACTTAGTCAACTACTACGTGCTAATCAGTGATTCTGAATATACTTCTGATAACCATACATTAGTCAAACCCTTAGTATGGTGCTAATCATACGTCAAAACGACTCTGCATAAGGCCCTCATGGAATCGACTAGACACGTACTTATCCAGTTAGAATAAAAATTTCACGAGAACTAAAACGTAAAACTAAACATAAAAACATGATCCAGATGAAATGAATAGTTGCACACAGCGTCGGATTTCCGACTAGACAAACAAAGACTGCTCAGGGTCGCAGTACTCAGAGAGTCCGCAAAACAAAAAATCAACACTTGGAACAATTCTTTTTTCTTCTAAATTATGTATTATTCTAACGTTTTAAGTTTTGTTTGGTTTCGTTCATTATCACTCTAAAATAGCAAATCTAAATTTTGGGGCTGAACTTGCATTTATACGGCATCGGGAATTTTATTCATCATCTCGGGGACCCCGAAAACTATAGATTCAACACTAATGTCGGTTATTTTTTATTATGTTTACATGCCACACCCTTCCAGCCCTCCTAGGAGTGTTTAACTCCACATTTTTTTTTACCAGATTGTAAGTCATATGTAAATTCAACTTGTTTGTTAGAAATGAGTTTATATACCGTGTTTAATCTTCCAAACATGAAAAATTTGTGGCATACTTTTTCTTTTACATATATTTTACACCACCTCTTCCTCTTTGAAGCCTCATCCTCAGGCTGGTAGCCAGCCTAAAATTGTAGGGAGGCCCGGCTGAAATTAGGGGGCCCCGATCCAAACGTATTGTAGGTCACCACCATACTATAGTTCATTTACAAGGCTATCGTGAACATTTTAGGCGATCGCCCCCCCAGAAGAGGAAACTTTCTTATTTTATATATATAAATAAAACCCATCCCAATGTTTGGAGCCCTTAAAAGTACCAGTATGACAACCCACCGCCCCCCCGGAAGTCGGTCCTGGATCCGCCCCTGCCTAAACCCCCCTGGATATGGGCCTGCTCCTCCCTCTTAAGATATGAACCAACCTACACCTACAGTCATGGACACCTACAGTAGGTGGGCAAAGATGCAGTTGCCTTCCTGGAGTTTTGAAGAGTATGCAGTTCTTGGAAGTGAATGTGAAAACATACTAATTTGCTCCCACATACGATACTATAAATATAAATACTACAGGATTACAGTATTTATATTTAAATACTATAATACTACAGTTTATTTACTTGTAGTTAATGAAGTTATGTGTGTAAATAATTGTCGTTCTATATGATTATTTATGTATACATGCGCATCAAACTGTGTGTGTATTTGTGACTGTGGATATGTACAGGATTTTTGATTCACACTTGGAATTGGTCTTTTGTCTCTCCTTGGAATTGATTTTTTGCCCCCCTTGGAAAAAATCTTGCGGGCGTTACTGCTTAAGGCTTCTTCAATAAAATAACTTTGAAGTATGCTAAACCAACGGAGCCATTTGTATACCGGACAAACAAAGAAATGTTGATTTTTATATATAAAATACGTAAAGAGTCTATATATACCGAGGCATGGCATGGCAAGTGAAATCCGCCCTCAAGGGAACTCATTTTCAGAGTGTGACAGAGATGCAGCATTAAACAACAGCGGAACTCAAGATGGTAACACCTGAAAATTTTCACAACTGCTTCCAACAATGGAAACTTCGTACACAAGCGTATATATATAGATTGAAGGGGAGTATGTTGAAGGGCATTTAATTTGTAAGTTTCTGACAATAAACCGTACTTTCAATAAGTCCCGTTATTTTTTAGTCAGACCTCGTAAACTAAGGGCCTTATGCAGAGTCGTTTGACGAGTGATGAGTGCCATACTAAAGAGTTCGACTAACATATGTTTCCTTTAGTATGACGCTAATCATACGTCAAAACAACTCTGCATAAGGCGGTAAGTGTTTATTTTCCATAATATCTTGTCAAGAGCGGGTTAAAGCCCTGATCATCGCTTGCATATGCTACTGTTGAAATACATTTCTTTATTTAAGTAAACACGTACGTTAGTAAATGAAGAAGACAGAAGATACCGATGCATGTGTTGAATTTTTAAACTTAAGTTTTGCTCTCATATTTCCGTATCTTGTGAAAGGACACGCACATGAGAAAATTTTTAAAATTTTTCATTTTCTTTTCTCTCTATTTCAGTGTGTAGTAGTGCTGCCGCAAGATCAATTGTATGATGTGACTGATATTCAAAGCGCGTTTGGGGACCAGGAAGCAGAGACGCAATTGGTATCCAAGTGCGGAAGCTTGGAGGTGGCCTTTGCGTATGATGCACCTATGAGGAAAATGACTGTCCACGTTCTTCAGGCCAGGGATATCCCAGCTAGGGACAGAGGAGGCGCTTCACATACTCAGGTAATTATTATTATTATTTTTTCTCATGGCATTGTCATGTTCTCGCTATATGAAACATCTTTACGTGTTATCCCCAGATAAGATGTGTATGAGTTTCTGTGTCGCCTCCTGACTAACGCATTTAATTCCAATACGTGCCTTTACTGGTTGACACTGTATCAATACAGTGTCACCGATAAAAACCAAGTAGCGATTTTCACTTTGATAGTAGGTCCCGTCTTTCATAAGGAAGTAGAGCGTAATTAATCAACTTAAATATTTGTATCTGAAAGAAATATCAATATGCAACTTGTCAATGGATTTGACTCCGCACTGTCCACTCAGTAAAATCATTATGCATTCCTTCTACGTGAAGAATCGAGAGTATGACAATATTAACTTGGTTTTCCTTATGAGCACTATTTCCACAAAGAAACCAGAGGTACAAGCTACATTTGACAAAAAAGTAGTCATCTATCAGCAATGTTTCTTCGAGGCATACTTTCTGGGGGGAGGGCGTTTTCCCGGAGTTGACCAACCACTCCCTAAATCAAGGAAGAATTATATTGCTATTGCCAATATACCAAAATAGTGTATATCTGAGTTCTACCTCACATTCTGATTTTGTCCTACCTACCTATGATTCTTTCTGAGTTTTTGTTTAAAAAGTGTTTGTTTGTTACCAAACCCTGCATACTTGCCAGGCCTGCTCTCTGTGATTATTTTCTTTACCTCCAAATTAAAATTATGACTGACGGGTTGCTTCCTTGATGATAATTTCGCTATACAGAAAGCAGTGACGATGACATTGAACATGATTACATTCCAGAACTTCCAGAAGTCATTCCATGGCTTACTAGATCATGCAAAGCTATATGTGGACAAAAGAAGTTCCTACTTTGAATAAACCAAGAAAAGTTGATCCTACGTCTTCATCTTCTTCTTCTTCTTCTTCTTCTTCTTCTTCTTCTTCTTCTTCTTCTTCTTCTTATTATTATTATTATTATTGTTATTATTGTTATTATTATTATTATTATTATTATTATTATTATTATTATTATTATTATTATTGCATAGCCTAAGAATAATAAATCATTACCTAGGTATAATAATTGGGATTGATCCAAAAGGTGTTGTTAGTTCAACTTCATGTCCTAATTGTCTCACAGTAGTGTTTACCTGAACTTATTATTTTGCGAAGAAAGTAAGGTAGAGATGATTGTAAAAATTATTGCTGTAACTTTTAAAATTATATTGTTTGTTTGTGTTTTCGTACAGGTGCGTCTGTTGCTTCTTCCGAGTAAGAAGCAGAAATACAAGACAAAAATAAGACACGGTGATAATCCACAGTACCTGGAAAGTTTCTTGTTTCATCGAGTGAACCCAGGTAAGGGCTTATAAACAATAGTGCTCCCTTCTAAAATGATTATTTAACGTACTTTTATTTCCTAACAGCTGAGTTTATAACATAAGTCAAGGAAGGATAAGGTTTAATTTATTTTATTCTCATTGTAGAAATGTTTCAATAAAATTGTAATTTAATACCTGGCTACAATGTTTTAGATTTACAATTCAAGGTAAGAAAGAATCAGACATCCAGTGGAATTCCATTTTTCTTTAAATAAAGAAGTTGTGAGAGCATTTAGAAACGTTTGAAATGTGAATGTGGAGATGGATGGACAAAATTAATATCAAAAAAGCAGCAAAATTAGAAAAGAATAAAAAGGGGTTATATTTTTAAGAATTAGACTATCAGCATATTGATTAGAGGACAGGATAGGCAAGCCGAGGTGTGTACAGGCAGGAAGCTGTGAACAATGGACCAAAGCCTCGTACCTCTTACCGCATACTCATCCGAGCGTGTCTCTCCAACATTGTGATTGAAACACAAAGTGAATGCAACCATGTTTCTCTCTCCTACCTCGACTTGCTGATCCGTCGTCTGGTCAATATGCGCCTAACCTTAAAATAGGTCAAGGAATTGACTATGCAGCAAGTAAGAATTGTTAATACGAATCGGTTAGCTGGTAATGGGAAATTACGGATGCTTTAACGTTGTTTTCGAGTATGACATCCTTTTCAGCAAGTGCTATATAAAATGTGTTTTATTCAAAAACTATCCTTCTTTTATTCATTACAAAATCGAGTATTCAGATAGCACAATCCTTCAAAATAGTTCTCTTGGGTTGGCGCACACTTCTTCCAACGGCTCTCCCACTGTTACAGGACTGAAACGTATCTTTTGGGATTACGCATAGCTGGGCTGTCGCAATCTGTATAATGTCTTCTCTGGACTGAAATCTGGTTTCTTTTCAATAAATCAGATCCATTACCTGCAAATTAAGAGTATCGTCACAACAATTAACACAATTATTTCGTGACAAACTAAGATTCTTTCTGATTGCACAGACTAATTCATACGATTAACAAAAGTAAGAGTATGTACACAACCTCTGTTGCACTTTGTGCCTCAACAGAAGAAAAGCCAGAAATTACAGGGAGAGATGTCGGAAGAGTAGGAAAATTGCAAAGCACAGTTCGTATACATGCGCTATGTTATACCAGAAACATCTTATAGAATGTGAAAAGTAGCCTATCAAATCTGAAAAATATTTCGTCTTCGTAGTCTGTTGAATCTTGCGAATCGTTTCCACTTGGGATTCTCCAAGCTTGACGCAATATTTAATGCAGTAGAGTTATTCAAATGTTTCAGTCGTTTTGTCAAAAACGACATTCCGATGCCCCTCACTTACACCTACTCATTTGTCAGTGGTTTAGTAGCTACTGACTGTTTCTGCAGGCTTAAAAAGGAAACGAATGCGCATTAGGACCACCTATATAAATGATCAAATCATACCTCCCTAACTACATTTGTTTAAGCCAAAAAAAGAAAAAAAAGTAAGGCCAGATACTTTTTGAACAAATCTCTTATGCTCAACTGGAAAGCTGCTTCAAGTCTCATCTCAAACTCACAAGATGTTAGTATATACATAGTACTGAGAACCAAGGTCAGCCTAAGAAGGTACAGGTCTCAGACTGATTGATTGAAAGCCCAGAAATACTATGAAGTTCACAAACCTGAAATGAGGTCGAGAGGGAGCCGTTTCATAAAACTATCAAGTTCTACAAATGATTTTTTTTTTGTTTCAAAATGTTATAAAGCAGAAAAATTACAATAGCAGTAAAATAATTTGTTACCTGTAATTTTTGCACAATTTCTATTTTTATTTTATTCAGTTATATTACAAAACTAGTACTTTTGTGAAGCAGGCCCCTAAATTAATATGACATTCTATTTCATTCAAGATATAATCCGAAGAAAATGTTGGTGGATTGTACCGACTTTGATTTATGAATATATATATATAGTGTGTTCCACTAATAACACTAAGGCCCATCTCCTGAAGAAACCAAGGTAGATAGAAACATGAAACCTTTTGTAACCTTCAAGGGAAATAAAAGGCAAGATTATGCTAACATGGAAAACCCTCCATGAGGTGTGCTCAAGGGGCTTACAGGAGGTTACTACAAAATTTTAAATAGCAGCTCCCACCGTGTGGTATCTCATTTGAAAGGTAATCATGTGTACAGACCAATTTTGGAAATTACATGTCGCTAGCGTGCCCCTATCCAACTTGGCGGCCATCCGTAAGTACGGTCGAAGTACTCGTAGTTACCCCTCGTAACCCCCTTATACCCCTCTCATGGTTGATTTTCCTTATCACCATAATGTCTCTTGTGTCCCTTCAAGGTTACAAAGGATTTCATGCTTTTATCTGCCTTGGTTTCTTCAGGAGACGGGTCTTACTGTTAGTGTTATGGGTGGAACGTACTTCGACCGTACCTACGGATGACCGCCATGTTGGATAGAGACATGCTAGTGACAGTAGTTTCCTAAACTTGTCTCTACATGTGATTATCTTTCAAACGAGGTACTACACGGTGGGGATTGCTGTTTAAAATTTTGTAGTTACCCCAGGAACTCTCTTAGGCCTTTCTCTTGGGGGATTCTCCTTATCAGCATAATGTTCTCTTTTATGTGCATTGAAGGTTACAAAAGGTTCAAAAGGTTCAAAAGGTTTCATGTTTCTATCTGCTTTGGTTTCTTCAGGAGACGGGCCTTAGTGTTATTCGTAGAACGCACTGTATATATATGTACAGTGGCGGATCCAGGATATGATCAAGGGAGGGGCTGAGCCATAGTTTGCCATTTTATCCAGTGTAAAGTAGGATTGAAGCCCATTTTATCCAGTGTATACCTGAGCGTCAAGGGGGGGGCTATAGCCCCTATAGCCCCCCTTAGATCCGCCACTGTATATATATATACATAGGATATATAGGATTATAAGAAACTATTTGAACAAACTTCGGGAGCTGATAGCCGACACCGAAACTAGCAAAAAAGTCCTTTGAAATTTTGGTACGTGAGGGATAGTTTCTGCGATATAAGGTGCCGAAAGCGTGGGAAAATGAACTTTAGAGGGCTGTAATTCAAAACCAACACAACGTAGAGAGTGCGGTTAGAATATGATACTCGAAGTCATACGTGCTCGATTGAAAAAGGTATGTTTCAAACCTCTGC
The DNA here is from genome assembly GCF_964235325.1 of Thermobia domestica. Classification (NCBI taxonomy): domain Eukaryota; kingdom Metazoa; phylum Arthropoda; class Insecta; order Zygentoma; family Lepismatidae; genus Thermobia; species Thermobia domestica. The sequence continues at coordinate 81,764,813 of NC_137464.1, forward strand.
AAAATGTGTGCGAGGGATTCCCCAAAGAAATATTGGATTCCTATAACCTGGCAAGTAATCTCTACGTTCCTATATATACACACAGGGTCTCTAATAACAATAATATTATCCGGGGAGAAGTCTGGGTATGTTCTTCCATAGTAACAATGGAAATGTTCCAGACAGACAAAGAAGAATTCTAATTTTCAACCTCCTATAAAAGTTTTCTTCGTCTTTGGCTGCATTTCAAACAAAAAATGAAGGTTTTGAGTTTAAATTATACAAAGTATATACTAACATTCACCTAGTATGTGACTTGGGCATCCTAATCGGTTTGTTATATTCCTAATATAACGTCAACCGATCGTAGTAGCTTTCGATTGTTAGACGTTAATAAAGAACTGTTACTTCACAAATATCCTACATTTTATTCAACGCAGTCCTTTTATACATAAACACTAAAATCAGCAACAAGTTGTTGATATCTAAAGTGATCACCACATACATTAACTCTCAACTTTGCATTACCGATATAGAAATAATCTACAAATTTATTATTTACACACGTTACACACAATTTAAAATGTTTCACTTCACTTCAGTTAACTTCAGTTGATTTCTTCTTCGTCGTCTTCTTTAATCCATAGAAAAATTGCGGAAACTTATAGAAATCTTCGTATGTAGAAAATGCCTATATACAAATCTGAAGAATTGTGTCCCCTATACAATTTAAAATCAAATAGGTTTGCGTTTTTGAATGAAGTTGTTTATAAATAGAACCCAGTTCTTGTGCTGGTTTCCTTTGTTCAAAATGATTCGAACACATTTCTCTCTGCTGACTATGATGTTTTCTTGATGACTTTGATATCCCCGAAGTTTTGTTTGGTTATCTTGGATATTTTGATGAGTCAGAAACCATTGAATCCTGAACTTTCACGTTTTTTATATATTCTTTCATTGTAGTCCTGATATTTATTTTAGTTATCTAAGAGTAAGAACTGTCGTCTTGACAAATTGCCTCGTAGACACTAGTTTGTACAATGTTGTTAACAAAGTACTTTTTAGTAATCCGAAAAATGCTTCTTAATACTTTAGGGGATTTGGAGCTAATATGAAACCAAAATCCTTTTTGCAGCCTTGTTCAGTCTTGAAAACAATTTAAGTCAGTATGGAAAGAAAATCTAATTATTCTTGGAGTGTCTAGCAGTCGAAGGCAAAATGGTTGCAGAAATCATGCTAGGAATATAATAATAATCCGACTAGTATTTCCCGCCACATAATGGTTGGTGTTAGTGTTCGGTAATCTTTACAAAAAGTGCCAGATAGTGTCTGTGTTAATGTATAAAATATTATTTAGTACTAACTTATTATTAATAATATACTTTTAAATAAAAAGAGTGAGTGTATATATATTTTTATAATTTTAAAAATGATGTTCTTTTCCGCAGAGGATGTAAATAGTATGGGAGTGAGGTTCAGACTTTATGGCTGTGAGCGAATGCGGCGTGAGCGAATGATTGGTGAATGTATTGTAGGATTTTCAATGATAAATCTTGTACTCGAGACGAATATGTGGCTTACTCTTGAACCCAGGGCGAATATTGCGGTAAGTTGATCATTATCTGCATTCTAGTTTACTCCTAACTCGTTTTACTTTATGCTAAATTTTTAATTTAAAAACGTTCTCTATCATTGCTAGGAGTGACAGTTAATCTTAAAATCAATAAATAATACCATTAAGTTTGAAATACTCTATTGATGTCCTTAAATATCGTGTTACTTTTTATCAGATGTGGTATTTGCATTAATCAGTATAAAATTGAAAGGAAATAGTTCAAGACTATGATGAATTAGTCGAAATAAACCCGGAAGATTATACCAGCATCAGGACATTTTCTTAAGTCGCGCTGAATCGATGAAAAGTGGGTTTGAATAATTCAAGCATGATCAGAAAATACCACTATTGTCTACCAAATCTGGCCTGCGCACGAGATCATGTCTTTTCTACAAAGTAGCAGTGTGCCGAAAGCATAATTATTTTTATATGTATCATATAGTGGAAGTTAGGAACATATACAAAATATACATAATAGCTTTAAAACATTCGGAGTTGATTCCTTGTAACTGTTTAAAGAGAACAGTAATTACAAACACAGGTTGAATGAAAGCTCGAAACATGTTAAGAAAAATCCACTCTAATACGAATGAAATAACTAATAAATGGAGTAATTTGACGGCAATCGTACCCATCGAATCAAATTATGCCGAAACAAATTACTAATTAACTTTATGAAACAGATTCACGAAAAACAATGGTGTATTTATCATATTTTCCTTCACAAAAGAATTTGTAATCTTTTGAATTATTTTGAATAGTGTTTATTTACCAAATATTCTATCATGTAGTGATTCCAAAGATGCGACTACCTTTGTCTTTCCTTCAATTGCTATTAGTTTATGCATTTCATTTCAGAGTTTATAGCTCTTTAAAATATTGGTAACAACATTTTTAGACGCTTCATACTCTTGAACAAAATAGTTTACGAACATACATTTTTGTTAAAACTTTTTCTCTGGTTTGGTATGTATAGAATTAATTCGGAAGCTCGAAAGATTGTATGTATTCTATGTAATATTAATTTCATGTATAATATTCAAGTCTGTTGTTCACACGAGACTGTAGTGTAATTTCGCTTTGTTAACTTACATAGTTTGACTGCATGTTTGAACATATTGTGCGTTTGCCGATAGTTCCTATTGTATATACTGGTGCAATTTTTCACAGCCTTTACTCAATTTTCCAACAGGCGTGTACTTCAAAAACAATAAGGTATCTTCTTTCCTTATTAAAAAGAGTACCACGAAGAAATTTTAAATTTCACCAAAAATCTATAAATGATATTACTATTTTCTGTTTAGAAACATAAGCGTTTTGTTTAACAGGAAAATACCCTGCAACCCCAGTTAACAAAGCATGTGTCAAAACAATCCTTATTATAATAGGAGAATGTCTCGGTTTGTGTAACGCTAATTTCTAATAGTTCACTGGTGGCACTATGCTCTGTCTGCCTGCCTGCCTGGCGCTAATAGATGACGCTAGCGTGCAACAAACCGAAGACTTGGGAGGAACAAATCTCTGTTAAGAAACTTAAATACATTATTTACCGCAACAGTCAAAAGATTTTTTGAAGGGGGTGTCATTTCCAATGCAGTGGGTATACACGACAACTACACGCTCCTTCCTTGGGGCTACAAGCCCCACTTAGTTGCAAAAGGGAAGCCAAAGATACAGCTGGAGTTGAAATAATCTGAAATTCTTTTTTTAAAAAAAACTTTATGATTCTAAAACAAGGGGAGGGGGTAGATATTGACAAAAGACCAATCAACTATAAAAGTTTTTGTGCTTATAACGAATATTATATTGTTAATGTTCTTCGTTCCGCCCAGTGTGTGTGATCTATCTCCATCTGACATATGACTTTATTAGTTGGTAATAGTTCGTGTAATTTTGACACATTTTTATCTGTTCCATGAAACAGTTAAAAAATACAAATAAATCACAATGAGAAGCTCTTTAATTATGTATGGTACCATAAAGGAAGGAAATAATCGATTATATATATAGGTGTGAAGTCAATTATATACAAAGATTGAAAATACACGATTGGACAGGAATTGAACCCGCTCTTCGACTTGCCGTGCCGATGTGTGCAGTCCTGTGAACAATTACGTTACGTAATCCGCTTGCTGAACCGTCAGAGATGTTCTGAAATTTAACAACTAGGTTGTCCAAACATAACTGGAGTTGTGGTTTAGGCCATTCGCTTTGAATGGTTGAGCACCGATATCCAAGCGGATGAATGCATGAATGTTAAGGAAGTAAAGTGCTTAGTGTAGTGTTATATTTGAGCATGTTAAGCCAGAGACCTAAATTCAATTCTTGATCCAGTCGTGCACTTTTTCACTCTTTGTATAACAAGCTCTCCAATTGTTTATATAAAGGCAGTAGAAATGCATTTAAATTGGTAAATCTAATTTGAAATCAAAGATTTTAATATGAGGATTTATACTGCCTTCAAATAAGGAACAGGAGAGCTTAAGATAATGATTACGATAGTAAATTCGTGTCTGTATTTTCAATAAATTACCTCAAAAATAAATTTATGTTAATATTTCAACTTTCGTAATTGTGCACCATGTTATATGTGTTATCAATATGCATAGATTACTTCATAATATCTGTTTTTATAAATTAATTTTCTCATTGCATTCCAGCACAACTCCTCATCAGCGGACCTGATGAGTTTGGCGCGGAGTGATAGTACAGGCTCCACGCACTCCATGCAACATGGAGGCGTTCCAGAGCTATTGCTTGGTCTGGCATACAATGGCACAACAGGCAGACTGTCGGCGGAAATCGTAAAAGGGAGCCATTTTAGGTAAATCATGTAAACTTTCGTATGCTTTGTACTCAATGGATATCTAATGTGTATTCATTTCAAATTGGAACGAAGTAGGTGTTAATAAAGCTGTCTGATAGCAAGAGCTTTAATTTGTTGATAAATTTATAAGTACATTATAATATTACTGATAAATTTCGGTTTAAAATTGGAAATAAGCAAAGGTTGAAACTATTTATATACCAATTAGATCACATAACAATAATGAAATTGCTGCGTATAAACGGCCCTAGCTTTAACTGTAACTAACATGTATTTTACAAAAAATAAAAATAAATAAAGCAGTGTAAATAGAAGGGATTTACAAGCAGTCTGGTTAGAAATTAAGGACTGAATGAAAATACAAAAGTGCCCCAATTTCATTTTAAGCCTTATTGCTCTGTGGCTCTTCATGCAAACGCTTTTGTACTTCACTATAAAAGATATAAAACATTTTTATCTATTATTTATTTCATACTAGCAGCGTTCACCCCGCTTCGCTGCGGTCACCCCGGAACGCAATAAACTTTGTTACTTAGATAATTTTTACTTTTTCGCTTTCAAGTGATATGATAAAAACCATAGAAGATTGCAGTAAATGTTAACATTATATCGCCTCTCATTTATGTTAACCCTCCCCGCTTCGCTGCGGTCACCCCGGAACGCAATAAACTTTGTTACTTAGATAATTTTTACTTTTTCGCTTTCAAGTGATATGATAAAAACCATAGTAGATTGCAGTAAATGTTAACATTATATCGCCTGTCATTTATGTTAACCCGCCGAGTGACACGGTCATGTGGGTTGCATATAAATACGTTTATTTTTACCTATGATGAACTAACAAAGGATTTGTACGTTATGGACACTTGAATGGTCAATTATCTCAAGACACTGGTAATTAAAAATTAAAGTGATATGATAAAAACCATCTAGGGTCCAAATCCTAATAACCCCCCAAAAATGAAAGAAATTGGTTCAGCCGTATTAGCGTGATGAGGGAACAAAGGATTTGTGCGTTCTCTTTTATATATAAGATTATTTTCACGGAGATGTTTATAATTAAATAAATAAAGCTTTCGTTATTTTTACTTGAACTCACTTTTCAAAGGCAACTGGCTGTCTTTATCATTAGAGTTGTAATAAATTAGAGAATTGCTGTACAATCATTATGACATAATATTATTTATTACATTGCTATAATTTTCTTTTATGCATAACAATCAGATGTTCTTACAACGTCATGCTTAATTCAAATTTAGAATATTAGCATTTTCCTTCCTTTTTAATTAGTAGAATCATTTATGGATTTCTTCTTCTTCTAAACCTTTTCTCCAGTTAGCTTCTTTTGTCACTGTCCTCTATCTATTTCTATCTTGTGTCATATCCACTGTAACACCACAATGCACAATATGGATCTTCTTACAATCTCTCCACTTCTTCTTTGCTCAACCTCGCGCTCGTTTCCCATTCAGTTCTATAACATCCACGCGGTGAGCTAGGTATATTCATGCCCACCCCATCTAAGTCTACTTTCTTGCACTTTTTCTACTGCTGATCTCATTTTTAATGTTCCTCGAATCACTTCATTCTTAAATTTTGTTCTTCCGCGTCATTTCATACATCCATCGCAACATCTCCATCTCAGCAACATGCAAATTCTGTTCCTCTCTCTTCTTCGTCATCCAACATTCCCCTCTGTATAATATGGGCGATCTCACTACTATTTTGTAAAGCTTTCGTAAACTTTTCCTTTAAGTGCATTGGTTCCCTACTGTCACACAATACTCGTGCCACTTCCCTCCATGTTCTCCATCCACTGCTAATTCTGCTGTTTACATCTTCCTCTATTCCTGCATTTTCCTGTAATATTGATTCCAAGTACTGTAATTGAATTTCTCCACCATTACCACTTCTTCTTCGCATTTTCGATTATTTTTTTACTGAATGAGCAATATGAATATTCCTTCTTGATTTTACTAATTCTAAGTCCTTTTCTCTACTCTGCTCCTCTTCAAGTATCAAATTTCTCTTGCTATGTTGACGTAGTCCCACTCACTAGCACAAAGTCGTCCGAGAATACCACATTCCGAGGTGCTAATTCTTGTATATTCTTTGTAGGCTCATCTATCACCATTGCAAAAGGTATGGGCTAAGACTCGACCCCTGATAAAGTCTCACTTTAACTGTGAACTTTTCTGTTATTCCACACGTGCTCCTCACTTCTGCCCTGCATCCATCATACATATCTTGAATGATACATATGTTATGTTCTGGGCACAAATTTTCTTCAGTGCCCACCAAATAAGATCCCGTGGAACTCTATCATACGTTTTCTCTAGATCGATGACAACCATATGGAGGCTCTTCTTATATTCTCTGTATTTTATCTAAATGAGAATATTGCATCCGTTGTTAACCGTCCTGACGTGAAACCAAATTCGTTCTAAAGTCTTGCCCGCCTACGGTAGGTCCCATAGTTTTGGAGCTATGGACCATTAAAGTTCATTTTTTCATATTTTCGACAGCCTATAACTCCGAAAGGAAGCCTTTGTGCACCCAGAATGGCTATACTTTTTGTCTTATCTTGGTGTCAGGAATCACCTCCCAAACGTTATCAGTGTTGTTTTGAAACGCCCTGTATATATGAGAGAAACGTCTAGACAATGAAACTAATAAATAAATCACGTCTGAGTACTGACTTCCAAACTTGAATCAGAGACAAATTTCTAAAATCCAGTGCTGAAATGTTTTTAGATAATTTAATAATAATAATAATAATAATAATAATAATAATAATAATAATAATAATAATAATAATAATAATAATAATAATAATAATAGAGAATGAAAATAACTAAAACTAACTTAAGAACTTTTTATTAAACTATCATCGTCTAACTGTAGACACGCGTGATTTGCTCCTAATTTGGCTGATTTGCATTATATGATATGCAATCTTGGAAAATTATTAATTTACTCGTTAAATATTATACCTAAATACATATGTATGGATATATTAATCCTCTGCATTCTATTGGATTGCACATTAATAGTATTTCATCTTGTGTAAATGTATTTTACTCCTTTGTTAGCATTTATGTGGTTTTTCTAACATTTTATTTTTCCTTTGAATATTTTAGTGCTATATTTAACAACTTTCTTATTTTAACTTTATTTTCACTTTTTATGTTATTAACAATGCTTTGTGCATTTATTTTCTATCTACTATATTGTATTCATATATTTTGTAACTTGGTATATATTACTTAACTTTAGTATTTATGGGAATATTTTCAGTATTTTTAGCTTTCTTTTTTAAATGTAACTTAGACATTTTTGTAACATTTCTTTGAATTATTTTTTGGATAAAGACATTAGGTGCTGGAGCAACATTAATATATTTCGCACATTTAAATATACTTCCCATTTTATATCAATGTAATTTCTGCTCTAGATGTGTTCCATTCCTTCTATATATTGTTACCTTCACTCTTTGAATTATGTTCTGTGTCATATTCCTTCTTTTTACTTTTTTTTTTCAAAATCAAAATCTATGTCTAATAAAAGGTTGTTGATTTGTAGAAATATGGCGATGACTAGAGCTCCGGATACTTATGTGAAACTGTGCCTCGTGAGCAGCAGCGGACAGGAAATGTCTAGGAGCAAAACGTCCATCAGACGAGGACAACCAAATCCGCTTTTCAAAGAAACTTTCATGTTCCAGGTATGTACATCAAACTTATTTCAAACGATGAACGTAGTAATTAATCACAACAAATGACAGTGACGTTTTATTGAAGAAACTATTATATCTGAATGGCAGTTGCGAAACAAACAATTAATATTGAATTTCCATTTGTCATGACTGAATTCGTGATTTCAGAAATATCATTAGTACTATTTTATTAGTAATTCGTTTAATTAAAGATCTATCTTCCTTCTCTTTCTTTGTTGATAATTTCTTTAATGTATTATAATCGACAAGTATGGTTACCTTCTTCAGAAATAAGTATATGGAAGAATGGTTTTATGTCACAAGTTTTTTTTTCTAAAATCGCGCTTCCTTGTTATCTGTATAAGTTTCATGGATATACAATAAAAAATATCAATGAAGTCTTATAGATAAAATAAAAACAGCAATGAAATCTTATAAAATAAAACCATCAATGAAATCTTATAGATAAAATAAAAGCATCAATGAAGTCCTATAAATAAAATAAAAACCAATGAAATCTTATAGATAAAATAAAAACATCAACGAAGTCTTATAAATAAAATAAACACATCAATAAAATCTTATAGATAAAATAAAAGCATCAATGAAGTCTTATAAATAAAATAAAAACATCAATGAAATCTTATAGATAAAATAGAAACATTAGTACACAAAAGTAGAAATACACAAAAGACTAGATTATAAATATGTGCATCTACTGATGTGAATAATTATTGTGGTTGATATTTGACATTGAAGAACTTCTCTTCAAAGAATGAAATAAGGAACTTATGTTTAAAATGTATTTCGAACGCGAGAATACAGTTGACTTTTTAATAAATTCTGACTACATTCGAAGCACATTTTGTAAAAAGGATATCATTATTTAGAAAAAAAATCAGAAATTTACGCCTTCTCTTTAGCCAAACATTTCTTTCTTTTCGGAAGAATTTTCTCTACTTCAACAGCACAATCTTTTAACGGCAGCCCATTTGTATGACAAAGACTTTAACTCAATCAGCTGCATCTTTGAAAATGCACAAAAAGTTTCTCGTGTTCATTCCTCAGTGTAATCTCAGTTCCAAAAACCTCTAAATAGTGGGAAACAAATGCACATTGCACAGATGTTCAAATGTACAATCTCACTGAGTGATAAAGAGTAGATTCTTTCTATCTGCTGAGTATCGATGACTTTTTTCATACCGCACGAATGGTATTATGTTTTGGCACATTCTAGCGTCTTAAAAAAATCTGCAGGACAGGGGACATAATGTAAATCTGGGACTATGCTGGCTGAACTGGCACGTATAGGACCCCTAGCAATGATCCATAATTGCATATGCAATCTAAGTTTAATACCTGATTCGATTTGAGGGTGTATCATGATTATATTTAATCTAAATTTGTATAAATTTCGAAATATTTACAATTATTCCAAAAAGCTTTTTTAAATAACTACTGTATTATGGTATACATTGTAATGATGACTTTTAAGTTCGTTTAAGAAATAATCCTGTATCTTAAACTATAATATGACATGAGTTATCTATTACGCGTAGAGGGTATAATTGTTAAGTAGAATTATTAACATTTAAATTACATTTGAAATTTTGAGGAAGATCCAAGGTTCAGGGCACAAGTCTTGGGCGGAAACACTGTATATTTTAGAATTAGAAAATTTGAATTTATAAAGATTCATTAAAATTACCGTCAGAAATATTTTTGAAGTATGGCAAAGTTGTTCTGTGCTTCTGAATTATAAAGTGTCATTTACATGTAAATTTCCTTTCATGAAACTACTGAATGAACTAATCTCTTATATTTTCCGTCCGTCCGATTAATTCCCGTTTCTTGTATACCACAAAGCCGTTTCTTGCTATACGCGAATACTCTTTCTTTTGGCGAGAGATACAAAAGCAAACTTTCCGTTAGTGAAATCTTTCTAACGCGTACTGATAATGTTTTTGTTATACGTATTTGTTCCTATGCTTTATGTTTTCGTGTTTTGTTTTCTTTCAAGCAATATGCAATATATCAGAGCAATCAAAAAATTTATTTATTGACCTTGACAACAAGACACATAATTAGTATACTAAAAATATACTCAGATATATAGATACTCAACAATATATAGATACTTATCAAAATAATGGAAACACCCATGTGCTGTAACACGTAATCTTTGTTAGATACTAACATTAAGTATCATGTCTCGTGTCGGTTCTATAATGGGTGATAGTGGACAGTATTCGAGACGGTGTAGCACAGATTCACGTCTACAATAGGGAAGATAGTGGTGTAAAATCGAATACATCTCGTTTTCAAAGAGGCCAAACCAGTACTGCTGCCCCTTCTTTGTCTGCTTGGTGTATGGCGATATTTTTTTCTTTTCTTAAGCTGTTTTCCTTAAAGATAGCATACGCTTTTGCAGACTTTTAAAACGTCTTTATTCAGAAAGAGGCACATACATATTTCATAGATGATGATATATTCTTTATTTTGTAGGTACCGTAATACCTTAACGAATAAAACGTGCATATTTTGAATTTGAAATATGATCCACCAAAACTAAACATAAAAGCATTTTGAAACTTAAAAAGTCTTTGATTAAGTAGTATGAAGAGGAAAGAGATGTTTGGTTAGTTTCCTCTTGAAAACACAAACAACTACCACCAGAAACTCTTCGTTTTTACATTCATAATTTGTTCTGTTGTTATTACGTAGTGCTTTGTCTTAACGCTTGGCTTTAAAAGTCTTCCATTTCTGTTTAGTTTTCCGAAAAAATGAACATTTTTTTTAAAGATTTTATATTTTATTTCACATTTACTTAATGTTCACACTTCTTTTCAGACTTTTAATGATTAACATATTAATTTAAAGTAATTGGTTTCAATTTTAATGTATTGTTTTTAAATTATTAATGTCATTTCTGACTTGAATAGGATTATATTGCATTTTATTGTTGTCTAATCATGATACACTATGAAGTATTCCGTAAGAGTCGAACCTTGGTCATTGTTTTCCCTACTTTTATTAATGTTATTAGAGTGTATAATGAAATAGTAGTTCATTATTGCTTTCTGGACTACCTAGAGCTGTACTAAATTGTGATGTTAAATGATAGTAAACCACTATAAACAGAAGTACAAAACTTATCAGCTAGTATAGGTAGTGCGCATCATATATAATTTGTTTAATGTATAGTATATGTGGATACTACATTATAAATGGATTAAGGTTATTGAGTTTCTTAAATAAGCTAAGGTAATTAAGTATATATGGATAATTTACTCCTTTTTATTGTAGGTTGCGCTATTCCAGCTTCCTGATGTTACGCTGATGATCTCCGTATACAACAAAAGAAGTATGAAGAGGAAGGAGATGATTGGTTGGTTTTCTCTTGGGCTGAACAGCTCGGGAGAGGAAGAATTGGCCCACTGGAATGATATGAGGGATGCAAGAGGGGAACAAATCTGCAGGTGGCACGTATTGCTTGAGTCGTAAGCTCAGCAACCACTGCCTTTACTTGAGGATTTATTTGACACAGAGTTTACTCCTATTAAAAAAAATCTTTCTCCCTTTCTAAAAACCCAAGCTATTTGTCACTTCTGCTCCCTGCTTAGGGAGGAGAACGGAATATCAGGTTTGTTGTACACATGTTTTTCCGCTGATGACGCATTTCTCGTGTCTTCTAAACTCAGCAGCTCAGATGAGTATGGGAAACTTACATGTACAACTTTTGAAATGTGGGTTTTGCACATTTTGTTTGCAGCTGTGCAAAGGAAAAGAAATGTATATCAAGATCTTTATTTCAGGCAGTAACGAAAACTGCAAGCTGAAACCAAAGATAAGATTTATTACTTAAAGTTTCTAATTGTCAGACAGCTTTGCACGTGATCCTTATGATATGAAGGATACAGTTTATATTACAATAATAATACACATAATCGAATAATTTTGGAGAGGGCTAACATAACATCTACACCTCTCGTTCTCTAACGTAACCTAATTATTGAGAAAAGTTACCTTCATCGTAAAAACGGTTTTTGATGTGGTACATCTTTACGTATAATCTTACAGAGGAGCGATAATACCGTATACTATTAAGTAAAACTTCATATATATATATATTGTAGAATATATATATATTGAATTACACTGATCCAACACCATCTTTGTCTCGAAGGAATTATGATGTAAAAAAAAGCAATGCAGTGCAAGTTTGTTTTCATATAATAACTAAATACGATTGTTCAAGCACAAAGAAATGTTGATATGTATATTGAAGCAAAATAATAGCTTATTTTGGCACGTTATAAAAATGATATAAAACATTCAACTATTTTAAACGTAATGGACGTATGATAATACATATCTACAGCTTCATTCTTTTTTCTTAAAAGCACTTCTTTTCAAAACGTGACACAAAAATTAAATATCTTTTAATCCTGTGCTACGGTGGCAAGTTAATTTTTAATGATTACAAGTACCTTATTAAGTATTAATTTGCATGAGAAGTACTAGAATTCCATGTTTTGTCAACTTTACTTGCCATAAAAATTAAAATATCGATGACGCTTAATAAATAATGTTTATGTATATATGAAAAGAACTCAGCAATTGATATTTTTGTTCGTACTGTATTTAAGACTTGTCTTGGGCACAAATTTGTAAATAACTGTTTGCATGTGATCAGTTCATTTCTTTCGGTGGAAAACAGTTGTATTGTAAAACACAATACGCTGTAGGGCTTGGAGGTTAAAGTATCAAAAGTATGGCCAAAACATAGTCAATTAAATTAAACTAAACTGTATATATGTCTGCGTGAGTGTATCAGTATGTATGTAAGTATGTAAGTATGCATGTGTGTAAATATATACATATATATATTGAGTATTGTTCCTGAATGTGTAATAAGGTGAATTAAAATTCAAAGATATGTTTTGCGAAATATTTAAAAATAATGTAGAGGCTGCTTGAGTAGCCAAAAATTAATGATCATATTTGTGTTCTCCGCTAAATAGGAAATGAATGTAAATTTATTTTCCATACTAAGAATCCTTTGCAGGAAAACTTTCTATGAATAGTTTCCTCAAAATATATTTATTAACTTACTAAAAGTGTGTGCGTAAGTATCAATGCATAGGAACGTAGCAAATGAATGTATGTTCTGTTGTAAATCATTTCGGATAATAAGAACTTTTTTGCCTTCCAAATTTATGACTAAATAATGTATTAATGTTGTTAAACAATGTTTACGTGTTACAGCTTAAATATTACTTGCAAAGAAAGATTGTGTAAATATATAAATATATATATACATACATTTATATAGATCAATTCATGAAATGCTTTGTGTATATACATATAGTAAAGTTTGACTTCAGTTTGTTGGATGAAGAGAATATAGTTTCTCAATTGATTTGGTAAGATGCTTAGTTCTTCTACAGTTATGGACTAGACATATAATATCTACATATATAGATATATATGTATTCACAAAGTAGATATTAATGAAGTTTTGGCGTAGGTAGTGTATTGGTATATACATTTTAAATGTTTGTTCCATACATACACCAGTTCTGAGTAGAATTGTATTTTCTGACACAGTGTGTGTACATGTTGTATTCACGATAAATACGAATTTCACAATTATAATATTAGCATTATAATATGTATGCGAATTGTATGTACATACACCCACTTTTAAACCTATCATTAGTGGTGTCCAGTTTTCTTATAATGTACGTGTGTTTGTTATTTCTGATTATTACAATCATTTCAGGTAGCGTGAAACCTGATTTGAACCCTTGAGTACAGCCAAAAAGAAGGAATTGTTTTATTTGTTAGTATATTAGTTTCGTAGGTTGACTTCTACATATCTTAGGGTTTCTTCGTGTAGCGTTTCATTTGAATAAAGAGAGTTGAGCATTTAAACTATAAACTAGAAGATAATGTTATTTTTATAAGTGATTCTTAGAAATTAGACTGGAAAAATGTAATCTTTTTCGAAATTTATGGCATTATCCTTAACTTTTCCCCTTATATAAACACGATAAATTTAAATATTATATTATTTCTACCCTAATATCTACATTTTCCTTTTTCAAAAAACTTTTGTATCCAGTTCAACTTACCTTTTTATCACAGAAATTTTAAAGTGGTTGAAAAGAAGTTGGAACAAATAAATATTTCAAAAGGACATTTGGTGTCTTCCATTGACAATTTATAAATTATTTTACGGAGCTGTAATGTATATAACACGACCTATAGCAGATTATCTCTACAAGCTGTTGCCTTTCATAAACTATTAGGTCTCCTACAAGGGTAGTACTCGGCACTGCAGGGTGTTCATATGTTCTTTTTTTCTACTGATAGTATAGAAAATATAATGTTTGTAAAAGTGCCAACATTTTATTTACCTGACGAAATAGTAAGGGCGAGTTTTGGAAACAGGTTATTCAATAGAATTTACATCTAGGTTATGTGCTTTAAGTTTTATATTTTTTCAATTTTTTTATATATCTAGTACGTTACACAATAGATGGAGAAACAAACATGAGATTTGAATAAATTTTCTCTGATCAAAGTTACTAATATTTCTAATCTAACAGTTAGTGAGGGAAACAATAATAATTTTGACAATTCAATACGAGTGGTAGACAATTCTAACGAAGTAAGATTCTAATATAATTGATTAGTAACTATCTGTAGATCATTTCTGCTGGTCGTTGCTGGGGAATAACTTCCAATTAAATGACATCAAGTGGATGAATGATTCTACACTGAAAAGAATTGAAGTATAGCATGTGAATGAAAAAAAATCAACTTGATAGAATGGCGATTAAGTTTACTAATGAAAGATTTCAACGAATAGTGTAAAAATACAGTTCACAGGGTGAATGACTTGAAATCACTAGGTATAAAATACAGTAAAGAAATAAATTACGTAGCACAGGATCAAAATACAGCGAATAGTGAGAACAAAACTTGAACGTGAAGAGCTGCGACTAACTACTCAAAAATATAATAGGACCAAAATCAAACGATGAGTAACATCTAGTCTAGAGTCAGAACAAAGAATGTGAAACTGCAATTCAGTAATGAAAATATAAGTGTATATTTTACTGAATTGAGTTACAACGCAGCCAGAAAATGGATTTTCTTTAAATGAATTAGTACCAAGCACGTTGGAATAAGCGGCAGTATTTTTCTACCGTTATTAGAACTCCTGGTGATAGACATAATTTCTTGATACGTTAATCACATCAAATGAACGTCTAGATGAGGCATTAAATAGAAGTGGTGACTATACTCATTGTTTGCGCTTCTTGGACAATATTTACTCAGAGACATATCATCCTTCAACTACACAATTTAAGAATTTTGAATCACAAAATCCTATAGATAAGAATTTCATGAAACGAAAACGGAGCCGAAATTAGGTATGATTTGTATTTAATGGAAATAAGATTAAAATATTGCATGTGGATGATAATATAAACTGAAGAAAATGAAACCCAGTAACTTAAGAACGCCATCTAAATAGGTCTATTACATAGGATGTATAGTGAGACGCAACTGAATAAAATCTCATTATCTTTATTCAGTTCAGAACTTAGAGTTGAGTTGAGTTGATTTTGAGTTTCACGCCCTTTCAACAGCGAGGTGTATGAGACGGAACCTACTGATTAAAGTGGAATCCGAACTACATGAGCTCCCGCCGGGAATCGAACCCAGGTCTGCCACGCCAAAGGACAGAACTTGGAAATGTTTATAAATGTAAACAATAATGATGAAATTGTAGGTATAATATAAACTGAAAGAAAATAAGTGCTTCGACAAAACCCATAATGCAGTGCTTATCCATCCTTGTCTGCTCACATTGCATGGGAATGAAGTGAAACCTTGAGAACTAGAGTTGGAAGCTCTATTAGTAGATCATCATGCTCGATGCTGGGTGGATGAGTAAACTGAATCCAAACTTAGTAAACGAGTGAATAAAATTTTATAATCTTAGAAAATTTCCTGTTGATTTAATGAGAGTGGAACTTCATTATCCAAACTTAATGTTAATACCATCAATGAACGAGAAGAAAATTATAATTTTATTTGAAGGAGGAAATATCACACAAACAAAACAAAGTTATATTTTCAGAATATAGTTTTAAACTATTGAATATATGAACACGGAAATCGAGATAATAATATGATTACGCAATTTTCAAATTATTTTTGGATAAAAATCGCAAAATATTCAATAGATATTCTCCTAATCAAGAGAAATTTAAGATTAAGTATATTTTAGTTTTGTAGTAAAAAAAATGAATACGTTCACAGTTAATTAATACAATATAATTCATCTTTAAAATCAATCTTGAAGAATCAACTACTGATAATAGATTACCTTATTAAAGCTATAAATCAGGTATAAATAGTAATTAACTTTTAGAATAATCGTCTTGTTTAGAAGTATGACCTACAGTATAGTCTCGATTATCCGACCTAATGTGGACCAGATCTAACTCGGATAAGCAAAAACTCGGTTAATACGGATGGATACATAGAAAATTTTGTACAATATGTATTATTGTTGTTTATTGATTATTTCTTTTTATTCGATTATTCATTATTATTGTATTTATTATTTAATTGGACATACAGTAGAGTACATATAACTATACATGCATACATAAGGAATTAGCCATAACACAGTAAATAAAACTGCGGTTTCATATTGATACGTACATAAGTTAAACACAACACAAATAAGACACTGTTTAGCATACACATATTGTTTTCAAAAGTCGTTCATAGTTTTTTCTGCTTCATTAAGCTTCCTAGTTTTTTGGTCGATGTATTGTACAGACATAGCAACATCATAATGTCAATTGGTGTGGTGTCGCCTTGCTGTTCGACGTAGAACAGTGTCTTCTCAAGCTGAAACTCATGACGTGCAACAATTAAAGCTCGCTAGCTTAACTGTGGCAATGGCGGGTGGAGTCATTACCTTTACGCCAGCTTTATGTTTGCTTTATTGCTAAAACAAAAACCTGTAAACTGCTTATCGTTGTAACTGGATTAGTTTTTAAATTTTTGTTTGTTTGGATTAAGCTCGGATAACACGGCTCCGGATTAAGCTTGGTTAATCGAAACTCGGATAATCGTGATTCCACTGTACTTTTGTTAAAGTAAGTGTCAAACGCTTTTCTGTCGCTTGTGGCATTAAGATTTTTTTTTTTAAAAAAATTTGCTGAATGCATCTCTCCATTTACTTTAGAAGATATTACGTTATTTACATAAATATATATGTGTTATTACGCTACTGCAGAAACTCTTTTATTTTCTTAGGATCAAGCTTTTAATTTAACTCAGAGCTGTTCAATTATAGAATTATTTTCTTCGATATTTACAATGTTAAATTTCCAATGAATACTGGACCATAGATTGAACATCCCCAAATTAAAGCATGATAAAGAAATAGTTTCTGATTTGTGAATGATTTTAGGTCAGAATAAAAAGGAAAATTGTAAGGTCGAATAATAAGAAATGAGCTCCATAGTACTACTTCAGCACTGAAAATATTCTACACTAGTGTTGGTATTTAGTTTCAAAGTAATCGGCGGACAGAATTAAAGTTACGTTGGAATTCCATATGTTCTCTTACTTCTTTAGACTCTTCAGAAACCAGAAGTATTAAGATTGGAACAAACTTGTCAATTAATAAAATTAAACTCTTACTCTCGTTTCTATATATAAACTAAGTTTCAAAGATTAGTATTCAAGATAAATTCTAATTAGATATATAAGAATCGTACCTAGATGGATAATCTTTTTACCTAAAGTATCCATTATTATTACGTAAAAATATAGAGCATGAGAAAGATAAGGGCAAAAATAAGACATTTTCTTTGCCGCACAACATATGATGTTCATTTGTTTAAATTTAGCGCTCTTTTCTAATATTGTGGCTATATAAGAGGTGGATCTACAGCTTAAGATGGTATTCAAAACACCGTAAGGCGTTCAATGTTCTCCCACCGAGAATCGAACCTGGTACTACTAGACTAACAGGGAGAGGATGACGCTCATTGTCAACGGAAGACAGCAAATTTCCTGTCCAACAATTTTGACTTCTCTCTATTCTTAACTCTTTTCATAAATATCTATCAATATATTAGAAGATTACTAATTTTGACATCAATAGGAATGTAAACAAAATAATATTAATTTAAGTATATTGATTTAAAACAAAGAACATTTTTGTTTGTTTAACTAAGATATATCTAACATACATTAACCTATGCTTATCATATAAACTAAATTGAATTACAGTATAACTTAATAACTTTACCTTACTTAACCAAATAAAACAGCAGATACTTGTATCAATTGTTTTAAGAGTTCACTTATGTATTCCATCTCCTTGCATTTCCTTTAACAGTGTTGTAATTTGTGTGATGGTAGCGTCAAAACACCAGTTTTAAAAAATTAAGTTTTAGCAATTGATGTTAAATATGTAGAATGTTATACTTGTGGTACAAAATATTCGGAAATTGTCATTACATGACAAATACGAAAGACTGCCAAAAACACTCAGTATTAAATGTGTAATATTTATTCATTATCTGTTCTTAACTGTATATTTTGAATTTATGTTAATTTATACTAATATACGCTTGAATTATATTGATATGTGAAATTAATTCACATTAATTTCGATCCCACCGCTATATTCAGTAAACAGGGAATTGCTATATTCAATAGGTCTACAGTGAATTTCAGTCCACAATATAAAGTGTTAAAAGAAGAATGAATATAACTTTAAAAGATCGTATTGTTAAATTCTTAATTCTGATGCTATTCAACTGTTAAAATTCTATAAGATGGCGAAATTTTCCCATATCAATACAATTTTAATCATTATCAATCCATTTTGTTACCATGATAAGAGAAATATATACAATCATAGTTATATAACAATTTCCTGAAAAAGACTTTGACATAAACTATATAAAAGTCAATATGTTATCTTTATAATAAATTTATTTCATTCTTTATCTTCCATTTTAGCTTATTTTTACTTTCAGTAAATTCTGAAAGCATTCATATTATATCTCTTGAAGCGCAAGTTGCTGCAAAATTTTTCTCAGCAAATCCAACATTCTTATTGTAGAAGGCAGATTAAAATGTTAGATTATAGAGATAAAATTAAACAAAGTACAAGGTCGTGTTTAAAGTAAGACCTGATTGTCAAGAAGAAAAAAACTAGTAAAGATAGTGTCATATATTTTCGGTTATTTCCTCTGTACACATTAAGCTATTTTTCTTTTACATAGTTATCATGTTTGTTTAAACATTTACCTTAGCACTCGACAAGTTTTTGTACCCCCACGTTGTAGAAATCGCCCACCAGTCACCAAAGCCAATCTTATTTTCACTGTTGCTATGTTTGTTATTTATGTCGAAATGCGCAAGCGCGCTGTCTCCCACCATGTCTTGGGCATGAGACGACAACTAGTTGTGGTCATAGCGTCAGTGTGGGCAGTTGAAATATTTCGTCAAACTGAGCATCCAGTCAAGTATGAAATAAAGTCTGTGATTCGGTTTTTGACAGCAAAGAACGATGTCAACAGTGGAAATTCATCGCTAGATATGTGAGGTGTACGGCACGAGTGCAATAAGTGACAAGATGCGGAAATCGGCGCGATTGTTCAAGGACGGGCAGGAAAATGTTCATAATGAACCGACCTTTTGTATTTATAGACGAGTTGGTGTGTGCAATTGACGCAAAAATCCATGAAAACCGGCGTTTCACGATTTCCATGTTGTCATTGGAACTTCTACACGTTTCAGTCGGTACTGTACACAATCGTTTATGAAACCTTGACATTCCAAAAACTGTACACGCGATGTATGCCCAGACTGCTTACTGAGAAACACAAAAAGACGAGACTGGCTTGTGCTTCGATCTTTTTCATCTGATACAATGAGAAAGGAGATCAACTGTTAGACCACGTTGTCACAGCGAACGAAACATAGGTTTCCTACATGACTCCACCATCGAAGTGGCAACCAATGCAATTACGACATCTGCTGTCAAAGTGAAAGCCGAACAGACAATGTCTACACGCAAGATTATGGCTTGGGATCATCATGGTGCCCTGTCAGTCGAGTTTACGGCACGAGAAACAACCACCAATTTAGCTGCGTACTGAGCGACCTTGAAAAAGTTCCAACGTGGTATACAGGATAAGCGTAGTGGCCTACTGCCATTTATTGTTTTGTTGGTGCATAACAATACACTTCCTCATTCTACTGCTCAAAGTCAAAAGTTAATAAGATCTTTTGGAGGGGAGCTACTGGACGATTCACCGGACAAACTAGATTTTGCACCGAGCAATTACCGGTGTTATCTGTGCCCTGCCTGAAACAGTTTCTTGCTGGTTAGCGGTTTGACTAAGACGAAGAAATGAAAACAACGGTTGATGATTGGCTTCGGTCATAGGAAGATGAACGCTAACTTTTTGAATGCTATGATAGATGTTTAAACAAACATGGTAACAATGTGGAAAAATAGCTTAATGCGTACAGAGGAAATAACCAAAAGGTATGACGCTATCTTTACCATTTTTTTCTATTGACAATCGGATCTTACTTTTAAAAAAATAGCCTTCGTATGCTAGTTGTACTTGTACGTGCAAGTTGTTGGAGTACCTGAACGACAGAGTTCAATCAAAAGAGAAAACAAAAGATAACATTGAACTCAGTTCATGACGCTTACTTCTTTATTTGTTTATATATTATGCAAAAGGTTGTCGCCAGGGAAAGTTCTTTATGTATTAATAATATTACTAGATTATAGATAATTATATCCGGTTGTGTAATGATGGTGCATTATACAGCGATGTCAATATTTAGTGGTAAAACATTGGTTTTACATTCAAAATATTTCTCTGTTCTTTTGCTTTCAAGGAAACTGTTAGCACTATTGCTTTTATTATTATAACTACACCATATTTAAGCTAAGTTAGAAAAATTTGTTTATAATTAATAATTGTGATATTTTTTAAGATGTAATTTCAAAATAATTTACAAAGAACTTGTCAAAGATATTTTTAACTTAGTAGTACAATGTGTTGCATTTTGTCTTGTATGTATTAAATATTTTTGACAATCTACTTTTTAATTTCATGTTTTTAACTGATTGTGTTAAAGGTTAGAAAATTGTTGGTTGCAACGGTATTTTAAAAAACTTTACGATATTATAACTAATAATGGCATATATCTTTACTTAATAATACTTTTATTATGTTTATTATTATACATAATAATAATAATAATGTATTATTATTATTTTACTTTGATATTATATGAAGGATTTAGCTTGGAATATGTAAGGATATTAAGATTCTCACAGATTGAATATAGTCATGTATAAGATCGTAATGTTTGTAATTTGTTAATACCTATTTGGATGTTGTACAGAAAATTTCTTTAAGATTAATTTAGATATGTATTGAGAACAAAATATTTTTCAAAAACATAATACAATCCCTGTACTTTTGCTTCTTTTATTACACATTAATACTTGCTCAACTCCGGTAAAGAGGATAATTATTATATTGAATCTGAAAGTAATACTAATACACAGTTAATCTTTTGAGTAGTTTTCTCAGAAAGGCATTGGAACAGAAAATACTGATTTCAAGTTTCAACCTTTAAAAATATTACCTAATTTCTATAATAAGATTTTCCTCAAGGGAACTGAACATGAAACAAGATATACTCTTGAACAAAATATTTGAAAACTCAAAAATTAAATTGTGTTTTAACATATGTATAATTCTAATAATGTAATGCATGTCTTTTGAGAAAGAGATTAAATTGTGGTAAATTCTTTTGTATAACTTAAGTTTGTAATGGTGAAAACGTTTAAATTTAGAATGATATTTTAAATAAAAAGCAACATGTTTAGTTTACTTTTAACGAGTGACAAATCTTGAATTGTTCTTACCTGTTGTTTTTTGTTTGTTTTCGATTTGTCGTTCCGATAATTAATTTACTTGTATGCTCATTACTCCTAAGCATTATTAGTATTAAAAATAAGTAGTACGATGTGTGTCGTGTAGATATAAGGCTTTATTTTAGAACGCACTTATATTAATCATAACACTAAGAAAAGAGCATAAAAGAAGATGTACTGAATACAAACGAAAACATTTTTAATACAAATTGTTACAATACTCATGAAAGCAGGAATTAATCATCCCAATAACCAGAGAATTGTGTCTTTTTTCATACAGAACTATACACCTAAGATTGTCAATAAAAGTGGAAGGCATTGTTGAATATTGCTATATTCAAAACTAAAGTAAATACAAATATGATTTTAATTTATATTTTAAGATATACTGATATCTCACATACATATATATATGAACAATAACTGGGATATTCATTTGTTGATATATATTAAATTTTCTTGAAGTAATATTATTTTCATTAATTACAAGCTAAAAAGTGTATAACTCATAAAATATACACGGAGGTTACTATTTTCTGTATAAATGATTGGCTGAAGTACGTTTCGGAAATCAGAGTAAAGAAAAATCTGAAAGGAAAAATGCTGTGTTTCTTGTAGAAACGTTTCTTCAGCTCTTTTCATTAGTGTATGACTGTTTTGCATCAGTGATAAAATGTGTGATCTTTTTGTATGAAGAAAATTTCACTGAGATTGATCTATTGAATAATTCTAATGTCTTCTTCCAGCATGTTGGCAAAAAGCCAGCATGATAAATAAATATAGAATGGCACAAGTCGTGTAGTATTGATAGGAATATAATTGAGCTTAATCTAAAGAAGAGAAAAAAATACACGAAATTTTCCACATTCACATCATTTGCTACAATTACTACGACTACTACTATTATTACTTACTACTAATACTGAAGCACAAATTGTTAGTTTTACATCTTTTTTAATAAAGGTATAAAGAGAGAGAAGTATTCTCTGTATTTTCTCATGGATTACAAATACTGTTCGTTGTTGTTATTTGGATACACATACTCTAATTCTAGTTTTATTTTCCTTGAATGGTTTTAGTAGGAGACTATAGAAGTGTTGTAAGTATTTTTTTTCGGTAGAATTCAAGGAGGCTCCCTTTCGGAACCATACACTTGATAAAGATATATAACTATTTGGAAGAAAACTCTATTTGTGCGATGTTTTAGACAGTGCAGCATAAAATTTAGACAGTTATTGAACCGAATAAAGTATGAAAATACTTGAATGCAAAATGGGACTGATAAAGTTGTAGATTTTAAACACCAAATTCATTCTGGTTCATATTTTAGACTTTAAAAACTTCTGTTTTTCCATTTATATTTTTTAGATTATAGAAAATAGTATCATTTGGATAATTATTATTGTAAATGGTTGAAACTTATTTGAAACGTCCGTTAAACACAGTATTTGAACTTAAAAAAAACAAAACACTGTCTAAAGTTTTGCACGATCATTCTGTAAGTGTAATCGTTAATCATTAAAGCTGATTATTAACACAGAAATTGCATAAATAACACAGTGTAATAGCTTAAAGTGAGTCTACAAATTAGAAAATGAATTTAAAGAAACACAATATACCATCTTCCGATATTTTCTCATACTTGTGACACGAACGTATCTTTATGACAGTAAAGATTATTTATTTGAAAAACGTCAGATGATTGTGGGTAGCCTCCAATGAGAATTATACGGCGTTGAACAGTAAATCGTCTTGTAATATCACCCTTTACATGTATTTAGCGTACTGTTTTTAGGTAATGACAGAGTTCTTCATTAGTACGGTAGAGAAGCATCCTTGTAGGAGTCAAATGAAAATAAAAAATGTATAATTTGCATGTTTTTTAACCAATGGCAACTGGGTAAGTAATACATATATATATATAATTACACTTACACAAAGTCTATCTATATATACTTATATTGTGAAGCGCGAAGGATGTTGTATGCATTTGTTCTTACGAAGAAAGTTACTGATTGTAGTATTAAAATATTTTTGGAAGCTATTAAACATTTTGTCACAAGGTTTGAAAGGAAATGTTGTAGTAGTGATTGTTTGTATACAATGCATAGTGTAGACGTATTATTAATAGAACACGTACATACATACATAATACAAGGTCCTACTCACACCATACATTTTCATGATGATGCAAACTTTTATTAAATATATTTATGGATGAAAAACCCAAGATTGAATTTTTTATGTAAAAAAGAAGAGAGTAATATATAAACATAATACATAATACCTATCATTGTTGGTGAATCTTTCTAAGAAAAAATAATTTTTCATATAATGTTCTTGTCTTTAGTGTACATTAATATAGTATGTTGATATATGTGTTCAGTAGTGTTTTAAAAAGATATTGTTCTTTTATTTCGTAAAAATAGTTACAGTATTGGACATGTACATAATATATTAAAAGCATTTCTAGCTTTTGTTGTGCTTAAAAAACGTACAAGAAATCATATTTATAATCCAGTATTGTGTTTAGCATAAGTTATATATATTTTGTAAAAAAAATAATTTTTATTGTATTAAATTCTAAATTTTGTTCCATTTGCAAGGAAATTCAAGAGAAATTATTTGTGATTAATTAGTAGCACCTGGTAGTAGTAACTGGCAGTGTGTTATTAGTTTTCACATAGCGCCAGGATTGACTATTCGATCATAAAACACTGTTATATTCCTTCCTCTTAAGTGGAACGCTTGTATTACTGTGCTACTCATTATTTCCTTTCGGAAGACAATCACTGGCTTTTACGTAATATTGATACTTTTTTTCTGTTTTAAACTACATAATACTTGTATTTAGTGTCACAGTTCCTTCCAGTATTATTTTTTATGAATATAACATTTTGGAAAGAGGATATTCCGTTTCTGTACCATCAGAGAATCAAAGAAATAAATCTGCTTCATATTTTTATTGCCTTCCATTAAAGTACCTTCCTATCTAAATAGAAGCATACTTTTATGTATTTTTTAAATACAAAAATCTAAGTTTTGCTTACATCTATAGTACTATAATTTGCATATAGATTTGTTATGAATCTATAGTACCATCGAATGTTTTATTAACTACAATACGTGTAGTCAAAATACCTAGTGTAATATTGATATTCCTTGACTATCTTTCAGACGCTCAAGTCATGAAGGGAACGTTTCTCATTTTCTTGACCACGGCTGTAGGACCATTTAAATAACTCACTCTATTGCTTATGAAACCCGGATGTTCAATGTCACCTTCACAAAAACTCTCCATTGACTTCTATCGTTAGCTAACTGGACCCAGTTTCTACTGCGTATTTCTACTTCTGAAAGATCCATCTGAATATTGTCCTCTCATCTGCGACTAGGCCTCTACCTTCTTAATGGTCGTTTTTCGATTGAACTTCCACCTAAAAAGTGCTCCTACTTTCTTCCGTTCTGGCTACATGATCTGCCCACCTGAACTTCCTAGATTTGATGACCTTAACAACGTTTGGTACACGGTATAAATTATGCAGTTTCTCGTTATGAAGTTTCCGACATTCCACATTCCCGTTCCTCTTGGGTCCGATTAATTCGTTTCAGGATCTCATTCTCAAATACTTTCTGTCTACGTTCTTCCCTCAGAGTAAGCGTCCATGTTACGCAGCCATATACATCAACACGTACTAAGCAAATCCCTTGACAGAATTCGCGATTATAAAAGATTTTGAATTAATAATAACACGAATTCCCTGCTTTTCGTCGACTCGTCGTGAATACGGTTTCCGTCTGTTAATATTGATCCTAGACATTTGAAAGTATCCACTTTATCTAAAGTGTATTATTTGATATTTTAACGCATCTATAATTTGCAGTATTACGATCCCGACGAACTTAAATTATTTAGTTTTTTCTGCATTTACTTCTAAATCCATGTCCCTGCAAGCGTTTAATAAGACGCCTGCATTTTTTATATTGTTCTCCTATCATCTCCTATTAAATTTACATCATCAGCATACTCCATAACCTGGTGAATATCATTCAACTCTAGGCTCCAGTTGCTATCTTTGATTTTCCTTATAGCTTATTCCAGGACAAAGTTGAATAATAATGGTCACAACTTATCTACTTGTTTCAGGCCATTCCCCACGTGAAAGCTCGTGAACAAGAATTTTCCTACTCGAACTTTACTTTGGAATTAATTTAAACATCTCTTAATTAATCTAACTAGCTTACTCATCGGTAGAATCAACTAATTGAAGCTGAGAATTCTGTAACTGCAATTTACAGTTATATGCTTGAGATTGAGTAGATTTATTTGAGGGCAGTTTTATTTCGTTCCAGAACAGTGTTTTACATTTTCTACTTTTCTCTCCAGTGCACGTGGTCCTGGGTTCGATTCACGGTGAGAAAGAATACAAATGTAATTTCTCAATTATTTACTTTCGTTAATTATCCGTTTCCTTCAGCATAAAGGGCATAACTAGATCGTTAAATTAGAAAAACTTCATATCTTTTTTCTACAACTTCGTAACCCTGTAATTTTCTTTATGTTTATTCACAGAACTATTGTATCGCATTTTAACACATGCTTTCATCATAACTTGTCAAAGAAATGCATTAAGCAGCAACCATTAGAAATTTCTAATTAAAAAGTAACACAGTCTCTTCTTACTTGTGAAATGTCGGTCAATGATTATTTTCAATAAAGTACTCATCGGTGAGTAGCACATACAGGATGTCCCAAAAGTAATGGTGAAAACGAAACCAAAACAACAGGTAAGGTTATATGACATATAGTCCGGAAGTTGACAGGGGTGGAGCTAGATAGCTCCGAATGTGGAGGAGAGGAACTTCATATCTGCCTACCGGAATAATGATAAGAGCTATTAAGAGGGTTCAGAAATACACAAAAATCATACCGGCTTAACCTGTTTGAGGCACGTAACATAACTGCGCAAGAGATTTTCTATATGTCATTTAGGGATTCACCGAATATCTGTACGGCAGTTGTAATGAAATGGAGCAGTAAAGATGGAAGTCATACAGATAGAAGTTCTTATCCGTAGCACGATTGCATCACATGTATATACGATTTCAAAAGTGCATTACCACCTGCAATTCTCCCTTTCCTGCAATAGTAGGCAACCCCCAAAAAACAAGGTCGTTAGGATGGTTGATAATATAAAGGCGTTTCACCAAACCTCAATTTTATTACAAATATAGCAGTGTGGCAAACTACTAACAAAAGAATAAAATAAATTGTTAAGAATGACGATTTTATTATTGTAAGGACAATGGATGACATAAAAAGTTAAAAAATAATCTTACTTAAGCAGTTCAAACAAGACGAGTGGTAAGAAATAGATATCAGAGGAAAGCAGTTTCTCTCCTTTTTCCAAAAAAAAACTCGTAAAAAAGCTTACATAATGTAAAGGTTTAATATCAAAGCCTTATAGCACAAAAATAAACATCCACACTAGACGGAAAGAGACAAACACAGAATAAGGGACATCATAAGTGTAGCAGACTTGCGGCTCTCCGATGCAAGATAAATAGATAGGATCCTAGTTGTAAGCTCAATTGTTATAATAATAATAATAATAATAATAATAATAATAATAATAATAATAATAATAATAATAATAATAATAATAATAATAGTTCTTGGAAACTTGGATGTTTCTCATAGATTAACAGACCTTGCATGTTTCAAATTTCAAACGTGAATAAAACACATTGAATTATGGGATTGAAACAAATTTTGTGTCAAACTAATAGAAATAAAATCTTGTCTTCAAATAACGAAAGAAAAATTTTCTAGTCATCTCGGAAGATTTATTTGACCCGAACATCCAGTGTCGATTTCATCTATTGCGGATATAACGTTGTAATTCGCACAGTTGCAGCCATAATTTTATGCGAAGAAACGATACTACCTGGCGGGAAATCGAACCGAGATTTTCCACATGGAAATCTTGCACGATAACAACTACGCCACTTTTTTTCGAAGAACTTTATTGACATTGAAATACAGAAAAAGTTGACATTGAAATACAAGGATATTTACAATTCACAGCCACAAGGAAACTTTAAAACAGTATTCAAGAAAGCTCACTTGTTCAGTTCATTTTTGTCTGTTACGTCATAAGAAAGTGTGGGGGCTATTGCAGATAAGTAGTTTCCAAAAAACACTTTCGTTTACATGTAGGAGAGAGCTTCATAGAATGATATATTAAATACATTTCATACATTTAAATACTCAATGGTCGTGCTGTAACAAGAATAAACATGATAGTTTGCACAGTAAACCAGATCACAGCATTATGTTTATAGCTAGGAAAGTAATGAAAATATGTAAATAATATTACATTATGTACACTAAAAACATTGGGTGAAATACGACATATTCTACTAACTATAATGCTAAAATTCTTCCAAATGGATGGTATGTCTAAATAGTTATGGAATCTATGTCCGAGAGTGTTTATCTGATTGCAATAGTGGCATACATTTGTAGGTGTGATTCCTAGATTAAAGAGCCTATCAGACGTTTCATATAAATTATTAACTCGGATGTTTCAATACTCGGATGTTTCAATACTTGAACTATCAAATCTACAGGAATAATAATAGTAATAATAATTATTATTATCTCGTAGAAGATTAAAATTTAGAAGCTTATTATCGCTTAGGTCATACCATTATAAGCAGAAACGTGACTTTTGGCAAGAACATTTCGATTTGGTTAATGTTGCCAGCGAGAAGAGGAATTTCTCATCTCGTTTCCAAATCAAAACAAGCAAAATCGAGACGAGATTTAACATTTTACATTCGAGATGGGACAAGGATAACTCAAATTATCGTCTTGCTTTGTAGATGAGAATCGAGACGAGACGGAAGCTATCATAAACATTTCTCGCCTTATCTCGATTCTCGAAATAGTATATGTCAAATCTTTAAGTGACACTTGCTCTGTAGACCGAATATTATACTCTACTTTGTTACTTCGTATTTCGGAACTCATGAAATTATGGGTGTGTGGGTATTTTTTCAGCAAATCTTTTATAATTAACTTTCCATATCCTAAAAGTTAGTTTGTTATATGTCTTTTGTTCAGTGATATTCAGTTATTTTTATTACAGTTATTTTCCTTGAAACGTATAGTAGAACATTTTCTACATGAAACTTTAGTGAAACGCTTTGGTTTAAAACTTAGGCAGTTCTACAGGTATCTTAGTGGTACGGACATCCCTATCCGAAATCCATGGTTAGAAAAAATTCATTTAAAAAAGAACAGAACATGTGTTTTAAACATGAAAAAGATATTCAAGATGTTTTAAACGTTTTAAAACACAAACAAAAAACATGTTTTAAACATTTTGAACAGTTTGAAACATGATTTTAAAATATTTCAAATCGTGTAAGATTATTTATTTGTTAAGACTTTTTGGTCTTTACTTGCAACCGACCTTTTCATTTATTTTATCCTGGTTAAGACTACTGTGTTGGGTACAGAATATTTCAGTATAGATTAGTAATTCTCAACTTATTTCGTATCACGACCAGCGGCGTAGCGTAAGGGAACGCCGGTATGCCCGGCATCCCCTGTTAATATGAAAAACTACGTATTTCATTATATATAAATTGTTTGCTTGTAATTATCACAAATATTTCCACTGCAATCTTCTGAATGCGCTCTCCCGCCTTACTTTGACAAGCGTAACCTACGCATGCGCGTCACTCAGATGCACATTTTTTGTTTTTCCTCCTGTCGTATGCTATGTTCCTTGGGCTTCCAGGCCTACTGTAAGCATCGGGGTTTTCGTCTGCTTTCAGTTGAATGTGAATGCCCAACTACTTGCTTTCTCACTCCTCCTAATCCCTTGCAACTCTACGTTTTGCTTTAGATATAAGCTGGCATATTCTCAAGTATTTCCAACTCTATCTGTTTTGAACTAAGCTATAGTTTCTGCATAGAACGTACGTGCGCTAATGTCAAAACAAAAATGGCTAGTTCAATGCCTTTTTGAAACATGTCGGTTACTTAAATAGTAGTATAAAAGTAGTTATGCTTTAGTCGTAATTAAATGCATCGTAATTGTTAATTAATCGTAGTCGTTCATTAAAGGCAATTATTAATATTCATCATAAATACACAGTATGCCCAGTGGTGTAGCCAGAAACTCTTTGAGGGAGCTCACACACACAAGCATAAATATAAAGCATAATGTAGAATCACGGTCACCGATCTGATATGCCAAGAGAGGCAGCACTTCCCGCTCCCCACAAAGATTGCTTGGGCTCTTCAGTATCTGGATATCTGACAACGAAATAGACGCACAAAAACAGGCCCCCTGAGTTGTTTTAAGTACTTTATATTTGCATCTTTAAACGATATACGTATACACTTAGGCCATGTTCACGAACAGGCGTCTGAGTTCCGGACCCAAGATGACAAATTTCTAGGGCGACGTATCTTTTCTTTCTTTTTTTTCTTTTTTTTTAAAGAACGAAATTGAAGTATAGTTTGCGAAGAAAGAAGCTGCTCACAGAAATAAAAAAAGGTAACTACACTGAAAACAATGTTCATACAACAGTGGAGCTGAATTTTCTAGTCACAACGGTAGTGCCAAGAAAGAGCTGATACAATTGATTATTGGCTTCTAACGTAATCCACGCATTTGCTTCTGTATGCCCCAGTAGACCACCAATTAGGGAGGCCTGCTCCTCCTAAATTTTTTATGACCCTATAGTTCCTCTATGTATTGCTGATCGCTTTGTAGGTAATAAGCTTTGTAGGTAGATTTCAAAATCTATCTACTATGGAGATTCCTCGCAATCTATCACTATACATGACGAAACAAAAGTTCTCACCACCCTTGTGTGTTGAGAACAGGTTGAAGGAGAATGATGAAACTTGGAAGTGGTTTGAGACACATCAGATGGTGCTATCAAGCATCATGGCGGACATCTTTGCTCGGTATTCGAAATTTCCAATGCAAAGGGAGTTATGTTACATGTTTGAAGGCCAGAATTTTCCCAGAAACATGCTTGTGCGGTTA
Source organism: Thermobia domestica (assembly GCF_964235325.1). Taxonomy (NCBI): domain Eukaryota; kingdom Metazoa; phylum Arthropoda; class Insecta; order Zygentoma; family Lepismatidae; genus Thermobia; species Thermobia domestica. Next base: position 81,796,049 of record NC_137464.1, read on the forward strand.
TTTTAGCCCTAAAACAAATCATTTTGGTTACTGCTTCTGCAAGTTTCGTAATTATGCTCTTAACGGGGCTAAAGTTCGCGTTTCGTTGGGCTGAGTAAGATTTTATTTGCAAAAAATCTATTACTAATTTAGAACACTGATACTAATAAACTTATTTAAAATAATAAATTTTCGAAATGTAATATTTGAAGTACACTTCATGTTGTGCAAAGTTTAGAATATTTTCTACAAGCCTACGTATTTGTTTTTTTTTTTTTTTCAATCAATAATTCATTGAATAAAAGTAATGTTTGGGGCATTCAGAGCACAAGGCATTGAACCCCATTTTCAATAGGGTTCAGGTTTGCTCAGCAAATGCGTTCTATTTCAAAACGTAGTATCTTCGCAGTCAAGAGTCCGAAATAAATATATCTAAAACCACGTGAAAGGGGGTAGGATAGTTTCATATGACAGACGCTAGACAGGGGCGTCAGTGGGGCGGGCAGGCAGCCGTCTCCCCACCCTGAATTTTTAGTAATTGGGGACAGTGAGGCAGTTTTAGAAACCTTTCGATAAGCAAAGTCCAACAGAACAAGTTTGAGGTTCTTACACTGAATAAATACGGAGGAAATATAGATGATCAAAACTGGAAAGTAGCTTATTCCCAATTTACTGAATTTTAAGCAGGCCAGAAACTCGAAAGTAGAGCCACGTTTGGAATCCTTGGGCCAAAAATATACAAGAGAGCAATGTAGACCTATAGCTCCTTACGACCAATTAAAATGGATTGTAACTGATCAAATTCCGTATTTATTCAGTATAACTTTTTTCTTTTGTTTTGCTTTTGGACTTTGCTCAGCAAAATGTTTCTAAATATGCATTACTGACCGCAAAATCTGAAATTCAGGGTAAGGGAGGGTGACCTCTTAACGGACGCCCTTCTCTAGCGGCAATCATATACAACTCTAGATTGCACCTTGTCATGTAGTTTATCTTTCTTTCATTGGATTGGTGTTTGCGAAAATATGACGTTTTCCGTCGGAGTATTCTTTTTTACACATCCTGCATTTATTTAACGTAATTAAACATCATTGACTAGAGCTTTTGGAGCTTGACTCAATCATTCCTATCTTAAATTTATGGGCAACGAGGGGGAAATTAGCCCTCCTGTTCCCCCGCTCCATCAACACCCTTGTCTAGCGCTTGTCCTATGAAACTCTAGCCTATTCCCTTTAACGTGGATTTTGTTTCATTTATTTCGTACTCTTGGCTAAGAAGATATTACATTTGCTGAGTAAAAGTGAATTATTCTGAGAATGGACTTGGATCCGTTGTGCTCTGAACGCCCCACATCTAAAAGCATTAAAAAAGCTGAGCTAGAGCCAAATTTATCCTGCAACCCACGTTTGTACGAAACGCGTAAAATTAGTTTGTTTAGTTTGATTGATTACAGTTTCGCATCAGTAGCAAGGATATATGAGACAGGGCTTATTGTTTAAGGAGGGATCCGAACCACTAATTTTGAAATTTTACATCGGATCGCAGTCAAATCTATACAGTAAATTCCAGACGTCTCGGTACCTCTATCCTTAAAATTTAATGTTAAAAAACCGAAAATTGCACCCTGTAATGTGGGGCATACATACATACAGACGAACAAATGTAGATCAAGTCGTCCCAGGAGCTTCACTTACGTTTGGCAATGATGGGCCAGTATCACGCTTTAATGGTTACTTACACGGAGACTGCCATACGTTGCACTTTCTCGCTTGGTCCTATCATACAAGCTATGGAAGGGTATGCTTTTTTTTAAGAACGGAGGTGGCGGAGAGGGACGAAATAAAATTTTCATAATATAATGAAAAAGAAATTGGTGATACAAAATTAATTCTTACCTGCAGTTCTCAGTTGCATCTCAACCACATCACTGAAGTTAGAATCATCAGAAGCAATTTTCAAATCAACACTTCTACCATCTATTTGGGTTTTTAGTTTTTTCCATATCATAGCATTTTTCATAATGATTTTACATTCTTTGAACTAAACCAACAATTTCTTTCTTTACGTTTAGCAAAGAGCCCGTATGGTCGTTTTCTTATCTGATGGAGTTTGAGTTACTTTAATAAATTTCCTCAAAATGGTGTTGTTTTTTTCTTCCCGTAAAACATGTGAAACAATTCCAAGTTGTACGGAGACTGACAAGGTACGTTCGCAAAGTGTCCTCTCGAAATTCGTGTAAAATTGATCCAATGCAAAGTTCTCTGTGGCCCAATGTGTATTGTACTAATTTAAGCGGTACATACCGGTAATTTGCATATTTATGAGTCTTCATACGTATATCCTGAATTCTATCATATACTATTATAACGCTCAGACACAAAATTGCTTCGAATGTAGTCACATGCAAAACTAATTGAGTCAAGTACTGCTTCTCTGACATATGTTACCTACCCCGGCCGCCATCTTGGATCCGCCATATTGGATTCAACTTTCAGGTTTTCAGATGGGAATTGGTGCAAGTGATACATCAAATTAATGTAAAATTTTCTCGGAAATGCATTGGTGTAGTGAGTTTTACCGTAGTTTGTATCGGCTGCAAGTTATTGCAAGTTAAATGGCAGACACTTCACGAATATTGAACCAAACAGAAAGTTATGCAGGGCCACATGTGTAAATGTTGTCTTTTATGTAATTTATCGTTCACTAAATATTCTCTGAACATACACACATACAGACACAGATGCCAATACGGAAATGGTAGGTCTTCACCAAAATCTGATCGTATCTGGATTTACATTAGGCATTTTGACCGTAATACAATACTCCCTTATTATAGTATATCATGCAAGTAATAACTATCACTCACATATGTAATAAGAGATGTATGTAATGTAATAAGGTTATGATACCTGTGTTGTAAAGAGTTTGTTTATACCTACAGTATTTTTCCAGTTAGAAATTGTTTTGGTTTGTCAACATAAATAACGTAAGCGTAACTGATGTTAAACTACAATGTCTATTCGCGAATTGCCTGGAGGATTTAACATGTAATACATTCCAAACGGTAAAATGCACTACACCAGCGGATTTCCGAGAAAATTGTACATGAATTTGATGTATCACTTGCACCTATTCTTATTTGATAAACCAAAAGTTAAATCCAAGATGGCGAATCCAAGATATTGGCCTGGGTGGGTAACATGGGTCAGAGAAGCAGTGCTTGATCCAATATGTTTTTCATATGCCCACATTCACGTCCAGTGACATATAAAGATACTAAAGCAATCCGAGCGTTATAGTAGTGTATGATTGAATTCTGGATATATGAAGGTCCATAAATATGCAAATTACTGGTATGGGCCGCTAAATTTAGTACAGTACACATTAGGTAGAATTTGCATTTGAATCAATTTTACACGAATCCCGAGGGGACACTTTGCGAATGTGTCTTGTGAGAACCAACATGTAGGCTACTGTATCAATGAATACCTGTAATAATTTAATTTCAGAATCGGAATTTAGCAAAGAATCCTTTGTTTGTTTTCTGAATACAAAAACTCGTTTCCATGATAATTCTTTTATTTATTTTTTGATATCACTTCTACAAGTAGTCCAATCTTCGACCACGACACTTTCTGGCAAATTAACTGATAAGGATTTAAACAATACAATAAACGCTAAAAACAAGAGAGAAAAAGAGAAAGGTAAATTGTAGGTCACAACATTGATCTGCTATAGCCACGAGAAATCAAAACATCCAATCGGGTCTTCTGAATGGGATCACTTTTTGATAATTTTCTTTCTATTCAAATTAATATAAATAAAATCTCTCTTGAAATAACCCCAAAGTGGGCCATTTTCTAGTCATTTCTGAACATTTGTGTTCCGAACATTTACTTTCGATTCCACCTATTGCGAATATAACATTGTATTTGCAATGATAGAATGAACACGCTAGAGCTGAAGCAAGTCATCGCAGTGACACAGTGATTCGATTGAGACTCGGTAACCCACAGGAAAAAAGAGACTTTAGTTATTTCCTTTGCATAAAGTGTGTATTTGTGTGTATGTGTGTGAGAGAAGACAAAGATGCACGACATGATAGGGAAACGTCAAGAGAAATGGATAGAGAGAGAGAGAAAGAGAGAGAAGTTGAGTTGATTTTGCGTTTAACGTCCCTTTTCAGCAGCGAGGCTATATGAGACGTGGACCTACTGATTAACGTGGAATCCGAACAACATGAGCTCCCACCGGGAATCAGAAAGAGAGAGAAATATTAATATGAAAACTAATTATCATTACTCTGTATGATGACTGCACACACTGTTTATTAGGATTCTTGCCTTGTAACTTCTCCAATCAACGTTGGCAGCGAATGATTTATGATAAAAAAATAGAACCTAATGGGGATTCGAACCGAGATTTTCCGTTTGCAAGTCTAGAACGGTAGCAATACACCAACGGTTACTCTATCCGAAACATATTTAACAAAAGGTATAGTGTTTCTTTCTAAGAACAATAAAATGAAAAGTGGATACTAAGGACTAAGTAAGTGTTTCAAATGTCCTAGTAGCCCCCATAGTTATCATTTGCCCTTTCTCAACCTTTGTCTTGACCAGGATTCGAACCTACGTTTTGAACCTATACTACTCGTTAGTCCAGGACGTTACCCCTACCCTACCCTGCCACCTGAAAGTATAACTCAAATTTTACTAAGTTCGTTTCTGCTCTTTGGAATGAAATGGCATCTTTCTGTAAGGTTAGTTACACCAAAATGCAAGCCGAAATTAACTTATTCGACGACCTGGAGACAAATTAGTGCCCACTAATAAACGAAATAACATACAATCCAGGAAAAATTACAAAAATTAATAACATATTATACAGTAATTACGCTATGCAAGTTCAAAAGTACACTTATAATAATAATAATAATAATAATAATAATAATAATAATAATAATAATAATAATAATAATAATAATAATAATAATAATAAATTTCAGCTTTACTGTGTAGTTTTCATTTCAACGAATAATAGTATCAATATGCGGAGTCAATCTAACAAACTTTTTTTTTTTTTTTAAATTAGTCAGTTCTTCCATTTACTCATCTGTTTCCAGAAAATCCACGCACGTGGTGTTTATCCACCATAAAGTCCGTATGACATTAGATAGGACTATAGATAACAAATGCCATATTTGCACTTAGGACGCTAATGGAAAACTACAGAGAATATCAGAAGGACCTTCACATGGTTTACCATACAGAAAGTGTAGAATAAAGTGCCAGGATCTTATTTGGTGGGTACTGAAGAAAAAGTGTGTTCCAAACACATACTTCTGTATAAATCAAAAAGTGTATAATGAATGTAGAACGAGTGGAAAGCGAGTGCGGAATAATGAATAGTTCACAGTTGAAGTGGGAAAAACACTAAGCGATAGCGGGTAATGGCATTTTTGGTATGGATCTAACCTCCGAGGAACATGTTCTATTTCTGATCTTATTACACTATTGCAATCAGTACTTATAATTACACTACTTCAAGTTTGGGAATTGAATTCGTATAATTTGGAAGCCTTAGTCTCACACTGTGAAACGATACTCACTTGTTATATTATTGCTGTTAATATTGTTATGGTTCGTTGACAATAGAAACCATCTAACATAACCAAACTTGTACAACTGGTCGTACGAGCTATTGGTCGTAAGCATAAAAAAATGAAATGAAATGAAATCTTTGAGTTTTACATCCCACGGTTATGCCGGTTAGGCTAAAGGAGACGGTGATGATGAGAGATGAATGAAATGGTGGAATGAAGAAAATGGGCGGAAACGGGAGAACCCCGAAAAACCCACGAGTACGGTGTTTGTCCACCACAAAGTCCACACGGCGCGAGCTGGGATCGAACCAGGGGCCCCAAGCACCGGAGATGAACGCTCTACCACTGAGCCACCGCACCCCCTCGTAAGCAAAAGAGAAACTGTAATTAAATTCAATTAAACACTTGTGCAGTCGACATAGACTTATAACCGTGACTTTAACAACACCTGTATAAGTATTGAACTTGATCATAACTGTATTTTTCTTCATCTAAGCTTTTTTTTCGATTTGCCTGGAGTCGGCTTTTCGGATTGCTGTTCCCCACCTGTTTCAATTTTGTGTCATACCCACTGTGACACCACATTGCACCATATTCTTCTTAACATAATCTCCCCACTTCTTCTTTGGCCAGCCTCGGGCTCATTTCTCATTAAGATCTATAGCATCCACTGGATAAGCTACGTATTCCAAAGATCTTTTTCTTACATGCCCACACCATCTAAGTCTACTTTCTTGCAGCTTTTATACTACTGGCCTCATCTTTACTGTTCCCTGGATCACTTCATTCTTAATGTTGTCCTTCCGCATCACTCAACACATCCACTGCAGCATCTTCATCTCCGCAACATGCAACTTCTATTCCTTTCCTTTCTTTGTCGTCCAAGAACTCGCTCCGTATAATATTGCATGCCTCATTACTCTTTTGTAAACTTTTCGTTTAAGTGCATTGGTACCCTACGGTCACACAATACTCCTGCCGCTTCTCTCCAATTTGTCCAACCGCTGCTAATTCTGCTGTTTACATCTTCTTCTATTCCTACATTTTCCTGCAGTGTTGTTCCCAAAGTATTTGAATTTTCTATGTCATTACCACCCTTTTTTTTTTTTCATATGGTCGTATTCTGTAATTCTCAACTACATTTTTTCCCTAGAAAGACAATGTAAATATTCTGTCTACGTTTTCCTAATTTTGAGCTCTTTGCTCTCCAATGCTCCTCTGCAGGCATCTAATTTCCCTTGCAATGCTGCTTTGGTCTCACTCACCAGCACATATCGTCCGGAAATAACATATTCCAAGGTGCTAACTTTTAGATATTCTTTTTAGGTTTGTCCATCACAACTGCAAAAAGGTATAGGCTAAGACTAGATTCTTGATGAGATCCCACTTCAACTGTGAACTATTCATTATTCCGCACTCGCTTTCCACTCCAGTCCTACATTCATTATACACTTCTTGATTTATACAGAAGTATTTGTTTGGAACACACTTTTTCTTCAGTACCCACCAAATAAGATCCCGTGGCACTTTATCCTACACTTTCTGTATGGTAAACCATGTGAAGGTCCTTCTGATATTCTCTGTAGTTTTCCATTAGCGTCCTAAGTGCAAATATGGCATTCGTTATCTATAGCCCTGGCATGAAGTCATGGGCGGAGTTAGGAATTGTCTGCTGGGGGGCAGAGCTTTTGATCGGTCTCGGACCTGGGGAATATTTCCTAGACGAGTGTGGAGTTAATATGAATAACTCACTTTTTTTGTCAAAAACTTGGGGGATAATGCTCCCCATGCCCCCTCATAGCTCTGCCAATGCATGAAACCAAATTGGTTCTCTGTTATTTCGGTCTCCTTCCATAATCTTGCTTCTATCACTCTCCCAGAGCTTCATTGCATAGCTCATAAGTTTTATTCCTCTGTGGTTGCCACGTTCTTGCACATTTCCTTTGTTTTAAAAAACCTCTATAATGTAGCTGCTTCTCAATTCTTTTGGTATATTTCCCATTTCCAATATCTACTAAAAAGTCGAATAAACAACTGCACTTTTTCTTTGCCGAAACTTTTCCATGCTTCGATACTGAGATTATCCAGTCCTGGAGCTTTAACGCTTTTCATCCTTTTTAAGCATTTTCTGCCTCTACCATGGTCACAGGCCGAACCAGTATCTGATTCGTGGGTAGATTTTCGTAAGTTTCCCTCGAGTTTGCTTCATAGAGAAGTTTCTGGAAATGCTCTTTCCAGCTTTTCTTTATCTTCTCATTTGTCAGAACCTTAATATTTTCGTCCTTGATGCAGAGCACATGCAAAATATCTTCCTTTTACGTATCTTTTACCATTGAAAACTTGTACCTCATCTTCTCTGTTTTGTTTCTAGGTTGTTGTACAACCTTATCATAAGCCTTTCTTTTTGGAACATTAACTGCCTTCTTGGCGTTATTCTTCGCTTCCTTATAATCCATCAAATTTAGTTGATTGCCAGAGTTCTACCATTTTTTGTATCGTTCCTTTTTCTCCTTCATACCTGTAGCTTCTTGAACTTCTTTATTCTCCCACCATGTTTCCTTATCAATGAGGCCTCTTCCTTTTGTTTCTACCACAACTTTTCTTGTTATATCTCTGAGTACCACTGATACTCTGGTCCATTCCTCTTCCACGAGCAAGTCTTCTTCCTTTCGGTAATTGGGATGTGCTAATTTTCTTTCAGCATTTTTACCATCTAGTTGCTACCACTTCAGGAACATTTTCATACATAAACATTTTCCTGCTTCCTGCTTTTACTTTCATGAAGATATCGGTGGCTACTAGGAGGCGGTGTTGCTTCGTTAGACCTTCACGTGGTGTTACTTTGTAGTCCTTTGCATCATGTAGGTTCTGTTCCCCCATAAGATGAAGTCGATCTGAAATCTTGTGGTGACACTCTTATATGTAATAAGATGTTCTGTTTTCTTCTTGTAGACGGTATTCAGGATGGTGTTCCACTCTCCTCTTCCTTACGTAGACAAGTTTGCGTGTAAGGTCGAAGGGAGTAACTAATTTAGTTATTCTGTTCTGATCTACTTCCTGGACAATATTTTTTTTTAAAATTTAAGACTATATTAAGAATGCAAGCTCGGAACTAAGGCGGTGTGACCCTTGGAAGAAGGTGAATAATCCGATGTACACTTTAAATCGGATGTATACTATATACATAGTTATATTGTACTAAATACAAATAAAAGAGCAACTTAAATCTCCAGATGTAAATAACAGCTTCATTACCAATTTATTTCAAATTGTAGATACATAGCAGTCTAAAAACATTCAACGAAACTTGGAAATGTATGCAATTAATGATGCCTTACAAATACATATATTATCTCAAGAGTTACAAACCATATTAACTCAGCTCTGCAATTGTTAGCATTTATTTGGACATTTGACAAAACTTTATACATGCACGGCGCAATCACTACTTTCATTACGGGTGTAACTCAATATATCATTAAATAGTAACACCTAGACTTATCTGATAATATCTTGAAAACCATTTATAATAAAAATCGAAGAATTTATACATGCATTTATATTTGTAATAGTCAAATTCCAGTACCATTTTCTAATCAAAATTGCAGGCTAAATATTCTGTACGACCGGCAAGCTGAATGTAACTCATCATTCGGCTTAAGTTTAGAGTTGCCCTTCCAGTTTCAACTCAACAAAAAAGCAGTTAAAACATTTAAAATTATTACCTTACGTTAGTTTAGTTTAGGTTAGGTTAAGTTTGGTTAGATTAGATTACCCGGTAAGAATTAAGTTAGACTAAAACAGTGATGGAACCGGTTCTCATAGAAGATTCAATTATTATTTTAATTCAGTAGTCGGTGGTTGTTTTAAAAAAATAATAGATCATGTTCAATATTCTTATATAATTCTGAAAAACACAATGTGGAAATATCACATTCAACGCACCGATTCGCCATCCTATAGGACTTTCATGCTGCTGAATCATCGAAACCTTCCACGTCTTGCAAATAGTGCCCAGTTCTACAAATCTTTTCTCGTATTAAACTTAACTTTACTGCCAAACTTACACACATAAACATCACATAAGAACTCCAAATCATCATTTCTTACCCCAGTTCTGTAAATTTTTCTAATTTTTATAAAAACGAAGGGGCAACTCTAAACTTCACCCCATCATTCTATATAAAATAATGGTGGTTATTATTTTTGCTAAAATACAATATATTAAAACAAGAACATCAGGTGGTCAGGCTATCTTCAGGACTCACTTCATGCAATAAATATCATGAGAAATTTGCTTGGTTTAACCCTTGTAGCACCAAGGCTAGCAAGATACGTTAAGCACCATGGAGGGGTGCAGTTGCACCCCATATGGAAATGGTTTAATAGTTGTAACACTATGTTTAAGATTTATAATTACGCTTGAAATTAACAAACAAATGCATTTAATATATTTTAACCTATTTTAATTGTGGCATTTATTCCGAAGTTGGGCGCCCCCTTTCGCCACGTTTATTCGCTGTTATCTCCTTTCCACACTTTCTGCAATTTGTTATTAGGTTCATTAATCCGTGCTCTTCACAAACTTTTAAAAGATTGCTCGTTATCAACGTATTGCTTCACAAATGTTAAAACTGTTAGTTCATTGCCCTTGTACATTCGCCATGTTGATAAAATAAATGCTCGTTTCTTTCCCACAATGCAACTGTTCGGTTACCTTGCGCCAAGTAGTTCCCTCCGCTCGCCGTATAGTCCCATGTTTATAACCGCTTCTATATAACAAATAAACAGATTTTTCGAGACTCCTATATATTATCAAGCACACAAACGATCAAATTATTCGTATCTTTCCTGTAAATTTTAAAAAAATTGCTGGAAACGGACGCCCAACTTTGGAACTTAACCCTTAATTGTATTTAGGCGCTTGCATTGTATAAATTTATGCACAAACAATACGGGAACAGTGCATAAGAAATTCAAGCTGGTGTGCATGTGCACCCCCTTGGTGCTACGAGGGTTAATGATAGCAAAATAAATTTACATCCAATGTACTGTATTTGAATACTGCTAATGTTATTTGTAGGATTCCGGGTGGAAAAATATATGACATACTCATCATTTTCTTGCAGCTATTTTCTTTCAATAATTCTTTCATCCAACGGAAAAAAATGAAAAATAAATAATTGTAATCTATATAATAACGTAAATATTGTGATGCCAAAGAATAATATCAACGAAGTAATTATTCTTCACTTTTTGTACAACGACGACACAATTTAGAACTTTTTTTTTCAATATTAGTCACAAAACTTTTAAAGATTACACTGGCCGACGTTAGCTCAGTTACAGAAAGCAAAACCTCTGATTCTGACTAATTTCAGGATTCTGAATTCGAAATTGATAGCTGTTTTACCACATTAGCTCGTATTTTGGCGTTATACATTATTGCCAATTTTGCCATTTTGTGGGGACGGCTTCAGTTGTCATCAAAGTAACTGGTTTGACAATGCTATTTGAGTAAGAAATAAATTAGATTTCACTCAGTTACTCAGTTGGCGACAGATAGGACCCTTTTGTTGTTGGCATATATATATATATATATATATATATATATATATATATATATATATATATATATATATATATATATATATATATATATATATATATATATATATATATATATATATATATATATATATATATATATATATATATATATATATATATATATATATATATATATATATATATATATATATATATATATATATATATATATATATAATATATATAACAATGAATACCGGGAGGATGGGGATGATTGAAAATGCTTGACACTTGTGTTCCTCCCCCTCCTTTGTTTGTTTATTTTTAGACCACTGAAACCGATTTAAAAATAGTGTCTATGTGGCAACAATGAGCAGCACGATGACGCGGGCGAAAAAAGCGCCGACTGCGCCGTTATTGCGTGGCTCAGTCTTGCTATTATGCATTGCAGTAAGTAATCTCTCAAGTGTATAAGTATTTTGTCGGGAGAATTGACTTGGAATTTTTACGTCAGTAACTTCAGTTTTATTTTACCGTATTTTTAGAACCGTTTGCCTGTGTTTTCAGTATCTTTTAGTGATTTTATGGAATAAGTGGTTATGCTGTTGCTCTAAGTTTCGCTTTTCTGTGCAAAATGTCAAGTTCTTCCCGCAAAGGATGTAAAAACTCACCGGACAGATTTTGTTATATCTGTGGCGTATTTATGGTTAAGTCGCAGATTAGATCGATAAACGATTATGTTAAGAAAGCATATTATTTTTATTATGGCTGCAAGATCGGTGATCAAGATAAAAGCTGGGCCCCTCATGTGTGTTGGTTGATGTGTTATGCGACTCTGACTGCTTGGCTTAAAGGAACCAAACGAAGGATGTCTTTTGCTGTTCCGAAGATATGGAGAGATCCCCGGAATCATTATGATGATTGCTATTTCTGTATGATGGATACAGCAGGAAGTAACAAGAAGAAACAACGTGCCATCGAATACCCAAACTTGCAATTCGCGATCAGACCAGTGCCCCATGGAGAAAATTTACCTGTACCTACTCCTCCGAAAAATTGGGAAACTATCGATATTACAGCGCCTACAGGAAGCGATAAGGACACTAACTCAATATCTGCAGATGAAGCCGAGAGACAGTTCCTTCCACGTAAAAGATGAGCCTCACTTCATCCTACAACATGAGTTGAATGATTTAGTGAGAAAGTTACAACTTTCGAAAGAGAAAGCTCAACTTTTGGGTGCTAGACTCAAAGAGTGGAATTTACTGGCTCCAAGAACTACTTACACTCACTACAGGAAAAGGAACGAGCCCTTTTCAGAATACTACAGAATGGAAGGTTCTCTTTGCGTATGCACGGACATCAATGGTCTGATAAATGAATTAGAAATTCAACATGATCCATCCGATTGGCGTATATTCATAGATTCACCAAACTACAGTCTGAAAGCAGTTTTCCTTCATAATGGAAATAAGCTACCGTCTATTCCTATGGCACACTCTGTTTCGATGAAAGAGACTTAAGAGAATCTCGCACTCATTTTAAATCGTATTAACTACAAAGAATATGGTTGGCAAATTTTCGGAGATTTGAAAGTTATTGCAATATTATTTGGTCTGCAAGGTGGATTTACAAAGTACTGTTGCTTTTTGTGTCTTTGGGACTCAAGAGCCACAGAAAAACATTTTTCACAAAAAGAGTGGCACCCCAGAGAGACATTTAAACCCGGTACCAACAGTGTCAAGTATGAGCCTCTGATCGATCCAGCCAAGATGCTGCTTCCACCTCTTCATATTAAGTTGGGCTTCATGAAGGATTTCGTAAAAGCTATGGACAAAGAAGGTGAAGGATTTAAGTATTTTAGACAGTGTTTTCCAAAACTAAGTGATGGTAAATTAAAAGAAGGAGTTTTCACAGGACCTGATATTCGCAAACTTATCCATGGCGAATTGTTTGAACAGAGTTTAAACGACAAAAAGTTAAATGCCTGGCGTGCTTTTGTTCAAGTTGTAAAAGGTTTTTTGGGCAAAACTAAAGCTCAAAATTACGAGGCTCTGGTGCAGCAGCATCTGATCGCATATGAAGCTCTGGAATGTCGGATGTCTTTGAAACTCCACTTTCTGCACTCCTACCTCAACTTCTTTCCAGAAAATCTTGCAGATGTAAGCGACGAAATGGGAGAACGGTTTCACCAGGATATAAGAACGATGGAAACTCGATATCAAGGACGTTGAGACCCTGCAATGATGGGGTACTATTACTTGTCGCTGAACAGAGAGAACCCAACATTTCATAAAAGAAAAAAAAAGTAAAGCAGTAGGTGTTATTAGCAGCTCTAAACATTAGACTTTATAAATCACTCTGTGTATGTAAATGCTAATAGGCCTACACTAACAGAATATATACAGTTTTTTAGTGCTAATACCCAAACAGAATATATAGTTTTTAAACTGGTTTGATTCAATAAATTAATTTTAAGAATTTTTTAAAACTGAATGTCGTTCTTGACCAACTGTCGAAATGAAGTTCATTCCCATTCGGCACTCAAACAGTTCATTGCCCGGTACATTTCATGATAGCTCATTTTCCCTATTATAGTAAATCTAGCAACTATGCGTTACACAAAAGTGCGAGCTAATGTAGTAAAATGGATACCATATTCATATTCAGGGACCTAAAATTAGTCAGAATCAGTGTGTTTTGTTTCTGTAACTTTTCAAAAGTTTAAAAACGTCGGCCTGTGGTCTGTTACAGTCATTTACAACATTCTAGGTGCAGATAAAGAATATTATAGAAATGAAATCTTTGATTTTTACGTCCCACGGTTATGTCGGTTAGGCTAAAGGAGTAATGAATGATGAGTAATGAATGGTGAGTGATGATGAGTAATGAATGAAATGGTGGAATGAAGAAAGTGGGAGAACCCCGAGAAAACCCACGCACAAGATGTTTGTCCACCACAAAGTTCAGTTGGCTGGGGCTGGGATCGAACCCGGGACCCCAAACACCAGAGGTGAACGCTCTACCACTGAGCCACCGGGACCCCAAGATTATAGATCATCAATAGAAACATTAATACTGCTTGTAGACGATCCAAGAAAGCTTGAACAAGAGTCTTGTTCAAGACCATTCAAGACTATCTGATGAAAAAGATGTCAGCACTGAACTCATTTTTGTCTTGAATTCAATAGTTTCGTTCAAGAGATTTCGTTTCGGCCCTGTTCTAAACAGTTCAATTCAAGAGCGTTCAATAGCCAATCAGCGTTCGAATTGAGTGCAAAAACAGCTATGATGACGTCGTGAGACAGAGTGGCAGTTATTGAATAAATATCTTACTCTTTTCCACTATTATCTGATGTTCAAGGTGTGCTTATAATAATAAACAAAAGCTAATATCTGGGCTGGGAGATATTGTTAGTATTTTGTTGACGACATACACGATTTATGCAGTTATAGTGCTTGCATGCCCATAACTATTGTTAAATTTTGAAGCAACGATAGGTGTAAGCATTAATTTGAGAATTTAATATATAAGAATATCGGATGTAGATTAAGAAAGAAGAGTTCATCATATATATATATATATATGTATTCTTGCTTTAATAAGACGTTTTGTACTGTAAATCTGGGATAATAAGAAAATAATTGCGTACAGATTGATAATATGCTCGCAAACTGAAGTACCCTGGAATTGATTACATGTTATCTTATTATAAAATATGCAATTATTTTATTACTGAATTGACACTTAGTATTTCAGGAGTCATTTCTTAAGGTAGGAGTTAAGAAGTTTCATGCTGCAGGTTAATTTTACGAGGACTTTCCCGTAAGGTACAAATGCACATCCAGACATATGCCACATTATGAAAGTTAAAAAACCCACTAAAATCTAGAATGCTATTTAACAGTGTCAGGGCAGGAACATAGAAAGCGGCCCACGCGAGAGTATGTCCGTCGGGAGTAGGAATATAAGTATAAGTATAAGAATAAGAAGAATAAGAAATATAAGTATAAGAATAGTGCAACAAATCTTTGAAATTGTATTCACTCATTTGAACTCAATTATAGCCCTTGTAATGATTTGATAATGGTAACAATAAATTTCTAAACATAAAATGGTTGTTTCCTACATTATACTTCAAGGTTTCTCTTTCTAGCACGAGCTTCACTATAATAATTCTGTCGATTACTCTCTTCGTGTCGACCAATTTCTCCTACATATTCTTATTCAAGACATTTCCAACGCCATTCTTTCTGTTGTTGTTCCCCTATATATAAGCTTGTATCAATTTCCTATTTTCTTTGATCTTGAACAGTCAAGTGCACTCATAACGTTAACATAGGCTACATTAAAGGTACTTTGTTAGATACTCGACTTAACCTTTAACACGACAGAATTTAGTTCTAAAATTTACGTGCTGCAGATAAGAATTAGTAAAATCCAATTAATAATTATTGAACTCTAAACCTCGATTCATATATTCAACTAAATAAAACGCTGGGCTTCAATGAGTTTCCGCAAATGAATACACTGATAATTGGCAAATACTTATTGTGTTGTATAGCCTCCGTGCAATCGATTGTTACATTATGTTACTTTTCCCTTATTTTAAATGTTTAGTCGGGATATCACTATCATTGATAGTATGGAAAAATCCAAATTTATGCAAAATAATTCACTCATGCAGATATGACATTATAACCTATATCATTGACCCACAAAATAGACCGGAGGTCACTGCTGTTGACAACGTATACTAGGAGCTCTCTTGACTCTTACTTTTTCATGCCATTGTGTTTTCTGCTGCCAACTATAACTACTGAACGAAGTGAGCACGCGGTTTATTGAAACCTTTCATGAGACACGGTTTGTTCGGAGATTTTCTTTATATATTGCGAAATTCTCCGAGGGCCTCGAATGCTATCGTGTTGCGCACGTCTTTTCTTTCTTTTCGTGTTAAAGTTTGAAATTTTCTTTTTTTCCTTCGAGTTGTAGTGGAATTTTTTACACGCTTTACCAGTGTATGAATTGACTGAAATTATCGTGTAATTTCACGCATAGAGTAAATATTATTATACTCTCACGTGTGTATATGAATATATTCAATGTGGCAACACTGCGAGTCATCTGATGAGAAGAAGAAAACGAGTTAAAATGTACTTAACTGATGTGAAAAAAGTGAATAACGAAAATTTAGCTCTTGAGAATTTAACAATTCATGTACAATTCACTATTTTTTTTAAAAAATATATGCAAACTGAACATGGTAATGTATTAAATTTTAGTATGACCGTTCAACAATTAAAGAATTACATATTATTATGTTACACGTTAATATTCCATGGCAATTTCTTCTACACAGAGCAACATTTAAAATCGTTCCGATGTCTTCAGGGTACGTAAGGATATTTCTTAAATTATCCAAATTAACCTAGTATATGATAAATTAAAGGGTAATTCAGATGAATTATTGCGGTTGGCATAGAATTGAAAGAATTATGAGTAATAATTATCCTGAAACAGGGTAATTTTCACATTGTTTTTACAAATGAATAGAGAAAAAGGAAATAATGAAAATCAACAGGACCACAATAGCCCTGATCAACTAGTTCCGTCAACTTCAGCTGATGATTCCTTTGTTTTATTGCATCAAAGCAATACCATCGTGGACACCGATTCTGCAGAATCTGGCCATCCCTTGTTACGCAGACCTATAAATGCAGGTATAATCCAGTATGATAATGGTTCATCAGTAGATCATGTTCAAAGGGCTGACGCTGAAACTTCAGGAAATCAAAGCGAAGAATCGACGACAAGCGGTTCAGTGCTACGTTTCATTCTAAACAGTGGTCACAGCAACGATTCGGGACGTTTAGTATATTTATCAGGTAATTATGAAGATGATTCGTATGAATATGAAGCAGGCCAAAGACCTTCTACATGGTTTCAATCTCTAGGCAACAATACAGCGATGAATGAAGGTTTATTTAACGAGTGGTTGTTTTCAGAACCTGGTCCATCAAGGAGAGTGTACTATGAGCTATTACGACAAGGATGCCATAGTTCTCCTTTATCACGACGTAGAAGTTTCAGTGCTCCTTCGTTACTGAAACAAAGCATCTGGAGTGTGAGTACCAATTTCTGTTCTACTGATGTGCCAAGACGCTCACGTTCTTCTATTGAATTAATGTGTAGAATATGCTACGGATCAACACTCTCTCTAGGAAACTTAGAATCTCCATGTTTCTGCAAAGGATCTATGGCTTTTGTTCATTTAGCGTGTCTGGAAAGATGGCTGTTGGAATCCAACACAAGGCGTTGTGAATTATGTGGATATCAATATACAACTAATAAGATTTTAAAATACTCCCGTTTCACGGGGTTTTGGACATGGTTAAGGACTCCTGAAAATAACCATCACACGAGTGACTTCATACGTGCATTTCTTCACATCATATTTCTTATTCCGATGTTCAGTATGGCTATATATTTGCTCATTAAGACATGGAATGTATGGCTTTATGAGAAACTAGAAAATTGGAAAGTGCTAATGTGCCTTGATGGTGTACTTGGTTTGTGTATATTTGTGTATTATTTACATATAATTATTTCACTTCGATATTATTTTCCAATATATCACCGTTGGTGGTTAAATCAGTACTATTTGCGTGTGATTGTTGATTCACCAGCGGTTAAAAACAAAAAGCTTAAATTAAATTATCGTTTCAGGCGAAATCGAACTCCAAGAATTGTTATACTACAATAAATGTTCTTTGAGTTTAGTGTCATCTAAGAATTTTGCCTTGATCCAAAGTATCATAACATATAGCCATTGCCGTTGGTTCGGAATTCAAATAGCATTTCAAATTAAAAATGTCTCATGTAGTTTGTCAACCCGAACTCGAAACTTCTTTTTTTTTTTTAATATTTGACTTAGTTTAATAGAAGCGTCACTTTTCGATATCGCAGACAATAATTTAATTTAAAAATATAAAAAAGCCAAAAACTAGCAATCGCGAGTGACTCTGAAACAGTAAAATTTAGAACAGCAGCAAACCTGAAACCTTTCCCAAAAAGTTTAAAAGGCAATTCCGTAAATTTACAAGATACCACACTCTCTTATTCATGCAATTGAACCTGGTTGGTAAATGCAGGAAAATAGCAACTAGACAGTTAAATTAAATTTCGGACAGTTTTAATTAGTATCAATTTTAAGATTCAAGTATAATATACAGTTTCAATGTAGGAAGAGCAATTCCAACTTTATCCAGTTTCTTCTTTGTATTCCTATTTCTGCGAGATCCACCTTAATATTGTCCTCCCATCTGCCCCTAGGTCTTCTTAATTATCGTTCTCCGATTCGTCTTCCAGTTAAGACTTTGAAAGCGTTTCTACTTTCTTCCATCCTGGCTACATGACCTGTTCCGGGTGGTCTTGGTCTTGCACATCCAGTCTTGGTCTTGGTCTTGCACTGGAACCTTTGGTCTTGGTCTTGATCTTGGTCTTGCACACCCAATCTTGGTCTTGGTCTTGCACTGGAACCTTTGGTCTTGGTCTTGGTCTTGCTGCAAGAGTCTTGCAAGTCTTGCTTTTAAGAAATCTGATGCTTTTCATAGGTAAATTTTACTCTGGATAAATTCTACAATGCGAAAATAGTGACTGCAATACAATGTATGTTTCTAAATGAAATATAATTTATTTTCGTGTAAGTATGATGATAGTATACAACATAGGTGATAACATTTATTATTTTTTTGAATGAGTCCCCATGCTTCACTACTTATAAGATAAATTACAACGTTTAATACCCGTTTTATATATTTTTAACAGATTCAATACTACTGGTTCCCAAATTGGTCCGTAAAAATTTCTAACGTATGTTTGATCCTTGGAGCCAAGGCCATACCCATATAGTCGGCACCTATGGTGTGCGGAATTAAGGATGTTTAATACTACCTTTCTTTTTAGTTTTACAAAAAGAACACCACTAATATGTTTTGAAATGATGTCTAGTTTTACGTGTCACGATTATGCACCGAGGCTGAGAAATATGGTGATGATGAGAAATGAATAAAATGGTGGAATGAAGAAAGTAGGAGGAAACGCGAAAAGTCCGAGAAAACCTACGCACACGGTCTCTCTCCACCAAAAAAGCTAACATGTTGCACGCTGGGATCGAACCAGAGACCCCAGCACCAAAGGTGAACGCTCTACCACTGAGCCGGTACTTGTGCAAGACTCTTTCACAAGAGTTGTGGTCTTGGTCTTGCAGGTATGGTCTTGGTTTTGGTCTTGGTCTTGCACCTCTTGGTCTTGGTCTTGATCTTGCATCGGGACTCCTGGTCTTGGTCTTGGTCTTGGTCTTGCATGCAAGACTCTTGCGAAAACTGCAAGACCAAGACTCTTGCGCTCATCATTACACCTGAACCTCCTAGACTTGATGACCCTAACAATGTTTGATAAACCGTATAAATAATATAGTTCCTCGTTATGAAGTTTACGCCATTCCCATTCCTCTTGGGTCCATATATTCGTCTCAGGATCTTGTTCTCAAATACTTTCAGTCTATGTTCTTTCCTCAGAGTAATTGACCATAAAAGAACTTGCCACTTCCAAATTGGAAATTTGAGAAAAGGCAAAAGCATTTACCCCATAAAGCTTCAATCCTCAAATAGCTCCAGATTCCAATGCCTTTGTTTCAACTACATATTGTGGAGCACGATTTGTTAATTTAAGTTTAAAGTTCTGTGTATATCCTTTTAATCACTCTGTATAAATCAGTGAATTAAATTTAATACTTTAATTCATAATTCCTTGAATTATTCTGAAATTAACGTAAAACTTTTGCATCTTAATTCGGGCAAACTGACCTTCAACTTTTATTCCATCAATCCTCCACTTAAAGTGATCTACAGTCACTTCTTTTAGTTTCAGTTAAATACTAAATAGTTTAAAACTGATACATTATCCATTAAACTTACAAGGGACGATTCCGATGTGATGAATTCAATTGCTAAATGTTTGCTAGCACTGGATTCAGCACCAAAAGAAACAGAAAAAAAGAGGGTGTTTACTGGCAGACCGTATACAAAGTGGGAGATAAATGAGGGCAAAGTGCGAAGTTAAAACATAGAAAATGTCTAGAAATGCCATGTTAATTTTGAAACGAGTAGAGGGATTGAGGTCAAATGTTGGATATGAGGAATGCATATAGAGCTCCACTGAATAGGCGTAAAGTGAACAGTGTTTAAACTACCAATTGTATGTAACTGGTTGTGAGAAGAGTCACCAGTGTTACAACCGGCACGTTTTGTTGGAGGAGGTCATTAATATATCAGAACCCTGAATGGAACGGATGTTTTGTGCAAGGTACCACGCCAACATTCATCCAGTATAACTACTTTTCATTCCGTTACACGTTGCAAACACTCTTCTTGATGCTACAGGATTCGATTCTCTTTCTACTCCTCGTGCATACAATATGCTCATGGACAGTACCACAGGGTCTCTACTTCCTCATTCACATAACCTTTACGACAGTATTGATACATTGCCATTGCGTGAAACGACTCCTGTTACAGAGGTCTCAAACTGTATTGGCCACTATTGATTTCAATAGACGGTGTGCGTCAAGAGCCATATGTCACACGACCCCTTTCCCGTATATTCTTCTTGCGCTAAATCCAACATGGCGGCTTTTCAGATGTCCCCAATGATTCATATTTCTCCTGTTCAGTGGAGCTCATGCATTCCTCATATCCAACATTTGACCTCGGTCCCTCTTCTCATTTCAAAATTAACATGGCATTTCTAGACACTTTTTACGTTCTATCTTTGCACTTTGCTCTTACTTATCTCCCACCCTGTATACGGTCTGCCGCTAAACACCCTATTTTTCTCTGTTTCTTTTGGTGCTGAATCCAGTGCTAGCAATCATAGTACAGTCATTATAGAAAATTTTAGAGAAAAAAATCATACAAGCAAGGGACTTTCTATAAACATTCTATATACCTTTAGGACTCACAGTATGTAAAGTTTCCTAAAATAAAAGTTGTGCTCAAGCCGCCATTTTGGAAAATGTCTAAACATCCAATATTTACGAAGAAAGTCGCAAATTTAGGTTTAAAATAATATAGTAATCACACTAATTGGTCAATTGGTATAAATTATACCTTGTTAGAACCATAATAAAATAAGCATAAATACGACATTTAGCAATTGTTCGTAGTACCTACTAAAGGAAAGTAATGACGGGAAATATTTAAGATTTAGAGCCAAAATTTCCTTTTTTCGATTTTTTCGGCAGTAACATAGCAACATTGCATGGAAATCATACCCAAAAAATTGTACAAGTACACTAATACATAATAAATATAGTCTGAAAGTTACACATTATTCCGAAGAACCAAAGGGATTAATAATTTGCAGTTTTTATAATTACGTTTAGTTTGAACCCCGTAAAGAGCTCTATAATAATGTTTCGCAAAGAGATCATTTTCACTATTCCACCTGCAGCTATAATTATTCATCTCTCGAATCACAATAAAATGAGCATTGAATTGGTTACCGTTGTTGTTTAAAGTGTTTAATATAAGGAAATACTGAAAGGAATTTTCGGAAACTTAACTCTAAAAATTGCCTTTTTTTTTAAATTATTGCTGGTATAGAGAAGCAACACTTGCATGGAAACAAGATTAAAACTTTATAAATAAACATTAACAGATATTAAACATAATTTTGGGAAGTATCCAATCTTTCCATCAACAATGGTAGATCACAGTAGTCGAGCTCTTAAGTATCGTAATATACGAAGGAAAAAATGAAATGCCAGTCAACAAGTCTTTAAGAAATTTCTTCAAAATTTTTATTTGAAAAGTTTGGAAAAGTTTTGTTACACACACCTCTTTTTACAATTCTCAAATAAAACTATGAAACAAGAGGTAGATAAATTTATAATATTACAAGGTTATTTTTTAAAACCGATTTTAATATCAGAAAATGTTGTCGAGCTATGTCCGCATAGTATGGATTATTTCATATCAGGTTAGCCCGATGATTTTCTGACGACTCTCGTTAAGATTGTCTTCCAAATCATCATCGAAGACTTCTGTAGGATTGTTACATGTAGCACACATTGGTGAACAGGCCTGTCCCGATTTTATACATTCACAATATTTGTTAGTGCATAATATTTTACGTACACAGAACACTAGTTTCAGTAGTTCGGGTGATGCAGGCTATTTTGAAGAAATCATGGGAATTAGCAGTTTATTCTTGATCATCCATCCCCATAATGTTTGGTCCAGCATGTTCTCATCCAATGCTGGATTTGTAAATAGACCATGTATGAGTACTGTGAAGCCGCATCACTGGTAGGTGGAAGCATGGCAAGATCAAACGCTCGATATACTTGTTGTTTGGCTACTGCATTACTGTACCTGTAATACCTCAAATCATCGAGGTTCTCACTCATCTCACAATCATACAACTGAAATAGAAATTTTTCTCCTGCTGAAGCAATGCCATCTTTCGAAGCTGAAGACAGATTGAGAACCTTTACAGTCGACCGAAATTCGCAATCTTTCTGAAGAATGTTTAGAGCTTTTATTTTGCCTTAGTTGTAGAGGACTGAAGAGGTATCACATCCAAAAACAGCATGAGCAAAAAGAACACCACAAACTTCACGCAGAAGAGCCTTTTGGTCTGGAATATTGGACAACATGTCTTTTCCATGCTTTGAAGCTGTTTTAAAGAAATACATTTTGTCACACAGAGAAAACTTAGCAGTGAGCAGAACAAGCAAATCAATATCCTGACCAACTACAACGACATTCGTTCCAGAGTTTGCTTTGTCTATGGCTACTGAAACAATGACACTGTCTGCACCATATCCGGCTTGATAAATATCCATGTTTAATTCTCGACACTGTACTTGTACAATTTTTGGGGAGTATGATTTCCATGCAGTGTTACTATGTTGCTGCCGAAGAAATTCGAAAACAGGAAATTTTTTGCACTAAATTTGAAATATTTTCCGTTATTACTTCCCTTTAATAGGTACTACGAACAATTGCTATATGTCGAATGAAAACTTATTTTATTGTGATTCTAGAGAGGTATAATTTATACCAATTGACCAATTAGTATGATTACTAGAGCCCGGATTTCCATGCACAAACAAACTCCAAAATATGCAGCAGATATACACGAAAAATATCAAAAATATGCACTAAAATATGCATTTAAAAATTAACATATGCACTGAAATATACACTAAGAAAATAAAATGTCACTTTCTTACAAAAATATCTTAAGGGTCTCTGTTTGTAATGAACTATTAACATTTTCCTTAGGTTTTGTTCTGTCAACCCTCTGCGTCTATCAGTAAGAAACGTTTTGTAGGTCAAAAAATTTCTTTTTACATTAGCAGAAGTCACTGGTGCATGTGAAAAACACCAAATGTCTTCCTGTGTTACGTTCTCTTCCAATTCCATGTTTTCACCATTAAGTACATTTGCAATGGCCCAGATTATTTTGTACCCAGAATTTTTGCCTAATACTTTACAGAGTTTATCTGACACTATTTTTAGTAAGAACGTGAGTTGTTTCACTGGACAAAGTCTGCGGTGATTCAAAGCATTCTTACGGGATTCCAACTGTTTGATAACTTGAGGTATTCTCGAGAAGTGGTTGTGTACATACTTAATTTTGTTCTCAATGCCACTTATAGAGAAACATTTTTGAGACACATAAATAGCTACTGCATCATCGGGACTTAGGGAGTCTACAACTGTCTTCACTTGAATTTAGTTATCTGCATAATACAGTACAGCTTCTAGCCACGAGCTCCACTGGTTTCGAAGGTACTAGAAAAGTTTTCACAACTTCACGAAAGATACGTACGCGCGGTGGATCTTTCACAAATACTTTCTTTATATTTGATACAAGCGCGTCTACTGCTAAGTATTAGCATCTGATTGTTTCTGCTACACAATGAAGAAAGTGTGCAAGTCAAGTCAGGTGGACTAATTTAGGATAGGATACAACACTGTCTTCTATTATTCTCTACATTTTATTCTACATCTGCGTTTACAAATTGAGTCAGTTCACTTTAAATATAACCTACTTTCTTGTGATATACTCTCAAATATGCTAGTATGCAGCAATAAAAATCGGAAATATGCAGTATTCTGCAAAATTTACGAAATATGCAAGCACATCGAAATTCACTCAAAATATGCACTTATATGAACCAACATATGCGTCTCAAACGAATGCTTGCAAATCCGTCAGAAAGAAGAAAACATTTTCCATTCGTTTCTGCATGTTACTATAAAAGCATTTTGCATGTAAATCCGGGCTGTAGTGATATTATTTTAAACCTAAATCTGCGATTTCCTTTGTAAATATTGGATGTTCAGTCATTTTTCAAGATGGCGGCTTGAGCACAACTTTTATTTTTGGGGACTTTATATATTTTGAGTCCTAAAGGTATATAGAATGTTTATAGAAAGTCCCTTGCTTGTATGATTTTTTTTTCTAAATCTTCATTTTTCAACCTACAGTATAATGACTGGACTATCATTTTCAGCAACTGAATTCACCAAATCGGAATCGTCTCTTGTAAATTTTCGATTTTGTTTAATAATTACTCATAGCGAACACTAGAACAATTTAATCTATAAACTACTCTCATATTTCAGCTCTTAGTTCTGCGAGTTAGCACTATCAACTCATCACATAGTTTTAATTCAGTTTTGACAGCTATTCGACGCAAACATTGATAAGAGTTACTTACAATTTAAATTTCCTATTTAAATGGCTAATTCTTTTAAAAATTCCCTTCTAAGAAATTTAATATCAAATTTAATGTCAATTGATTGATTTCTCACAATATACATATATAAGAGGAACCCTACTATAACTTCATTTAAATAGCATTTCCTAAATAACCTAACAAGTTTGACTATCAGGACTGAACCAAAAATGATAATTTTCTCAATGTTAAATTTAGCTCTACTGTCACTGAATACCAATTAAACACGACATACAAATTACTTACTTTATATACACACACGGCAAGAATCCATTATTATATTTTTGGTTTTACTGGATTTATAGTTAGAGGCGAAAAAAATGCATTCAAACCTACACACGAATTAAGCCATACAATGTAGATGCTGCTGAGTAATCGTAATTCTTCATTATTCCCGGGTCATTCCATATGAAATCAATACAAGAAAAGCACATTTTCCTATAATCTTAAATATTATTACAATTATACATAATTCTTTTCTATTTCCCTGTTAAACTTAATTTAAAAAATCCTCTTCAAATTCTTTCTCCGCCACTGCTTCCGCAATGACTACGTTATTTTACTCTCATCTCTTTAGTTTCGACATTAAAGTTTCTATTTAAGTAAAATAAATGGCTATAAACAAATTATATAAACCACAGGAAAAAAAGGAAATAATTTGTAAGTATATGGACCACCTCATCCAATCGGAGGCGGTAGAACGGTTCCCTGTAGTTCTCTTCTATCCCCCATCTCTAACTCGATTGTTATAGATCCTATTGGCCTCTTGTCTAAAAACAATTGGATGATAGTCTAAAAAGACCGCTAAAATCTGTCATGTTAGCGTCTAATCTTGAAAAACCTTTGTGAGCACAGAAGGGCCAACTAATGTGAGGAAATAAATTGAATAAAAATATAAATTCTTATTGCTCTATCTCAAAGACTATTACAGAAAATTAACAGAGGTAAGAAACAATAATAATTAAATGAAATTCCGACATCAAAACTTAGATTCGAAGATTTAGCAACAAATTAAGAATCGAAAGTAACACAATAGTCATTTGGTCAGCCATGTTTGCAATAACTGGAATCATCCATTAAATTATAAATCCAGAATTTTCAGCAGTGAAAAGAAATAGTGAAAAGTTATTGTTACCTTCACCCAATAAAAGTACCAGTTTGACAATTCTTTTATAAAACGTAGTATTGTTGTTCATTTATCATGGCAGTTCCCTGGAAATTCTCTGTCGTAAACATTGACATAATAACAGGTTAACTAAGAATGGCTCACCAGGGTGTAAAAAAGGTCGGTCAAGATGGAGTTCCACATCGCCATTTACAAAAATAATTTATACCAGAGTTTTGTACTGTTTTGTACCAACAATAAAAAGCTTTGTACTAGTCCCAAAATGTCCCAAATTTTAGATTTTTAGTGTGGAACTCCAACTTGAACTCTGAGTTCAACATTTACCGATTTGCATCAAAGTGGCCTCATTACATAAAGAAAGTTTTATACTGTTTTGTACCAACAATAAAAAGTTTTGTACCAGTCCCAAAATGTCCCAAATTCAAACTTCTAATTTGGAACACATATACAAATCTCAGTCTCATAAACACATATATCAATGATAATGGTCTCACTAGATAAAGAAAGTGTTGTACTGTTTTGTAACAAAAATAAAAAGTTTTGTACCTGTCCCCAAATGTCTCAAATTCCACATTCTAATGCGAAACACTAAGGTCAGGTTGGAGTTCCACATAGCCCGATTTCTTTCAAAATCATCTCATTAGATAGAGAAAGTTTTGTACTGTTTTGTACCAACAATAGAAAGTTTTGTATCTGCTCCAAAATGTCCCAAATTTCATCTTCTAAAGTGAAACACCAACAGCCTCTCAGTTTTCCAAGTAAGAATTTACAAATAAAAGTTGAACCAGAGTTTTGTACTAGTTTTGTACTGCTTTGTACGAACAATAAAAGGTTTTGTACCAGTCCCAAAATGTCCCAAATTTTAGATTTTAGTGTGGAACTCTAACTTGGCCTCTGAGTTCTACATTTGCCGATTTGCATCAAAGTTTCCTCATTACATAAAGAAGGTTTTGTACTGTTTTGTACCAACAATAAAAAGTTTTGTACCTGTCCCAAAATGTCACAAATTCAAACTTATAATTTAGAACGCATAAACAAATCTGTCCCATAAACACATATATCAATGATAATGGTCTCATTAGATAAAGTTTTGTACTGTTTTGTACTAACAATAAAAAGTTTCGTACCTTTCCCCAAATGTCCCAAATTCCATCTTCTAATGCGGAATACTAAGGTCAAGATGGAGTTCCAAATACCCCGATTTCTTTCGAAATAGTCTCATTAAATAAAGAAAGCCTGAATTTGGGACATTTTCGGACTGGTACAAAGGTTTTTATTGTTGGTACAAAACAGTACAAAACTGTCTCTAATGATATCACTTTAATGCAAATCGGCAAATGTGGAACTCAGAGCTCAAGTTGGAGTTCCGCACTAAAATCTAAAATTTGGGACGTTTTGGGACAGATACAAAACATTTTTATTATTACTACAAAAAATTACAAAACTTTATCTAATGAGATGATTTTGAAAGAAATCGGGCTATGTTGAACTCCATCTTGACCTTAACGTTCTACAATAGAAGATGCAATTTGGACATTTTGGGACCGATAAAACCTTTTCCAAATACTAGAAAAGAGTTCAAAACATTCTTCATATAATGAAATATTTCCATTGAAGTAGATGTGTGTTGAACTAAGATTTGTTTATGCGTTCCAAATTAGAAGGTTTAAAAGTACAAAGTATTTATTGGTGCTACAAAATAGTACAAAACTAGTACAAAACTCAAATATATTTTTTTGTAAATTCTTACGTGGAAAACTGAGATGACTGCGTTCTACATTAAAAAGTGAAGTTTGGGACATTTAGGGACAGGTACAAAATTTCTTATTGTTTGTACAAAACAATACAAAACTTTTGTTATCTAATGAGACGATTTTGAAAGAAATCGGGTTATGTGGAACTCCATCTTGACCTTAGCGTTCAGTATTAGAATGTGGAATGTGGGACATTTGGAGACAGGAACACAACTTTTATTGTTGTTACAAAACAGTACAGAACGTTCTTTATCTAATGAGACCATTATCATTAATATATGTGTTTATGAGACTCAGATTTGTTTAGGCAATATGTGTTCCAAATTAGAAAGTTGAATTTGGGACTAGTACAAAATTTTTTATTATTGGTAAACAAATAGTGCAAAACTTTCTCTATCTAATAACACCACTTTAACGCAAATAGGCGAGTGTCGAACTCATAGGTCTAGTTGGAATTCTACAATATAATTTAAAATTTGGGACATTTATGGACAATCACAAAACTTTTTATTGTTGGTACAAAACTAATACAAAACTCTAGTGTATTTTGTTTGTAAATTGTTACGTAAAACTGAGTTGACTGTTGGCTTTCTACATTAAAAAATGAAGTTTGGGACATTTAGAGACAGGTACAAAACTTCTTATTGTTTGTACAAAACAATACAAAACTTTCCTTATCTAATGAGACGATTTTGTAAGAAATCGGGTTATGTGGAACTCCATCTTGACCTTAGCGTTCAGTATTAGAATGTGGAATGTGGGACATTTGGAGACAGGTACACAACTTTTTATTGTTGGTACAAAACAGTACAGAACGTTCTTTATTTAATGAGATCATTATCATTAATATATGTGTTTATAAGACTCAGATTTGTTTAGGCAATGTGTGTTATAAATTAGAAAGTTGAATTTGGGACATTTTGGGACTGGTACAATTTTTAATTATTGGTAAAAAAAATTAGTGCAAAACTTTCTCTATCTAATGACACCACTTTCTATCTAATGTGCAAATCGGCACATATGAAACTTAGAGGTTAACTTGGAGTTCCACATTAAATCTAAAATTTGGGACTTTTGGGACAGATACAAAACTTTCTATTGTTGGTACAATACAGTACAATACTTTCTTTATCTAATGAGACGATTTTGAAAGAAATCGGGCTATGTAGAACTCCAACTTGATCTTAGTGTTTCGCATTAGAATGTGGAATTTGGGACATTTGGGGACAGGTACAAAACTTTTTATTGTTGGTACAAAACAGTACAACACTTTCTTTAATGAGACCATTATCATTGATATATGTGTTTATGAGACTGAGATTTGTTTACGTGTTCCAAATTGGAAGTTTGAATTTGGGACATTTTGGGACTGGTACAAAACTTTTTATTGTTGGTACAAAACAGTACAACACTTTCTTTAATGAGACCATTATCATTGATATATGTGTTTATGAGACTGAGATTTTTTTACGTGTTCCAAATTGGAAGTTTGAATTTGGGACATTTTGGGACTGGTACAAAACTTTTTATTCTTGGTACAAAACTTTCTTTATGTAATGAGGCCACTTTGATGCAAATCGGCAAATGTAGAACTCAGAGGCCAAGTTGGAGTTCCACACTAAAATCTAAAATTTAGGACATTTTGGGACTGGTACAAAACGTTTTATTGTTGGTACAAAGCAGTACAAAACTAGTACAAAACTCTGGTACAACTTTTATTTGTAAATTCTTATTTATAAAACTGAGATGGCTGTTGGGATTTCACATTAGAAGATAAAATTTGGGACCCTTTGGGATACAAAACTTTCTATTATTGGTACAAAACAGTACAATACTTTCTTTATCTAATGAGACGATTTTGAAAGAAATCGGGCTATGTGGAACTCCAACATGACCTTAGTGTTCCACATTAGAATGTGGAATTTGGGACATTTGGGGACAGGTACAAAACTTTTTATTGTTGGTACAAAACAGTACAAAACTTTCTTTATCTAATGAGACGATTTTGAAAGAAATCGGGCTAAGTGGAGCTCCAACTTGACCTTAGTGTTCTGCATTACAATGTGGAATTTGGGACATTTGCGGACAGGTAGAAAACTTTTTATTGTTGGTACAAAACAGTGCAAAACTTTCTTTATCTAATTAAACCATTATCATTGATATATGTGTTTATGGGACTGAGATTTGTTTATGTGTCCTAGATTAGAAGTTTGTATTTGGAACATTTTGAAACAGATAGAAAACTTTTTATTGTTTGTACACAACATTACAAAACATTCTTTATATAATTAGACGATTTTGAAGGAAATCGGGCTATGTGGAACTCCAACTTTATCTTAGTGTTCCGCATTAGAATGTGAAATTTGGGACATTTGGGGACAGGTAGAAAACTTTTTATTGTTGGTACAAAACAGTACAACACTTTCTTTATCTAATGAGACGATTTTGAAAGAAATCGGGCTATGTGAATTCGAACTTGACCATAGTGTTCCGCATTAGAATGTGGAATTTGGGACGTTTGGGGACATGTACAAAACTTTTTATTGTTGGTACAAAACAGTACAGAACTTTCTTTATTTAATGAGACCATTATCATTGATATATGTGTTTTTGGGACTGATATTTGTTTGTGTCCCAAATTCAAACTTCTAATTTGGGACATTTTGGGACTGATACAAAACTTTTATTGTTGGTACAAAACTTTCTTTATCTAATGAGAAGATTTTGAAAGAAATCGGGCTATGTGGAACTCCAACTTGACCTTAGTGTTCCGCATTATAATATAGAATTTGGGACATTTTAGGACAGGTACAATACTTTTTATTGTTGGTATAAAACAGTACAAAACTTCCTTTATCTAATGAGACTATTATCATGGATATATGTGTTTATAAAACTAAAATTTCTTTATTTGTTCCAAATTAGAAGTTTGAATTTGGGATATTTTGGGACTGGCACAAAACTTTTTATTGTTGGTACAAAACAGTACAAAACCCTGGTATATATATATATATATATATATATATATATATATATATATATATATATATATATATATATATATATATATATATATATTTGTAAATGGTGATGTGGAACTCCATCTTGACCGACCCCAATATTTGTGAATTTGGTGCTAGCGGTGCTAGTACAGCTTAGAAGAAATGGCTTTTATCAAGGAAAAAATACAATATGTGTAGTATATGAAGAGACCAAAATGGTTGTGCAACTACAAGGGAACTTTCGCCTTGTGTTTCTAAGGGATGGGGAAGTGAGTGAATACAGCTAACATATCGTAACAATGAACTTACTGTTTGATAAATAACTGTTGGTTTGAGCAAAACAAATACTGTACACATTGTTACTGTACTCATTTCTAAATAAAGTCGGAGACCCGGGTTCGATTCCCGGCGGGAGCGCATGTGGTTCGGATTCCACGTTTATCAGTAGGTCCACGTCTCACATAGCCTCGCTGCTGAACGGGACGTTAAACTCAAAATCAACTCAACTCAACTCTAAATAAATTCGAGCACGGATGAACGTTTTTCTTCTGCAAAGTAGCTATCATGAACTAACAAACTATGGTAGATCCAACATTGAAACTACCACTTCTGGCTCCTGTAGAAGATAAGAGCGTTGTTTGTATAAATAGGAGCATAAGGGAAGAGATGAAGCCTATTCTTATGATAATAAATCAAAATCACTTTTCGCTGCCTGATATCGCTTTTGTTCTAGAGTCCTGGTACTGAAGTAGGCACTTTTTAATCAATTGGTCTTAAAATACCTTGAAAAATATATGTTAGGTGGTACAGAGTTATATTATGGATATTTACTTCTCCTTACTACATTACATGAGCACATTTGGTCAACTCTAAAAAGCCTGCTTCAGCTACAACTTAGAGACTGAAAGTGGCACTACTTTCACGTATTTTAAATACACTGCAGTATTGAAAATAAACGCCTTAATAACACGCTATTTAAAAATTAAATAGAAAGCACAATATGTATGACACACTCAAGGGAGTGTTCCTTAATCCCCCAAATAATAATAATACCGTCCGAGGCGATAACCAAGAACATGTTCAATAAAATTATATCTAACCCTCTACCCTATTAAAAAATATACAACAGAATTGTAAAATGCACAACTTACTACATACTTAATTTAATTTTCAAACAAAGTTCCTCGAATAGCATAGCATGAATACGACAAAAACATGTTACATAACTAACCCGCAGCTGCAACACCACCTATCGCGAAAAATTCATCTACCTTAGTACAAACGCATCTATTGCAGTTACATAAATTTATATAAAATAATAATAATTGTAAAAATGTAATATATGTAAAATATGTATATATATATATATATATATATATATATATATATATATATATATATATATATATATATATATATATATATATATATAATATAATATAGGCCTAATATAACATATATGTAATATGTAATATATGTAAAATGTATATAAAATAATAATTGTAAAGCTTATGGTTTGAAGGCGATCCTCCAAACACAAATGTGGTATGAAACCAATGTTACAGGTAAAGACTTTACTCCGAAATTAAATCTTACTGATAATTGTTGTGAAGTATTAAATTCTCATATATACCTGGAAGATATGCATATTAACCTATCTATTCAACATGTAATTAATTCGGTTAGTGACTTAAAGGTAGCAAGCCACAAAATTCAGGAAGTAGAAAAGAAAATAGATGATGAACAATGCAAAATACTTCATTCTGAAAAGACAACTCATCTCTCTTGGTTTTCATATTTTGGTACAGTTCTGATAGCTCTAATATTAATATTTTGTTGTTGTTACCGATGTAAATGTTTTTTCAAAAGGTATTTTGATGATGATAGCTGTTGTAAACAAATATGCATTAAACCTTTTATTATTACCAAAATAAATAAATAAAAAAAAAACAGCCTGTAGTCATGTCAAGAATTGCTGAGCAGCTTACTGAGATTACAGATGAGTTACAGGTAGCTGTTCCCCCTAAGAAAAGTCCTAATCTACGTAAGGAAAGGTAAAAAAAATCTTTCTTATGTTTCATATCAGGCTGTGAATTTTCAGTATCCAAATTCACAATTAGATATGAAAATTCAAAAAAGGAGGGAGGTGTTGTATGAACATGTATTACCGTTACTTTTCATTTTGTTTTTCTTATTTTGTTTATCACCTTCGATGCATCTCTCCTCTTAGCAGTACTTACCTGGAATGTCACTGTATATATTGTATATAAAGGTTCGGGGTTCGATTATAAGTTAGTTTATTTTACAGTTGTTATATTATTTTTGAAGTCAATGTTAATATTGTATAAAAGACGAATCTTTATTCTTTAAGCTATTGATAATGTGCCAGCCAAGAACAACAGGATGTAGGGTCACTGAAGGGTCACACATATGTGATGATATTATATGTACTTTCAAAATACTCACTTTTGTAATGGTTTCTTTTTTAAGGAAGTATGAGTATTTATTTGCGTGTTAAGCACATCGTCAAAGAAATCTTTCCATCTATTTAAAATGCTATCTGTATCAGTGAGAACTGTTCCATCAGCATTCTTTAATATAAGCACGAGGTTGATAGCCTTTCTTAAATTCGTTGATCCCTTTATACATGTCCCGAATGTTTTATTTTTACTATTATCTTCAAGTTCCTAAATTTCAGCTTTGAAAAAATCGCGTTTCTGTGTTCTAAAAGTTTTGGAAGTTTCCCGCCTGATGTCTACGAAGTTTTGTGTAGTTATTTCATTCGGATTTTGTAGCCAACGTAATTTTGCCTGGTTTCTCTTCTCTGCCATGGTTTCTTCCTACGTATTTCCGCGTGTCTCAATTTTTCTTTTCAGAGAGGATCCTTCGTAAGCAAAGAAAATAATTCATTTGCTGGAATATTTTTCTCCATAATCTTAAGGTTACATCTGCTAACTAAAGAGTATATGACATGCGTCAGATTTCTGTAACGATTCCTGTAATGTTATTGAGATTATCATCATTTTGCTAAAGAGTATTGTTGCGTCATACATAATTGATATTCTTTCTTCATAGTTTTGAGGAAGTCATTATTTATATTATTATATTATTATAAAACAATTTTAACGTGGATCTTTGTAGATGCCTAATTAGAAACATTCCAATTATAAATATGCATGTATTCAGTTTTCAGAATGTGTTCACGGCAGTGATTTGTAATACTGATATGTACTACTACTTCATCTACATCGCCTAATATATAATATACTCTACAACAGTAGATCAGATTCATCTACCGTAATATGAGTTTCATCTCCCTTCTCTAGAATAAGTCTCAAATCTGCCCAGCTCCCACTGTTGAAGACAACCAATGGCGTATTTAGGATTTTGTTTCGAGGGACTATGCCCAACACAAGGAAGGAAGTGGGCAATTGCCCACCTGAGTTTGAGAATTAAGCATATTTTAATTTATGCATAAATTGAAGATATAATGGCAAGAATTACAGTCCGATAAATCCTATATGTTATGATACATAAATTTAGGAGTGAATCTAACCCTTTGTTTTATTCATACAAGAAAAAGGAAGCATCCTTTTGGTCTTCCTAATTTCCCGGGCTAATTTTTCCCCCGTTTTGATTTTCTTTAATTCAAACATTTCCTTTTTTTTTAAATAACTAAACGATATAATTTTTCCTTTGTTATAATAACTAAAGTCCTGTCATGTTGATATCCGCCCAAGTTGGTGTGAAACACCAGTTCCGCTTATCAACTCCTCTTAGTTTTGGTGTTACTGATGACGGCCGACTTGAATCACAACTGACAACGATCGATAAAGTATGATAGGCGAAATTAAAGAAAGTAACGTCAAGAAAAAGAAACAGAAAAGTAGAAAGGACGAAAGAAAGAATAAAAGGACGCAGTTCTTACATAGAATGAAATTTGACAAATACAGTATTATTTCTGCAAAAAAGAGTATAAGAAAATGGAAAGTCAATGACATTCTTAGAAATGGTAAGAAGGACTATTGTTGAACTTGGAATGCGAAAAACTAACAAATTTATTTCGGGGGTAGCTTGAGCCCGATAGCCTCCTAAATACTCCACTGAAGACGAATCTGCTCCCCTGATTCTTCACAGCATTGTTTTTCAACTTCACAAATATTTTGAACATCGCCATCGCTAATATATATATGATATATATATATATAGGGTCATTCAGGGGAAAACGCGCATACGGGTTAAATGCGCAGAACTAAGTTTCTCAGTTATCTTGCAACACTAATTAATATGTGATGTACCGCGCGCAAGCCTTTGCAAGGCAAGAAGAGTTGCAGAAACGAGCGCTGAATTTTGGAGGTAAGTTGAACATAAAATATCACATATACATTTTAACATGTTATGATATAATATTAAGACATTGCAAAAACGATTGTGTTTGAAAACAATGTGTAAGGTTAGTAGATATATGCAAACTTGGAGCAAGGTAGGTGAAGTGGTGAATACAACTCTATGGCCCATGTGGCTGAGAACAAAGCCTACTGATCAGATTCGCCACATGTACGAAAATTTTTTGCCAGGGGCGAAATGCTCATATTGTTGTTGGGTTAAAACCCAATACGCGGAAATTACCTCAAGTGAGTGGTACAAAGAATTAGAAATATATATATACATATATACAGGGTGTCCCAAGAGGAAGGGGCAATATTTTGGGAAATGGTAGTATGGGTGATTCTAAGCAAGAAAGCTCATATGAACATTTGTCCTAATCTCAACGGTTTGAGAGCTACAGGTTGTGAACCACTTTTGACTTTATGTTGCGTATTGCTCACTCTGTAAATACTCTACATAGGTGAGACATAGAGGATTTGAAATGTGATGGAATGGCTTTGCAACGGTATGAAGCATACAGCGGTGGTGTCTTTGGAAGGAAAGCTATTGAGGGAAATTTGGAAAAGTTGAAGATTTTTAAAGAAATTGGATGGCAACACTGATTTCCAAATATCCCTCAATAACTTCTCTTCCAAAGACACCACTGCCACATTTTACATACCAATGGAAAGGCCGCTACATCACTTTTCAAATCCCTACGTCTCGCCTCTGTAGAATAAATAATTGTGATCAATAAGCAATATACATTCAAAAACGGTTCACAACCTAGAGCTCTCAAACCGTTGAGATTAGGACCCGTGTTCATATGAACATTTTTGTTTAGAATCACCCATACTACATTTTCCGAAGTATTGCCCCTTTCTCCCGAGACACAGCGTATAACGCGTACATTTGCATGCCTGATTCAAGATAAAACGTACTGGTACATTTGATTGCTAGTTGGATATTTAAAAATGGACGAACTGTGAATTATACATCGGATCCTTTATAGACTTAAATATAAATAATAACAATTAGATATTTGATTACTGTTGTTTATGTTTGATGACAAAGAGCTACATAAATGCAGTATTTTCCTTCTGTTTCAGTCCAATGGTTGGAGATATCAACGACAAACACAACGATGTTCATATGGAAAAGCAGCAGCACAGGCAACTTTGTTCGCGATAAAAGAAAGTATGAAAATATATATACTACTAGTAAAACATTTGGAATTCCGCGAAGGACATTGCAATACAGACTAAAAATGGACCACGGATATCAACCTAAATTAGGTCCCCCAATCCCATCTGGTTCTGGAGAAGAGAAATTGGTTCAACATATGTTAAATTGGAGTCGAAAGGTTTCCCACTTACAATGGCAGATACTAAGCGACTAGCTTATCACTATGCAACGAAGAAAGACCTTTCCAATCGGTTCAGTTCAAGGAGAAGTAGTGCAGGATATGACTGGTTGTATGGACTACTCCTTCACCAAAGGCCTGGAATAACTTCCGCCCCGCTGCAGCTTCGTTTGACCTAGGCCTTTGGTGAGGGTGTCGTGACAATGCGGACAGTGCAGCGCTGGTTTAACAAGTTTAAGGATGGTGACGAAATACTTCATGTGCCAGAAAACCAACATTCCAATTCAGTGAGAGTGGACAAACCATTCGGCAGCACTTCCATCAACTTGGGAAGCACTACAAGTTGGGCCTATAGGCCCACATGATTTGACTCCGGGCCATATGGCTACGCGAACAGACACCTGTGTTTCTTGGCTGTCTCGTGTGAGGAAGGAGCCATTTCTGGACGGGCTGTTGATATGTGATGAGAAGTGGGTTCTGTACCAAGCTCTACGGCGCCGTCTGGTCGACTGGTCGTGGCATCGTGTACCGGAAACTGCTACCAGCTCGTCAGAGCATCAACTATGTACTGTCAGCAGTTGAGCCATGTTCAAGAAAAACTCAAAACTCTAGAGCCAGCACTTTTGAATCGAAAAAGGGTCCTCCTGTTATAGAACAACGCTAAGCCCACGTGGCTAGGATGACTCGGAACACCATTCTACGTCTTGGATAGGAAACACTATTGCATCCGCCATACTTCCCGGACATTATACCGTCCGATTATTACATGTTCCATTCTTTGGACAATTATTTTAGAGGACGCCAGTACTTCCTAGTAGAGGTGCAAAATGTGCTTCATACCTTCCTCGCTTCACGGCGCAAGTTCTAGCGCGATGAATTCCATGTCCTTCCAGAACGTTGGTAGAAGGTCGTCGATGCTGATGGAGACTATTTTTGATGTCCGAGGTACGTCTTAGGTGACATATTGATGTTCAAAGGTGGTAGGTGAAAAAGCGACAGAATCTTCCAGTTACTTCTACCAAATGTTGTAGGTATATACCACTCTTTCAATGTATAATTTGCTACATGTGTGCATATTACACATATATGCGGATATTACCCCTATATTGGGGGAAAATGACCAATTCGTAGACTTCAGTTTAAGCTGCAATAACATTGTCACATTTAAACATTATCGCTATGTTACTTGTACACAACAATAAAGGAAAGTCTACTGTATGTTGTCTGAACTTTTCACGCTGAAGAACCCTTTACACTTGGTAATACATGATTAAAAAGCTTAATGCGTGCATATATCCCCCCGAATGACTATATATATATATATATATATATATATATAGACTATATAATATGGGAACAACGATGAAGAGTTAAAAGAATATGTTACCACATAGTTGGCGACATTCTATGACGCAGGAATACATAAACTTATACCACGCTATGGAACATGCCTGGAAAATTACGGGAGCTATGTGGGAAAAGTAGTATAAGTGTTATTGATTTTTATGCAATACGCT
The DNA here is from genome assembly GCF_964235325.1 of Thermobia domestica. Lineage (NCBI taxonomy): Eukaryota > Metazoa > Arthropoda > Insecta > Zygentoma > Lepismatidae > Thermobia > Thermobia domestica. The sequence continues at coordinate 81,834,127 of NC_137464.1, forward strand.
GCTTTCTTTATCTGTACTCGAAACAAGACCCTAGGAGCAAGTATTTACATTCCGAAAAATAAAACAATATTGAAATTCTAATTACCATCATACATCTCTATCTATGAAGGAGAAATCTTCGTTATTCGTCAAGTATTAACTTATACAAACTAGAACAACAAATAATCTTATATTTGTTCTGATTCGCTGAGTGTATTAACTTTCGCCCTATTAACGCAACCCAGTGGGATTCTAAACCTACTTGGAATCACTAAAATTTTAAACATTTATACAATAAATTATATGTCAATATTAGCTGAAATTCTGTTTTTTCGCACAAGGAGAATATGTATGAAAAATATTTGAATCTCCTTCCCGTTAGAATATTTAGTTCAATGAAATACTCTACTTTTGACATAAATATTGAAAACCTTGCCCCTACAGAATGTGCTTTTGATCAAATTGATATGATTTAAAAACCCAGCTTTAAGTGGGTACTAATTATCTTCCAAAAGTCTTTTCAACGGTTCTATAAATGAATGGTGCGGTTTTAAAAGTTATTTATAAATCTAATTATTACCTTATATGGGCAAACCTTACAGCATAAGCAGCGGCAACTGTAGAAGTTTCTGTTGCAATTAATCACAATTCTTCAAAATATGCGCCAGTGGTCACACGGCACACATCTACGAGGTAATCAAATTATTCTCATATTTGGTGTAAATTGTCCGCCGTAATGGTCATGCATGGACGCATGCGCTATCCAATCACAAACTTTCTGAAGGGACACGGGCATTGGCGGTTCATAAACTGTTTTTAACAAACTTCAAAAAAAGAAAAGAAAAGAAATAGCATGGTGTTAAACCACGGCAAACGGGTGGCCGGGGAGAAGGTTGTTGTCTTCTGTTGCAGCGCGTCCAACCCAGCGGTGGTGAAGAACATGCTTAAAAAGTTCTCTTATATTTCTGTGAAAATAGGGCAGAGCACCGTCCAGTTGCAAAATGTAACCATAATAATTGGTGTTCAGTTGGGGTAACAACTAGGTTTCCATGTTTAGAAATGAGTCACTGGTCACAGTTTTTTATTCGAAGTAAAATGAGCCGTGCACTTTCTCGCTGGACACCGCACAGAAAACGTTCACGTTTGGACAGTCACGCTGATGCTCTATCTGTGTATGTGGTTTCTCGCTTCCCCAGTTACGGACATCGTGTTTGTCCACGTTAAGACCTACATGGGAAGTGACATCAACACAGAAGATGAATTTTTCTACAAAACCATTGTCCTCCATTTCCCTCCACTCTTCTGTCGCGACACCATCCCGGAAATGAGCGCTGCTGCCGCAGTAAGCATGACAAGCAAACATCAAGTAGCGCATTAGAAACATGGGCAGTTGCAACTGCTTATGGTGTGAGTTTTACCCATGTAAGGTAATAAATATATTTATTATTAACTTTTGAAACCGCACCATTCATTTATAAACACGCTGTGTAGGCCTAGGTATAAAGATTCATTATTGAACAAGCTTATGTCCTAAGAAAAATTAAGGGTTTATAAAACGCTTTAGATAAATCAGATTTAATGAAAACGTAAATCTTTTCAATATTCCGTAACAATTGTCGGTTGCAGCACTATTCAGGGCTTCAAGTGAGGTTTTCCCTGGGTATCCCACATTTACAACAGACAAATGCCGGGATGGTACCTAACATAATGGTCCCAGTCCGCTTCCTTTCTTCCCCAATACTTTCTTCCTTCCCTTGTATCGGATAGTGTGCTCGCCGGAGGACGTCAGTACTCATATACCTGACGGGCTAAATGGCCTTAGAAGTCGACAGCCCAGAAATCTAAATTCTAATCCTAAATCCTAATTAACTTCACCCAAGAAACTGTTGCATCCAGTGGCCTCCATTTCTTGTTAAATTATATGGTGGAGGCGATTCGCTGTCTTGCAATCTTGCATGATAAACTACACATGAAGATGGTTGCAACCGATAGTACTCTTCTTCAACCCGAGAGACTGCAACGTACAGAAAGAGCAGCGTGTTTCCATTGCCTACGAGTGCATCTTCAAGTTGTTTCATAGAAGCAACTTTCACCACAGGTGCTGGATCCTCTTGACTGGGGCTGGAAGCTCGTGCATGGGAAGCTGACACCCATTATGACTGACCAAGCACCTGCTCCTGATGATCTGCTGTCATACGTTGTAAATGCAAGATGTCCTCCAAGCGGCTATTTGGAATAAAGTATTTGCTTATGTCCTAAGTACGGTCTAAAATGCATTGTAGCCTGTGGTCATTGTAACGATAAAGGATGCCAGAAACCTGAATCTCCGCAAGTTGAATGGTGAAGTGCTGGAGCATTCAAATGAAATTAGATAGAACTTTTTTCTCCATGTTACTTTTTGTGCTACTTGTTACATTAAGCTATCAAAGTTTTTCTTTTTGTTAATGGATATTTTCTTCTTCAGCATTCATATATAAATGAACGGTGCACCGACATTGCGCAAATTTTCCCACGCTTATCTGTTGGCACAGATAAAGCCTTAATGAGCAGGCAACAAAATTGGAAATTGCGAAAAAAATCTTGTGCAACGTTGCCATCATTACCATAAGTATATCGACTAATAAAAACAGTCACCAAAATGCAAGTCGTTTTAACAAAAAAAAAAAAAAATACAAAGTAATGGATAACAATAGCATTTTCAGTCATCTATATTATATGTGTGCAATGGCGTCGTTAGAGAGGGTGACTGGGGAATGTGTCCCAGTCATTCATTTTCCGTATCATATCTAACTGTAAGATTAAAACTGTAAGAATATAGTTATTGAAAGCAAATAGTTTTGAAATACTGTAAGGAAAACAAACATATATAAAATAAACAATATATATAAATATTTCTAGAAGTTCTCTTGAAATATCGTGAACAGACGTTCGACCAATCAGAAATAAAGATTTGTCTATATCTTCCAGTTTTGGCCAATCAGAAACAAGCACTTGTATACATATTTCAGGTGTGTCTACCACATATCTTAATAACTATCCTTTCACCTTTCTATAAATGATACTTAGATTTGCATTTGCGTCTTAGTTGTTCTTAGGTGCTGTGAGAAACATTTGTTATATATTACCTAGGTATTATCGTATAAATTGTTACAAGAATGAGTGGTCAGTGTATTAGAGATAAATAGGGCCCCTTGGCAAGAAAGCTCGCCCCCTTGAGTGATGCAGCAACTTATATCTACGTGTACCTCCTACATGCAGTTAGAATTCTAAAGCAGCATGTCGAATGTTGTGTCTCGCCGCGGTTTTCAACGAACTTAAAGAGTTCTGGTTTGGCCAATGGCCACCAATTAATATTGCTACCAAAGTGTTTACCATCCTCTTAGGTATTGATTAAGACCAATATCGTCTCTCTATGAATTACCGTTCCCATGATATTGGCCAAAAATGGCCGATTTCCAGAGATTTAAGGAGCATTATTTGAGGAACCGTAAGTCATAGAGAGGTCATATTGGTGTTGGTCAATATCTAAAAGGGTGGTAAATATTTTGGTAGCAAATAGTAACCGGTGGCCACTGTGCAACTGGCCATCAATTAATATCAGTACGAAAATGTTTAATGTTCTATTAGGGATTAACACTGATATCATCTCTCTATGACTTACCGTTCCTGTGATACTGACTAAAAAAGTTCGAATTTCTAGATATTTAAGCAGTCATATCTCGAGAACTATAAGTCATAAAGAGATGATATTTTGTTAATTTTTGCGAGAAAGAGAAGAGGGTGCGGATAAAAAGATTTACCTTTACATCTAGGAACAATTACAGCTATCCTTCCCGCTAGATCTCTCCATTCTTTTAAAGTTCGTTCTGGCAATGCTCTTAGAGCATTCTCAACTGTTTTATCCTGAAGATATTTACCGGACAGTGTACATTAGAAAGGTTTTGGACCTGAAATTGGTTTGTGGGCCTGAAAAGGGCCTCAGTTCTTTAATTACTGTGTATTTGCTTCACTCCCAGAGAGATAACAAAGCGTTTCCGTTAGCCGACTGTCGGCAAAGCGTGTTCAACGTATATGGCCAGAGCAAATGTTGAAAACATTCTCAAGATGGGTGCTGGTCCCTCCTTTGTTTGGACACGAATGAGGTTCGTGAACTGTACGTTTTGCTGTTTTAATGCATCTCTGATGTTATCTATGTTGGTTGTGGTTGGAACACCTTCTTCAGGAAAGCAATGCATCTCAGCAATTCTTCTCTGCAAAGCTTATTCTTCTCCGTTGTGCACTCTCCCAAATGTCACCAGCAACTGTATGTCAGACTTCCTCAGGTTCTGTTAAAACCCCGAACGAATTGCGGATATAATAAACCAATAATAGAACAAGCCAATGAGGAACGAGAATCACAACGAGCCAATCAGGATCGAGAATTAATCGCAAGTTTTAGTGAGGAGGGTAATATAAACAGGAAGCAATAAACTGGAGAAACATAAGTGAAACTTTCAGAATGGAGTTTACATTGACGAAAACAGAAAAAGGTGTACCTTGTGTATTAATGGGAGGCTTTAAGTATCGTTTCTTTCGCCAAGGAAAAAAAGGCTCAAATTGGAGGTAAGTTAATGTAGTACATAATTTTTGCATGTATATAAGCCTATAGCTTGCTAAGTTATGCAAAGCCTACATTAGTATTTTCAGTAGTCAGCTTGACCTATATTTTAGTAAGTTCTGTAAGCCTATATTAGTATTTATGCTAGTCAATAGGATCCATATATACTTTGTTAAAAGATGTAACACACTATTAGTATTAATGTCGGGAAGTTGGACCTATATTTTGTTAAGTGATGTAACCTATATTAATATTTATGCCATTCAGTTGCTTCTATACTTTGTTAAGTAATGGAAAGTTACATTAATATCCATGTCAGTCAGTTGGGTCTATATTTTGTTAAAATATGTGTCTAGTCCCTATTTTAATATTTATGCCAGGCAATTTGTCCTATACTTTCGTAAGTGAATAAGTAAGCCTGCATTAGTATTTATGTCAGTCAATTGGACCTATACTTTGTTAAAAGGTGATGGAAGATATAACATTTTTGCCAGTGAAATAGTGAATACATTTTTCTTTAAATAGTAAGTTTAGAACACGTGATACGATTTAATTATTATTTCCTTTCTTTCAGATGTACTAAGAAAAGCTGTAATGCTAGTATAACAATGGATGAAAATACAAGTGAAGTTTTAGAAAGGAAAGATATTCATAATCATTGTGAAGATGAAGATGGTGTTCAACGGCATTTTCTTAGAGAGAATTGTAAGCGACGAGCCACTGAACAATTGAACGAGAAGCCAAATAAAATTATAAGGCAGGAAGTTTCAAAATTGGAACATCATGACACACTTGATCATAAAGAAATTAAAAGATGCCGAGACGTTATTTATAAAAATCGAAGAAAGGTGACTCCTCGTCTACCCAGAAACACCGTAGAGGCTATACAGCAAATGGTTCAGAAGCAGGATGATATAGCAATTGACGGAGAAAGATTCATCTTTGTTGATGATGAAGCTAATATAATTCTTTTCACGTGTAAGAAAAATATCGAGTAAGTATAATTTCATTTATAACCATTAACTTTGAAATGAGTTTCATTTACAGCATCAAGAAGTAGAATAGGAAGTAGTTGCTTGAACAGAAAAGTTCCTTTTTCCGTCTTATTTCCAAATTATAGTAAAATAGTTTTTTTTTTTTTTTTTTTTGATTCTCACAAAATATATCGTAACATAGCATTTCACCTAACGATATGACACTACAGTCTTGTTTACTATTTTCTTTTCTGACACTAATCTTATTTTCTTTTCAGTTTTCTGTGTGAGTTCAGCGGGTTAGAAGTATTTGCAGATGGAACTTTCACTTATGCTCCTAAGCATTTCACACAGTTATATACAATACATGCATATAAAAATGGATATTATCTACCTCTATGTTTTGCATTTTTGCCGAAGAAAGACAAGAATACGTATGTGGCCATGTGGAAGATGATAAGAAACTTAGACAGTAGATTCGACTTGAAAATCATTTACGTTGATTTTGAAACAGCTGCTCACGAAGCCATCAAGAATGTGTTTCCAAATTGTGACATTCGTGGCTGCAGATTCCATTTGGGACAAACATGGTGGCGGAGGATTCAAGCCGACAATGATCTGCGACAAGCATATATGGATCCAAAATCTGAACTAGGTATTATTGATATTATTATGGTCTATTATTCTTTATTATTAATTTAATAATACCATGTGGACTTTGTTTTGTTATATATTAATACAGAATACAGTTGAAAATAGAATCTTATTCTGTTTGACTGAAGAATCTTAATTCAGTCACCATTCTTAAAAGCAAATAAACTGCTGTTCTAATAATGTACGAAATGAAGAAATTATAAAGCCAACAGTAAGATCCATCAATTTCACTACTTTCCCAATGCTTGCTTATTCTAACAAATTATTATTATTATTATTATTATTATTATTATTATTATTATTATTATTGCTTTTCTTACAGGTTCATGGATAAAGGCATTTTTTGGGTTGCCATATTTACATCCAACAGAAGTATCAGATGCCTTTACTCAACTAATATCAATGACGCCGGATGATACAGGGCATAAATTTTCCGATTACGTCCTAGAAAACTACATAGAAGACGGTTGCAAGTAAGTAGCTTCCTTTTGAATTTCATCTATAGTAGCACATGCTTCAATAACTCTTAATACTGCAAAAACTGTTGTCCTAGTTTGAACACAACATTAATGGTTGTGCTGATATGGTATTTTCTCTCAATGCAACTTAATTATAGTGAAATTTTCTTCTGTCTTCATGTAAGACGTAGATTAAAATGCAGGTTTTGATAGTTGTAAACAAATTACGGGCCAAGACTATAAATATTTCTTGAATCTAGTGTTATAAATGTTTTAGTGTTTTATATAAATTGTCAATAATTGTGTGCATGAACTAAGGATCTTTTTATTTTATTAATTTTAGGTATCCACCTGTCATGTGGGCGTCTATACCATCCACGATGCGTCGGACGACAAATGGACCAGAAGCTTTTCACAGACATTATAATAGTCAATTTTACTTCCCTGCTCCTGATATTCATACGGTGATTTCTGCTTTGTTAGAGATCCAAACGGAAACTGCCATGAAAATAACGTCCATATTAAAAGGAATTTCAAAGGCCCAAAGACCAGCAGAAGTCAAAAGGAGCGAGTTTGTCATGAGGAAGTATGCTGAGTTCAGGAATTCGCAGAGAAACTATGAGAAGGCACGTATGACATTTTTAAAAGCTGTAGGATTTAAATTTCAAGCATTCAAACTGTAAAATGAAATTTTCTGTAAATAAGTATGTTGCTTTGTAAATATTAGAATGCAATAAAATATATCTCATAAAGGAATAGCTTTATACATTTCATTTCGATGCAAAATTTCACACAATTCCTTAAATCCTGTTGTTGGCAACGTCGCGGCGGAAATTTGCGCAATTTCAGCACTTTCTGCTCCTCGTTAATAAGACATAAATTACTTAGATTATCAACGATCTAATCTTTAGAAAAATTTGCGCAATGTCATTGCACCCTAAATGAATTGTAAAGAAAAAGAAGGAAAACAACATAAACAATGAGTATCAATGATTGAACTACGTACTTATGTTTGTTTACAACAGCGCCCATTGTGAGAAAATAAAAAGTTCTCTGCAATGTGCTTCTTGAATAAAAGGATATTTATGACCAGCAAAAATGCCATTATCTTGATAGATTTTTGGCGAATTTTGAATATTTTGTTGATAGTAAGTACTTCGATTATCTGTTAGAAGATTCTGTACCATTTTGTTGGGTAGCAATGAAAGTTATTGTAGACATTTCAGTTAATTTCTATTAAACCTTTTGACACAGAAGGTATATTTCTTTAAAACATTTGCCATACTGAAATATTTTGCAGAAACACCCTGATTTTTCGCACAACTGAGACAATGTATATACTCATCTTTATGCGAAATTTGGTTTAGTTAATAATTCCGCAATAGGTTAAAATTGCGAAAATTACAAATTTTTGAAAAGTTCCAACTTCCGCCATTTTAAAATTTATCATAGGATCTTGCTGGCCAACAAACATATATACTAAGGGATGACGAACAGAACAGTTATGTATAAATTTTCACTAAATTTCTTATATGAGGGTTTGTGCAGTAAGTAGCATTGTGAAGAAATGTTTCTTATAAGTAAGCGTATCCATAAATTCCAGGATAGTGCTCATAATGTGCAAATTGCTTGCAGTTCACGAGTTTCCCGCTAGGATGTGTTGTGGTGGTGTCTTGTGAGCCAGTGTGCCGAGTAGCCAGGTTTGAAGTGGAAAAGTTTGAATGTTGCACGTGTTTTCGTGTGTGTGCTGCATTAGCCGTCTGCGTTTTGTCTTATCTCGGTGGTGTGGCAGAAGTTGAAGTACAAAGGATGTGCATCAAATTCTGTGTGGCATTGGCTAAAACGGGAAGTGAAACTTATGAAATGTTGAAACATGCTTTTGGTGATTCGTGCATTAGCCGTAGTCGAACATTTGAGTGGTTTGGACGTTTCAAGAAAGGTAGAACATCGAATGCTGATTATGTTAATTGAATACGATACTCATTTGTTCCCTTGACCAAGAAGGGATCGTACAATGGGAATTTGTTCGACATGTAAGCACGGTCAATGCAGACTTCTACTGTGATGTCCTAAGAAAGTCGCGTGAAAATGTGCGTCGCAAAATGCCACAGAACTGGCATAACGGTAACCTCATTCTCCACCACGACAATGCACCTTCACACCGGTCTTTTGAAGTGGCGCAGTTTTTGGCTGAGAACAACTGACATGGTTTCCCATCCTCCATACTCACCTGACCTGGCCCTGTGACTTTTTTCTTTCCCCCAAGCTGAAGCTTCGGATGAAGGGGCGAGGATTCGACACCATTCCAGAAAGTCAAGAAGAATCGCAGTGGGTACTTGACACTAGTCCAAAAAAGGACTTCCAGAAATGCTTCCAAGCATGGCAGAAACGCTGGGATCACTGTATTAATGCAAAAGGGGAGTACTTTCAAGGTGATAGAGGAATTTAACATCAAAGGAAAGAAACTTTCATTTTACAGATTCAGTTATGGAACTTTTGGATACAGTCTTGTATAAAGCGTACTTAGAAAAGTCGATTTGTATTATTGTTAGACACCATATTTAATAAATGGCGGCAATACATGCATAGTATTTTTCACAGAAGTTCTTTTCTGATGTGTTCTATACGAAATGAACCGAAAATTTAACTTTTGTAATGAACGGTACAGGTTTTATATATTATTCAATGTACTGAGACGAAATTTACGAACGGCCATTTTGTTGACGTCATATCTTGATATTCCCAGGGGGATTTTGAGGATATTAATTATGTTGAAGTACAAACATAAACCTTTCAAACAAACCATAAATAGTTTCTGTATCTTTTCTCTTTTCGGGTTCACTCTTCTATCTACTGTACTATTAAATAAATTTAAACCGAAATTGGTAAAATAAGCATTCCAATTCTTTTCAAAATTCTCAAAATCAATATAAGTACTAAAGCGACGGGATTATGCGGGAACAACGTCAAAAGATTATCGAATAGAATGGTGCATATATGCTTACATAATGTTATTTTCAAATGACAATAAATTATCTTCTCAATTTTGAACCCTGAATGGTAAATATTATTGAAGGAACTTGATGTTACCAAATTCTAACTTACGTATATTACCTGATCAGCGAACGAGTGCGGGCGGCCGGTTTTGGAACTAAAATGCAAGCAACAGTGTTTCTAGCCTGATTACTTGTAATCGATCTATCAAAGTTCATTTTGTCCTGTTGGTAATAAACTACTTCACGCATATGCTCAAGTCAGGGGCAGATCCAGGGGGCGGGGCGATCGGGACAGAATATTTTTTTTTTATTTTAAAAGTAAAACCTAAGAATTTTCACCTTTGTATAATAAATGTAAAATAAAACCTAAAATAGGCAAGCCTTACTTTTTTTGTTTTACGTTGCAGAAGTCAAATAAGGCAATAAATTGCAAGAAATTACCTACATTGGCGTTCTTGCTAAAAAAAAAAAAAAAAAAAAAAAAAAGTCCACCTTAGAAATCGCAGGTGGCCATTTCTGTTGTAGAAATTGCAGACAATAACTACTTCTCCTTTTCTAAAGTTGTTTTATATTTATTTTTCTTTCTTTCTTTTCTTTTTTCTTTCTTTTTTTTTTTTTGCAATACACTCTTACCGTGATTTGACTTCGAACGACCCTCCCTCCCAAATATTCATCCTGGATCCGCCCCTGGCTGAAGTTAACACAAACAATTTCAAAAGTTCTTGAAGTTATTTGCAGAACATCTTAAGTAACAAACAAAAAGCAAGAACAACAACAAAAAAATAATCCCCTTCGTATTAATTTGCGAACAAACTAGCGAGCAGCATTTTACAGGCTGCTCCTGTTTTATAATGATAGCCAATAAAACGTAGTCAATTTTTATACAATCTGCTTAATCCATGATAGAAGCTCACTGGATTGTAAATTGTGCTATGTTCTTAAATTGGTAATTTCCATTCATGTATCACTATTCACAATACATTCAAGAGATTAGAGACATAACATCACTGTAACTTCTAAAAACGTTGGATACACTGCAGAGTGAAACTCTCCGCTCCCCCGTTCCACCGCGCTTGACAAGAAACTGATGTAAACACAACACCAGCGCCATCCTCCCAAAACCGCACCGCTATCCTGGCCAGGTAATACTCGATATTACTCTTGTTTTTCTAAGACGCACTGTGTCATGTTAGATACTGTGTAACGTTGATGAATTGATTAATTAGTTTATATTTAATGACCCTTTCTAGTAGTATATATATATATATATATATATATATATATATATATATATATATATATATATATATATATATATATATATATATATATATATATATATATATATAAGAGGGTAATTTAAAATGCAATACGAAACAGTACTCTAGTTTTAAGTCAAATTCAGCATTTTTCCTCTTGCGGAAATCGGTATTATATATGGTGATTATAATAGAAACAACATAAATATTTCTTCTTGAATTTCCATAAACGTTATGTTATTTCAAAATGTATAACAAAAAACAAATGAACTATTTTATTTGTTAAGAAAATCTTGCGGAATTATTTGATGTTATAATTCAGAGGTAGTGACCACGCCAACTTTAATTGTTTAGAAAGCTAAACTGGGCGCAGATAAATTTTGGGGGAGACAGCAATATTTTTTTGTATACCAAAACTAACAGTTTTATATTACTTGACCCATATTAGAACACAACGTATTTAGGGACTAGTTACGGGGCGGACAATGTCTCCTGGGATGCTCGCTCCCTTTTTTCTCTCTAGCGTAATTACTCAGAGTATAATAGTTGGTTAATTATATCTTAGTGTCCTAGGAGCACGCAATTAAAAAAAACACACACACACTTGATCTTCTCTAGGATTTTAACACACGATTAATGAACTAATCGCCCAAATCGCTTGACTACTTCTCACACTATATCAAATCCACTTTGTGTAAAGTAGTTCTCTGTTTCACACTGCGTTTTGTTAACAGTCAGATAGATTGAGTTTGCGGCATATAATTGGAAATTAAATATCTTGCAATCAAATGTATAAACGTATTTTTCGTTCATGTCACATTTTCTTTCACGCCACAATAAAAGAAACAAGATGAATCTGTGAAATGATGAAGGGAATTAATTAACTAATGATCGACAGGGTCATATGGGCTCGTCAAGACTTACATGAATTTTTTTTTTTTTAGCTAGTTAACATCTTTTGAGCAACCTCAAGACACAGATTAACGTAGGTAAGTCGTTACTATATTGGATTTTCAAGCAGAAGATCGGGGTTGAAGTCCACGCAGAAGTAAACTTTTTTTTAACATACTTCAATTTCAATCCATACTGAATGTGATAAGAAAGGTCTTCTCCTGTAAAGATGAAAAGACTTGAGGGAATAAGGCTGGACTGGAGTAGGACTATAAATGGAAGCAAAAGTTTACAAACTTATTTCCATCAATTGCTTCAGATTTGATATTTTCAGTTAATTTCAACCATTTTGTAGTTCGTGTATGAGCAGTGTTTTTTTTTTCATTCTTCTTATACGCAGTATGTAGTGAAATAATCAAGGGCGCCCATGTTGTGGTTTCCAAGGGGAGGGCAAAAATAAGCGACGTTTCGAATTTTGCTGTAACTAATGTAAAAATTCTATTGGGTTTTCGATATTCCCAAGTAAAATTCCTCTTGGGGGGCGAGCGCCCCACCTTGCTTCCCCTGATGGGCGACCTTGGAAATAATACATTATACATACAAGAATTATAGTGTCTTTGATGTGTGCCTCTCATTGGACAACATGTTCCAAACAATAGAGATGAATCTTAAAATGGAGAGTTTATCTTCGTGCATCAACACAGGATTACAGTGCTTTCAGTGCTTCACAGGTTTACAAATGTTGTTCCCGGCTTGAAATGTTAAGTGTAAATTGGGTTGCAGCTATTCAGGCATTTGCGACATAGCCTCAACATAATGGAGTTATAGCAGGCAGGGGGTTCATTTACTTCTGAGATTATCTGTACAATACTCCATACAACATTTGATCTGTCTTTCTTCTACTTTCAAAAGACTTCGTTCGCCATTCCTATCCTTGCTTGTCTAGACCAAAAATATACTGTAAACAAGGCGCCTGTTCCGTCCTTCCACCTTCCGTACTTTATCGTTGATATATAAACTGATTCTTTCAGTTATCAATTTCTTTGCCTTTACAACGCTTATCTCATCTCACGTAGTTCATCATTTTTCTTCAAGTTAGTAATATTCTAATTTTCGACTCAAATTTCGCAAGAAGAGAGCTCTGTAGGAATTTCTTCCAAAAAGAAAAAAAAAATATTTTTTGTTGACATCTTTATCTAACTCAACTTCCAATGATTCTTTCCTGTTATTTGTTTCCTCTAACTTACTTGTTGTTCATATATGAATTTCTTTGAACTCTCATCTTCCCATTCAACCCAAACTTTTTCATCATTTCTCAGCTAAATGCCAAAGGCTTAGATTTAGGTTAATTAATATTTAAGATTACATTTCGTTCTTTTTCGCTTTGTTTTTTTTTATAAATTTACACAAGGATTGTTAATAATCTGTAACAATTAAGCTGAAATTTATTCTTGTACATAGCTCTTGGTGACAGAACTAAAATTAATAATGTTTTATCTTCATGTCTTCGACGGTAACGCCTTACAAAAGGCAAAAGTATTCGTTCTTACGAAATGCTGTTTGAAAGGTAAGATTCTATGATATGATTCAAGTAACCATTTTATACTAGAAAGTGTCAACTATTTTCTTTTCAAATCATTTAGTTTCAACCGTTTTCACTCACAATCCAATCCGGGTAAAATCTTACATAATATTCACACATGGGCAAATCATGATCATTTATCTACATGTCTTGTTCACGTATAAATGTTTTTATTTTAATTGTTTGTTAACTTTTGTATACTTGAGAATTTTTCGTGCGCCTTTGGTGAACTTACTCCCGGATTCAACCCCCAGTTCGTCGAATGGCTAACGCGTGGTCATGGTCGGGTTCGATTCTCAACTGGGATAAGTGCTTTGGGTACAAACCCGAGTAGTGATTTTGATCTCAGTTTAAATAGTATACCAGGTTTTATATAGCCTCGGCACTGAAAATGGGCATATATATTTAGATCAACATTTTTTTCTTTTTGCCGGGGCACTTTGTTGGATGAAAGTTAAATGTTCCAAATGACAGGTGGGAAAATCACACTCGTTGCTTCCATCGGTAAAAAGTGCTTAACCAGCACAAAAACTATTTTGTCTCTCATTTCGTGTTGGATAAACACCGTGTGAGTCGATTTTCTCAGTGTTCTTCCGTTTCCTCCCACTTTTCATTCACTTCCTAAGACTTTTTCTCAGGATTACAATATCTATAACATGTCACGGTTTCAGTGATTTTAATCGGACTCCAGAATATCACTATCTTCGGCTGCTTTCAAAAAAAGTGGCCCTGTAGTGGAAACACGATCAAAGTGTGACCATTGAGACTTTTTCTCAGGATTACAATACCTACAACAAATCACAGTTTAAGTCATTTTTACCGAAATCCAGAATAGCGTTATCTTCGGCTGTTTTCAAAGAAGTGGCACTGTAGTGGCCAAACGGTCAGTGATTTGTGGTTATGTCCATTGAAACGTTTTCTCAGGAACGCAAGATCTACAACATATCACGATTTCAAGCAATTCCAGCGAAATCCAATTTCCGTAAGGATTGTGAGAGGTTCTTTGTTATTTCGAAGGAGGCCATTGTCCCTTGCTACTCTTTTCCCGCAAAAACAACAAAACGCGTAATTTCTACTTTGAGGTCATTTTTGCATCGGCAGAGTTTCGTTTATTAAATGTGGCCCTTATAATCAAGGGGACCCGTTTTTGAAAAGGGGCCCTCTGCCCTCATTAACGTATTTTCCGTAAAAAAATGCATATCGATTTATTTTCGGTCTAGTATGTGTCAAGTTTGAAGAAAATCGGATAAGGAGAAACCCGTGTGAAGCTCTCCTTTACACTTTTACTTTTTGGACTTGACGGGTTTTTGCTCCAAAGTCTTCAATCATCAACCATTAATATAAATAATGGAAAATATATTTACTCTTTGTTATATCTTTTAGCGTTTATATATTTTTCAAAATTTTTGCGTAGGCTCGTGCTTACCCAACCTACCCACTAAAGACGCCACTGGATATTGGCCAACAAATTTGGGTTTTGCTCTCAATTGGGCCTCAAAGACAACACAATAATTGGGCCTAGAGCCTGTTGTGTTGTGCTTGAACTAAAATAAAATAAAATAAAATAAAATAAAATAAAATAAAATAAAATTGGTGTAAAGGTCTACCATCATGCCAAATACAAATTTGGTTGAGATCGAATGAATTCCTTCAGTCGGGTCTAGTGAAGGTTTTAATTTCTTCGAAAATTTGATTATGTCCAAACCTCAACTTTGATAGTCAATAATTCGAGAAGCAAAAGCTCCATTTGGCCATATCTAAGATGGTGATAGACCTTGAAACACTTAGTAAGCATATGAAATATTACACTGTGCAAGCGTTTGCTTCCATATTTATTGGTCATCAAAATTGAAGTTTGAACCTAGTCAAAACATAAGTCTGAACTCCAACTTTGATAGATAGTAATCGAAACTCAAAAGTGGACACACAACATCTCGCATGCTTTGTGATCTCCTCAAGCTCTACCACCATGCCAATAATTTTGTTGAAAATCGGATGAGTTACATCAAATCACGTTCTAATGAAATTTCTTGATTTACCGAGTACATTACCAATTTTGATGAACAATAACTCGTTAACCAAGAGTCCTTGCATCATAATATGTCATATGCTTGCTAACCTCGTTGAGGCCTATCTTAATGCCAAAGAACTAAAGATCATGCCACTAGCAAAACGTAGCCACTCTTTGATACATTTCTAATTTGCACTTTCTATACTGATTTCAGGGTGCGAACCCAATAGAACTATTTTTAAATATAGATAAATAGTTTTCAATACCTGGGCAGTGTTATTAAACAAGATACGAAATGTGAACGGCATGTCTAAATCAACGAAAAAAAATGGCGAAAATCTCTAACATGATTGTCACTATTATGATGAGATGCATTACTCTATGAGTACTAAATGAAAAAGTACAAAAAAATACTCACCTTGTCAGATGAGTATCACAATGTACGGAGAAGAAATGTGGATATTACGAAAACAAGATCTATTTGAGTTTTTGGAAATATGTATATTGTGGTGGATGGAAAATCCAGCTGACTGGAATGATAAAGCAACGAGGGTACTGGTCATAGTAAAAGTGCAATAATATCATTTGAAATACTTAAGAGGTTAGGATTTATAGGGGAAAGGAATTAAAACTCTCTGCAGTGTTGTCCACCAGACGAGCGTCTTGTCTTGTATTTTTTTCGAATTCTTGTCTCATCTAGATTCTCGAAGCATTCTTTCTCGTTTCGTCTCGTTTCTCGGAATCCTTTTTTTCTTGTCGTTTCGTAAATTTATGTTCAAACTTTGTCTCAATTTTCTTATTAATTTCATCTGGAAGCAGGCCGGTAGCCAGCCCAAAAATGTAGGGGGGGGCGGTAGAAGTTAGGGGGGCCCGACCCAACCATATTATAGTTCATCACTATATTATAGTTCATTTGCAAGCCTACTAAGAAAATTTTAGGGGGGGCAGTGAAAATTTAAGGGGGGGCCGGCCCATCCTAGCCCCCAGTGTATACGGACCTGTCTGAAAGTTAGCAGAATCCTTCCGCACACGAGATGTCCATGATGGGTGTGACGTAACAACATTTAAAATATATTTATTACTGAAATATATTATATAATGACTTGTTTATTTTTCATCGTCAATAAATACTCTTTAAACGTTGATAAATGCTCGTCATTATGTTTGTACAATAACTTTATCAATTTATAGTTTTTGACCGTGTATCATGTAATACCAAAACAGTATTCGAAATGTAAAACTTGGGTCAACTAATATTGCCCACGACACTCGAAAATTTCTCGTCTCGTCTCGAAAACGAGACGAGAATTGTCATTTCTCGACTCGTCTATAATTTGAAAATTCCCATTTCGTCTCGTTTCAAGACGAGACAATTTTTATCTCGTGGACAATACTAGTTCTGAGTGAGTTAGTAGCGTAGCCAGTAGGTTCAACGAGAGGCGGATCCAGGAGGAACTTCTGCGGGGGGGGGGGTTGAAATACTGCTATTTACAGCTACATTTAAGAGCTCCAAACTCTGGGATGGGTTTTATTTATATATAAAATAAAAGAAAAGTTTTCTTCTCTGGGAGGGGACGATCGCCCCCCTGGATCCGCCAATGGGTTCAACCCAACTCAAACCTTCCTCCCCATTAGTGCAGTGATATCGAAAATGGATTTTGCTTACACTCAGTACGTTCCATTTGTTATCCCCGATGTTACGACGGCATTTTATAAAATGTTAATGATTTCGTTATATTTTACACAATATGTACAAATATAAAGTGAAATTATTTTATCTTAAATTTGCGTGTTCTATTTCTCTTTGGAATACATTTTTCTCCTCATATATTTCATTCGCTTTTATAATGTATCCGAAAAACAAATATTGCTCAGTTATGTTTAAAAAACTTACTTTCCAGAAGCTTTAATTTAACCCTTCATAAAATTCCAGCATATTAGTTATAGGGGAGAGTAGCCAAAATCGCACCACTTTTTACATAAATGGTTTTTAATTGAAACTTTTGAAGAAACTGAAACTGATTTTTTAATCGTATTGAACTTTATAGTTTTCCAATTCTTTCGTAGTGATTTCATAACGATATCTTATCATTATCATGATAAAAAAAAAATGATGATAGTTTAGAATCCTGCCATTGGTGCGATTTACGCAACAGGTTTCCCAAATCGTACTATGTGAAGCCAAAATCGCACCGCCATTTGAATGCATACAAATTTTACAGTAAAGCATATGGGTAAAACAAATTATCACTTCCATGGAATATCACATTATTTTATTCATGTTATATTAAGATGAGGAATAATACATCTTTAAAGAGAAAAAATACTGCAATGTAAATATAGAAAAATCTTTAATATCTTGTAATATTTGACAACATGGTCTTCGTTATAGTTAATTGGCTCAGTGAAGTATTTATATATATATATATATCTTTTAATAATTCCGATCTACATATTGCAAAAATATAAAGTTATATCTAATTATGATAAGTATTTATAGTTCTGCTTAAAAGAAACAAGTCTGTACGTAACAGGAAAAAAGAGGAATTTATTTTTATGAAAGTAAAATTTAGAACTAGTGTTCTTAAAGACGAGGAAAAAGAATCAGAAGTCAGAAGCAACAGTTAAATAAGTGATGCCACCTGGTGAGCTAAAATAACGGGGAGAAATTCACGATCTCCAATAACTCTTTCTTATCAAAATATCTGGTTTACTATATCTTGGTGCTTAGATAAGTAAATAGTTAAAAATAATGAATCCTACTAAGACTCCTTCCACCACTCTGGAAGTCCCTGACTAAATGTTTAAACATCTGACTATCATTCTAGCCCAGCTATCATTCTAGCTGTCTCTGCTTTTTTTTAAAGAAAAAAAAACTATCTTAGGCTCCATTCAGGCTTCAGTCGTCACTTCGACTGTCACTAACTCTAATAAGGAAAAAAAAATATCTTAGCCTCCATTCATGCTTCAGTCGTTACTTCGACTCTCACAAACTATTAGAAAAATTTTGGGGAGACAATCATTCTAGTCGATCCCGCAGATTCACATCCGGCTATCAGTTCAGCCAGCGGAAGGCGTAG
Source organism: Thermobia domestica (assembly GCF_964235325.1). Taxonomy (NCBI): domain Eukaryota; kingdom Metazoa; phylum Arthropoda; class Insecta; order Zygentoma; family Lepismatidae; genus Thermobia; species Thermobia domestica. Next base: position 81,852,608 of record NC_137464.1, read on the forward strand.
GGGTACTGCTAAGGCAGCTTGAGAGCACCGAAACCAGAGAGTTCAATTTAAGCTCTGATGCAGTGTTGCCACAGTACTAGCTCTGGAGTGAGCTGAAAAATAGTACCAAATTGAAACAAAAAGGGCTGAATTCATTATTTTATACCACTGGCTTCGTAAGACGAAACTAAAAGAGGTTAAATTCTAGAACACTCGCTCCCATCTTCCAACAGTCCAAATCAAGAAAGTGCTCTTTTTAAAAATAGCTAAACAAAAGGACTCCGAACAACTGTGGAAGTAGATGAAACTTTTCTCGCACGAAGGAAGTATAACAGAGGCCGCATATTAAAAGGGAAAACAGTTATCTTCTTTACGTATTGTAAGGAAAATAAACACTTGGTATTATGGCCATATATGAGGGAAAATATATAACGAGGCCACATATGAAACGAGGAACAAATGAATCATCTCCGAGTTCGTGCGTAACCAGTGCATTATAATAAAATAATACGAATTACGAATTTTCCACACAAAATTCGTAGCGTTATGCGCTGCAACGTCAAAATGAACGTTCAACAGCATTTTTTAAGAGTCCAATGCACAGTGACAAGTATTTGTTAAATGGTGCTGAATTGGGTAGAATTGTACCAACTTTTTCACAAAAGGGGCTGAAAATGATACCAACGGGCCCGTGGTACCAACGGGCACAGGAATGACAAAAAGGGCTGAATTTGGTACAATTGTACCAAGTATGGCAACACTGCTCCGATGAGATGGGGCTGCCGCTTCCCTTAAAAAGGGGAGGAAAGCAGAAAGAAGGGTCACGATAGTGTCGCCGCTGCGTGGGAGAAAATTTTTAAAAAATAGCTACAAAAAAGGGTTGAGCGATCGGGGGGACACCTGGTGTCTTTTATTGCTGCTGTGGACAGAAAAAGAACGAAAGAAGTTACATGTTAGCTATGCTAACTAATAAACATAGATAAACACAAGATAAAAATACAATTATATTAAAGATAATAATTAGTAATAAAATTTAATCTTTGGCCAAAGATAATGATGTTCTTTATGCAACTGTTTTTTTTCTTTTAATTAACGAAAACAGGGTATTGTAAAGTAGAAATGTAACATACAAATAAAACAAATTAATATTTCTATGATATATCACATTCCTTTATCTCAATGTTATTAATACGAGGAAGAATATATCATAAAAGAAAAAATATCCATATTGTTGATTCAATGAGCAATAATCTATGAGCAATGTTGTTCATGATCGTATGAAATGTAAATGTACCTATATTTATGGAAAACACAGACAACTGCGTCTTATGTGCAGAAAAATCACATTGGAATGCACGTTCATCTCCTGAAACACCCGCACAAGACTCATGTATCCAGACTTTACACAAAACACACAAAACTAAATTTTGTTGACAAAGGATGCAAAACCAATCTTGTTCATTGACTTTAAAAGCCACATTTGAAACACTGCGAATATGTAGCTCGGAGCACCGTGATTTGGTTGTATCTACTTTTCGAATACATTTTTTGGTGTTAAGCTATCCTGAAGCACATGCAGACCTAACTGAACGTTCAGAAAGATTAGGTCTCTCCACACGTTTGGATATTCTTGATTGCCTTCGCCGTTGTTTTTCAAGATACTTTTTGTAAGGACTTCTGTTTTTTGTGGTTGCCTATTGGTAGTCCTACTTCCTCCTGCTGTTGGACTAAGAGCGTCACTTTTATAGACTGTTTCCAAGCGCGATTTTTAGACACCGGAGACATTTTCCATATTGTCGTGTACCCACTTTGTGTGAACAGTAATGAGAAACAAACCAGGAAAAACAATTACACCACGGGAGCTAAAATCGTACTGGTGCGATTTCGGACACAAGGTACTAGTGCGATTTGGGAAACTAGGCCATTTAAAAAAAATTCTTTACGCACCTCACAAGTTAAAAAAAGAATAACTTGAATTTGTCACTATAATATCAATGGTATTTTGTTTATTACTACTTATTGAAACATAAGCTAATTTTCTTACCGCAATTCCTATTCTGCTGTGAAATATCCCGAAAATTAGTAAGGAATATTAAAATATTATTGTATTGCATCTGCACACACATATAACTTACTAAACGTCGTCACTTTACTGTGAAGCTATGGGAGTATGCGTATTTAATTTAACTGCCAGGTGGTATGTTAGTAATACCGTTCTTTTTAAACTGGGGGTGGTGCGATTTAGAACCAGGTGCGATATCGGGAACTCTTCCCTATACTGTATTTCTAATTTTTGTTAACTCTGTCGTACTACATCCACCAAAATTTAACATTTACGAATGCAAATACAAAACATTGGAAAAGAAAATTGATTTTAAAAATAAATGCATTACAAGGTTCCCATATATTTAACCGAATTATTAGTGTGTGCGACTTTGATATGTGTAGTACAAGTAGTCCAAGTTTGAGTTTGGGGAATAAGTTACAGTCTGAGGGAGTTAGATCTGGGGAATAAGGAGGATAATATAGACGTTGAAACTCCTAGATCGTGCAATGCCAGTTGTGTTTGAAGTGCTCGATGGTCAGGGCTGTTGTACTCAAGGAGAGATTTCATTTTAAAAAAAATTCCCGTTGCGTTGCATTTTCAGTTTTGTGAAAAATGCAGAGAAATACCCTACATTAATTGTCTGACCTTTGGGCAGGTAGTCTATGAGAACGACTCCATCCTTATTTCAGAAGAATGTTGCAAACACTTTCCCAGCCGACTTCTGTCTCCTAAACTTCTTGGGTTGTGGGAAACCAGAGTGTCACCACTCCATTGACTGTTGTTTCGTCTCAGGTTCATAGTGGTACAACTATATTTCGTCCATGGTTACTATTTGTGGCAGAAATTGGTCAGCATTGCGACCAACGCGTTCCGAGAAATGCCCACAATCTCTGTTACACGGTTTGCTGAGATTCTGCGATTTTCAAGAATAATATAATGAATCTCATCCGCGATTTTGGGTACAGTCACTGTTTTTGGTCTTTCTGCATGTGAAGCACCATGTTGAGAAATCACATCCAACTGTGCGCCAACTTCTTTACATGTCACGAGAGCCCCGTAGTGGTTCACTAATTTTCTTCCGAATTTGCTTCGGAGACTTTCCTTAATGAAACAAAAAGGGATGGTATCGAAACGAGAAGAGACGAGACTTTGTACAGTCTCGGTCTCGTCTCGGTTGATAAGTAGCGGTCTCGGTCTCGATCTCGTCTCGAGTCAAATATCGCCGTCTCGGTCTCGTCCCGGTCAACAGATGCTTGTATCGATCTAGGTATCGTCTCGAAATAAATAATGTGAAATTAAAATTGTGAAAGTTTTATTCCCGTACAGTCTGTCGTTTCCGCTTATTTTTTGCCTTCAGTCTTTACTTAGAATTATGGTATGATGTAATTATGGTAGCTTATTTGCTAGCGCTAATGCTTTCCATGCGTGTGTTCCAGGTTCAATCATCAGTAGGTGTAACATAACTGGAATAAAATCCTAATAGTAACCCATATTTCACTTTTCAACAATAGACTTTGTCTCATATAGCCTCAGTACTGCCTAGCCTATACAATTAAACACTATTAAATCAACTCCAGTACTATACAGTAGTTTATTTCTTTCCTTTAAATCAGAATTTTTGAATACCTTATAACGGATAACGCATAGCAGCACGAATGTATTAAATCGTACCGAAATTGAAATTTTACAATTTCTCATTTTTTATCCAACACATTCTGCTTTGACTGTCATTTTAAAACAGAATATAACGGTCATTATCTTAACAAATAGGGTAAGTTATTACAACAATATATTTTGTTTCAAATTGATCGAATGCTTTATAATCGTTTTACATCTCAATGTTTAACTGACACTTTAAAACAAGATCTTCCTTAACCATGTGGTGGGAGCTACGGCACTCATCTTTGCTATTTGAGGTCTCGGGTTGGATCACTAGATTCAAAGTCCGATGTTTCGTACAGTTCGCTTCTCACTTTAAGTACATTCTGTTTCTTATAAAGTTTGTAAGGTCGTAATATATTGCATAAGCATATATCTAGTGCCGTAACATAGATTAAGCTAATTCCTGAGCTCCCAGCGGTGCATGTGATCTTTATTCGAGAAAACTAATCGTGTGTTCATTACGTTAAAATTTTATATTGTTTAAAAATTACTTGCGAAACATGGCCATACATATTATATAAGTATATAGGTAATTCGAGCTATCTGTATCTATTTTCTCTCTCTTACCAAAACAAGTGATTCTTAACTTTCTAGTTTTCTTTTGTATTAATTTTCGTAGTTTTGGTGCAACACGAAGGATTGAAGAGTCAAAAATATTTTTTGCTGTACGACTTTCGTTAAATTTTGGATCCATTTTTACCCTAATTTACCTACTAAAATAGGGCCGAATCCCGGATTTCTTGAAGGGGGTGCACCAATAACTACCACTACATTTGATTTAAATTTTTAAGTTTTTAAATGTCTTTAGGCATTTATGGTGTGAATGAGGAATATTTGTTCAGTAAATCCTTTTCCTTCAACCTTTAGAAAATCGACCTAATCTATTGCTTTTGCAAAAGTAAGCTTTCTTTTAAGCCTCAAACGGACACATGACAGCAGAAAGTTTCGGATAATGTTGCTTTTTCACTGCTGGGTTCTCATTTTTGATAGTGTATATTTACAGTGAAGGGGGGTGCATGTGCCCCGGTGCACCTCCTAAATCCGGCCCTATACATACTATATATATATATATGAACTTAAGTGCTAGACTATGCTAAGTCACTTGGGCTAAATGGAGTTAAGAATACTTTTTAATAGACTATGTTCTTTCTAGTGGTGTAATAATGTAAGTCTAAAAGCATCCTATTACTTTGTAACTACTTGTTAGTATAGTTTGAAAAACAGTACTATAGATCTTACTTAAGGAGCCGGTTTTTCGCTTCTCCTGTAAAATTACGAAATTATGACTTTGCTTAGTTTACCTCTGAGGTCCAGATATAATAAAATCATAATCAACCATTATCAATTAAGGTCTTTCCAAGTCTTCTCCATTATGTTTCTGGACTATCTATCTTGAGCATTTCTTGTTCAGGTTACTCGCCAGTTGTTATTGATTTCGTCAAACCTTCTTGTATAAGGACGTTTCCTAGGCATGTTTTATCCCGTGGTATCCAGTCTAGAATTATTTTCGTCCATCAATCATAATTTCTTGAAATATGTCCACCACATTTATCACCACGTTTAAAATTATTTCATTAGTACCAGTCATTAGTTACCAAAGAATTTATTTCTATATATTTGGGCTACAAATAGTTCAAATCCGCCACTTTTGGAGCGCACACACATTACTTTTTGAACTTCGAATCTGACTCAATGATTTAAATTAACACAATGTGAGAACTTCCATTTGGTCTAGCGGTTAGCACGCTTGACTTCGGTTCACGTGGTCCCGAATTCGATTTCCGGTGGGGCTATAGTTGAATGGCCTAAGTGGTTCGAATTCCTCTATAATCAGTAGCTCCGAATCTCCTTTAGCCGCCCTAGCATATCCGTGGGACGTTAAACCAAAGATCAACACGATGAATATTACTAACTGTACCGTAAGTCCTTGAATAATTGCATATAGGTATATGGTATTGATTAAATTTTAGGAGGTCGGTGGTCAAACTGAACAAGTGAAATGTAACCAGGGTTTAATTAGAACTTTTATTTAAGCGCGGTTTTGTGTACATAGACCTAAGGCTAAGGGGAACAACTAGTGTTACTGAGAAGTTATCAGTTACGTTTAATTTCAGTTACAATTTGCATTTACATGTATTGCTGGCAGTGGCGGCGGTTGGACGTTAAAAGTGAGGGGGCAAGACATGATCTGAATATTTGTATATAAATGTTAGTTTTCCTGGTTGTTTCTAACATTTTGTTTGACGAAAGGTTGTATAACTAATAGGATACTATATTTTCAGTTAAAATACCGTATATTGTATATAATAGTTTATTAAGTAAATTGAGAAGAACAACGCAAGTAGATACTAGCCCTTTGTACTCTTAAACAACGAAAGTGTAAGAAGAGATTTGATTCCTTGCTCATGAACATCTTAAAATTCTGTCTGGAAAATTGTGTGATTAGATTATTTAATAAATTTGCAAAACAAATAAATAGAAAGGATAATATTAATCATAGTAATGAATAATGATGCTTGTTTTGCAAAAGTTATATTGAAACTGAGGATTAATGAAAAACTTAATATTTAATTCCACACATGATATTAAATGTATGTTATTACTCTTAGAAAATGAAAGACAGTAAATACTACAAGCATATGCTACGACATTTAAAGAAATATTTGCTTTTGCAACTTCTTGAAATATGTTCGTTGCCATTAGGTGCAGATTTCACTTTCTTGGAACACATCAAAACACAACAATACTTACAATCCACACTTCAGTTATACAAAATAAACTTAAAACCTAGAATTATGTTCAATTTACTAAATTTTATTGTATATACACTCGTACATCCTTAAACACAACACTTCACTCGTATATTACACTACAAAACAATGGAAAAAGTAGAAGTTGTTTCTTATCACGCTCTTTTTAATCGATATTCCTTACTTTAGAAAGAAGAAAAGACATTTTAGGAACTGTCAATTTTTGTGCAATTAAAGAATAACTTGTGAAATAGGCCCTACTTTTTTGCATAATGTTCTTTCGATTAGCTTCAAAGCGGCTCACTAACATATCGAGCCCTTGTAAGAAGAAATGAAAGTATGCTGAAATTGTGCTCCAATAGGTTATTTTTTGGGGTTATTTTCTGTGGCGATTAAAACGCAATTACTGTAGCTTTCTTTACTCCACGGGAAGACAACCAATACGTATTCACGCAACAGCAAATATTATATGGCAGCATTTTTTCCTATTAATCAGTAACACATATAAAATCGTTACATTTCCAAATGAAACTATATACATTAATTGGTTACTTAAAAAAAGTGCGGGGGCAACTGCCCCCTTTGCCCCCCCTAATCGCCGCCCATGATTGCTGGAACCAAAACTTTGACATTAGCATTAACATTATAAAGACTATGAAAATCGTCGTCTTTTGAAAACATCTTTGCATCATAAAACAAATTCGAGTAACTTTAAAATATTTTGCAGTTTAGCTACATTATTTGCACTATATTTAGAATAACATTTAGCAATTTATTTAAGTTGGCAGCACTGCTTAAAATAATGGAACTGCTACTTGTTGTAATTAAAACCACCAAAAACTATTGTTGTAATATTTTAGAAGCAAATGAATGCAAGAATCATTATAAACATTTAACACAAGAACGTTATTTTGAGTAGTACAGTAGAGCGTCGATTATCCGAACGTCGGTCAACCGAACGACCACTTAACCGAACTGTGTACTCGCTCGCACCTGTTACTCTCCACCCTACCGTCCATCATCCCCCTCACTCCCAAACCAAGTTTCCCACAGTAGTCGCCGCACTGAGCCACCGCTGGCGGAACATTTCTTCTAATGAGGCCTTCATAAGGCGCTGCTGACCGGCCAAGCCGCCACAAAATGCGTATGTAATATGTACATATTTTTGTTTAATAAACTGTACCACATACTATATATTCCTACTAAAGTTGCCTTTGTACGTTACTTTGTAATACTTAAAGAGATGCCTGTTTTTATGAATAAATTTACTGTACAGTACTTCTTTTTGGCAAATAAACATGTACAGTTCGATTATACGAACAAACCAGTTTTCCGAACACCCATGTCCCCCAATTACTTCGGATAATCGACGCTGTACTGTATAACAATTACTATTCATGTGTTTGGTATCCCTAAAATGGTTTGAAATAACAATTGTTGTAAATGACATTATGATCATTTAAGTCTTTTAGAAGCATCTACATGATGAGACGTGATATGTCAGCACGTTTTCGAAGTAAAGATTTTAAAAAGTGTTAAATTTTTCATTTCTTGTAACTTTGTTCCTTCCTTCATTCGAAATACATTATACCATGATCATAGTATTTGACGCTAAGATACAAATGATCCGCATTGCACCGTCTATGCCATTTGAGTTATTAGAGATTTCCAAAATGATGTTAGTGATACTATATTGTCCTTTGTTACACTGAATAATGTATATGGTACTGTGGTTTTATTTAATATCTAAATTATAAATAGGCAATACCTTTCATAGTGCAATTTGAGAAAATACGACTTTATGGTTGACAACACTGCTTGTTTATCTAGTGGTATTGCAGAGTATCTAGAAGAATTTTCCTTTCAATATTTCACATAATGTGGTACAAAATTTCAGCATTTTAATATATATATATATATATATATATATATATATATATATATATATATATATATATATATATATATATAGCCGCAGGTAAGAAACATTTGTGTTGTACGTGCAATGCAAAAAATGATCACAAATTTATTTCGAGAGGGCTTGAGCCCCATACTTACCCCCTAAATACGCCACTTTACATCAGTGAACCATTCTCATATTAACTCACGCAGCAACGAAACAAATTTTGAGTAAAGGCAAAATAGCTATCAATATTCGAGACGAGACCGAGACTTGCGAGATTGACCTAAGTCTCGTCTCGATTTATATATAAAGGTCTGTCTCGGTCTCAGTCTCGTCTCGGTATATAGAAGGCCGTCTCGGTATATAAAAGTCCGTCTCGGTCTCGGTACCATCCCTAAAATAATAATAATAATAATAATAATAATAATAATAATAATAATAATAATAATAATAATAATAATAATAACGGGTGATCTGATCTCCATGATCGTGACTTTCGTTGATTGGGCATACATGATCACTTCAAAGGCCTGAGAAACACAATAAGAATTTCGTTATTAAGAAAATTTGTATTTGTACAAAGTAATGTTCTTTAAAACTGTAGGTATACAATTTCATCATTCTACCTGTACTCTTTCTGGGTTGGGCTACGAACTTTTCGCCTCCCGTCGTATGATAAATGTTTAATTTTACAAATTATTTTGCTCAAGGGGGTTTAAACCCCCTTGAGAAATATATTATGAAGAAATCAACACTTACTATATTTAGAAAAATGAAATTAAAATCTTTGTTTTACGGTCCACGGTTATGTCGGCTAGGCTAAAAGAGACGGTGATGATGAGAAATAAATGAAATGGTGGAATGAAGAAAGTGAGAGGAAACGGGAGAACCCCGAGAAAACCCATACACATGGTGTTTGTCCACCACAAAGTTCACTTGGAGCGAGCTGGAATCCAACCAAGGACTCCATGCACCAAAGGTGAACGCACTACCACTGAGCCACCGCGGTGCCTTTTACTATATAAGGATATACAAAAATCGTACTTCTGAAAGGATATAGGATTGAATGCTTGAACTCCCCGTGATAAAATTCTACGTACGCCACTATCCATTTTAATATCCCAGAGGGCTCCATGTTCTGTACTAATATAGAAAAGTCCGAAAGTCTTGTTACCCCTCTTGTTCCAGCTTGTTTAGTGATCCAGAACATGAGTATGGATACCACCATTATTGTAACCCAATATGAGGTGGCGCCATGTCCTGTATGAAATTTTCCGCCGCTCCAAATTTTTCTTGCTCAGAAAAAAAACACTCCCCTATTCCGACAAGGTCAATAAATTGCATTTTCGTCTGAGAAGAAAACTTTGCCTCTCACAAACACTTTGAGCAAATTTTAGCAAGCTTCATGTCTTCGTCGTGTGTTCCGCTCTCATTTACGAATGTTGGCCTAAAATATGTAAATTCAAGACCATTTTGATGTGTTCACTATAGTCATTTTTGGAACTTCAAGTTCACAGTATCTTTTCCGCAATGATTTTTTTTATTACTTGGGGAGAGGGCAGTGGTACTATTCAGCCGGTTCGCACCGGTTCCCTAGAAACGGTTGTTAAAATATTTCGAGTTTGCAGAACCGTTTCTTATATACAGACATAACAATAAATTTTACCCAGTTGTCAGGAAGAGTAAATCTTAGTTTAACTATCTTTGTTGTTAAAAATTCTTACAGTTACAGGGTTAAACATATGATCTCTCAGAACAAGATATAAGCATTTATTTCTTAATCCCAAGTGTTCAGATATAATGAATGAGAAGTGGGTTCACATGGGTGTAGTGGTGAGGGCTATTTATATTTGAAACGCGTACATATCATTATCAAAAAATTATCGATCCATTGCTGGATTAAGGTCTTTCCAATACTTTTTGACAACCATCTATCTTGCATAATTTGTTTCCAAGATATTGGCAGTGCTACCTAGTTTTGTGACACCATGTTGTATTAGAATGCTGTGTACGTCTCTATTTGTTATTTGTGGTATCCAGTATATATATAAAACCAGTTGTTAAAAATAGAATAACACCACTGGGGAGGGGGAGATCTCACCACAGAATCCACCACTGTTTCGCATGTTTCTTGTCATGTTGATGGTCGACCGTCCTTTTCTTATAAAAAGCAATATCGTTTGCTGCCCATGCATGTACTTGCCAGAATACATAATTCCACACTGTAGGCAGTGTTGAATTCAGACATATTCACCCGGGGGGAGTCAACTCCTCGGGGGGGAGGGTTGTTTTTCTGATTTTTGCAAGAAAGCAGCATATTTAACAATTCCATTCACATCCACATTTTACCTAATATTGAGACTAATTGCTGCTAAATATTCAATAAGAGATTATAATTTTAAAAAATCGTTTAATTTTATCTAAAACATTAAATAAAGACTGGCAAAAATATTTTACATTGAATGTTAACTGCTATTTACAGTAACTATTTTTGTTATTATTTCCTATATTCAGTAGTTACTACTCGAGATGTAGAAGTTTTTAAAAAGATTTAAATTAACTGAAATATTTTTGTCCTAAAACAAACCTACATTAGAATATCTTAACAAAAAGTTATAATCCTTTCTCACACTTCTGATTCTAAATCAAGCATATTAGCCTTGGTTTCTTCACTACATACACATCAATACTTTAGTTTACGAAATCTTCAGTAAAATTAGTGCCGTGTCGTGGAAAATCAGCGCTTGGCGTGAGAGTATACGATGGCACCCTTATATATGAGTGAGGTCGACAGACCAGCCGCGAAAGGTGAGAAAATTTTAAAAAGTAAACCCTGCTTTTCCTTGATTTTGAGCACTTTTCATTACTTTATTCCTTTCATTTTATATATATGCACATGTGCACATGTGTTTCATTCCTCTGTTTTTCTTTCTTTCTTTTCTTTTCTGTTTCCCTTCCGAATTTTACAGCCCCATTACTTCATTACTTCGGCGCCCGGGGCCGTCGCCCCGCTTGCCCCACCCCCATGGCACGGCACTGAGCAGGATCTTTATCACCTTCAATAGCAATCTTTTACTCATATACTACTATCATATTGATAAATTCTAAATAAATCTCTAACCAAGGAGGGATAACTGTTCCTCCCTGATCCCTCTAAATGACGCACTCTGAATCTCACCCTTTAACTGACTTATTTTTAATTAAAGAAAAGTGTGTTTACTTTAACAATCGTAAAACACATTACGTCTGTTACTTCCGATTAGTGCTCTCAAACGGGTCGGGTTACGGGTCGGGTCGGGTCAGGTCAGCTCGGGTCGGGTCAGTCGGGTCAGCTCGGGTCGGGTTATCGTGTCGGGTCACTCGTGTCGGGTTGTCGGGTCGGGTCAGTCGGGTCAGCTCGGGTCGGGTTATCGGGTCGGGTCACTCGGTCGGGTTGTCGGGTCGGGTCAGTCGGGTCAGCTCGGGTCGGGTTGTCGGGTCGGGTCAATCGGGTCAGGTCGGGTCGGGTTATTCTGGTCGGGTTGTCGGGTCGGGTCAATCGGGTCAACTCGGTCGGGTTATCGGGTCGGGTCACTCGGGTCGGGTTATCGGGTCGGGTCAGAAGGGTCGGGTTGTCGGGTCAGTCGGGTCGGGTCAGTCGGGTCAGTTCACTTTGGTCAACTAAGTTTAGGTTGAGCTTAAACTTGGCTGGAGTCGAAAACTGCTGTATTACACTACCTGCGTAATTAAAAATAGCAATTTTCAATTGATTTTATAGAAGCCATAAATGTATTTTGAACACTTGCAGCTAGTGTTTTTATGGTAAATGCTTATTTTTGTACTTGTATGTACTTTAATTTTTAAATGTGGAAGATTGATTTTACCAATCGACTGTAATATTAATATCTACGCCAATATGGAGTCTGGATTTAGAACAAAACTAGAAGTTGTTTAAGCAAGGTCAAAAGAAAGATTGGACATGGACGACCAAGCCCAAGCAGGGCCGCGGTAGCTCAGTGGTAGAGAATTCATCTCTGGTGCATGGTGTCCATGGTTCGATCCCAGCTTGTGTTAAGTAGGCTTTGTGGTGGAGAAACGCCGTGTAGTGGGTTTTCTCGGGGTTCTCCTGTTTCCTCCCACTTTCTTCATTCCACCATTTCATTCATTTCTCATGGTCACCATATCCCTTAGCCTCGAAGCAGAATCGAGGGACCTTAAACTCAGGGGTGTAGCTAAGGGGGGGCCATCGGGTCCAGGCCCCCCAAATGGTTTCCTGCCCCCCCTCAAATGACCAGCTTTAAAAACATCATAGTAAAATTATCTCGCTTCCTTCATTTAAAAGTAACAAAGTTATTGACAATTAATAATATACGGTAAAATAGTATGGAGAAATATTGTTTTTCCATACCGATCGAAAAATAGGATACATTTTTGTGACAGCAGATTACACAATTTACTGCGATTTATATTTGACAGTTTAAAGACAAACATTTTAAACAGATATTATAAATACAGCCATAAAACAAAGGTACTAAACTGATTTGTAAGTACATTATATTTTTATATGCTTCAACAAGTATTTTAAAAGACAGAGAATGGAAAATTTGGTGAGAAACAATGTTTTTATTCAGTTTGGATTTCATTCGCTCTCTTTTATTTCTACTCAGTGTAATAAAATAATTGTTTTTTTTTAGTCACGAATAATAAATAAATATTTTTGTCAGGAAACTATAAAGAAATTAAGTGAAATTTAAAGAAAATCAATCTTGTGTACATAGGTTCTGTATACAAGGTCTTAAATTTAAATAAAAAGGTAACCAAGAAAAGTTTTGTTGCTTTCTCACCCACCACCTTCGAACATCGATACGTCACCTAACCTGGAAGATCAAAAATAGTCCCCATCAACATCGACGACCTTCTGAAAACGTTCCTGAAGGCCATGGAATTCATCGCGGTAGAAGTTGGTGGGCCGTGAAACGAAGAAGGTATCAGGTGCATTTTGGACTTTTACTAGGGATTTGAATTGGCGGCCTCTAAGGTGATTGTCCAAAGAATGGAACAGGTAATAATAGGACGGTGCAATACCCGGGGAATATAGTGGTTGCAATATTGTTAACCATCCAAGGCGGAGAATGGTGTCCTGAGTCATCCTAGCCACGTGGGACTTAGCGTTGTCCCGTAAACGAGGACCCATTTGCAATTCAGAAGTGATGGCTTCAGAGTTTTGAGTTTTTGTTGAGCACAGCTCAACTGCTGACACTACACAGTTGCATTGATACTCTGACCAGCTGGTAGCAGTTCCCGATGCACGATGCACCAAACACACAGAAGGACCTTCTTCTGGTACAGTGCTGGTTTCGGCTGTTTTGAAATCGGTTCATGGGACGCTAACCAATGATGACGGCGCCGTGGAGCTTCGTATAGGACCCACTTTTTATCACATGTCAACGCCCTGACCAGAAATGGCTCCGAAACAGTAAATAAACGTTTCGGACTGCCGCGTTGCCTTCTGGCCCGGAGTCAAAACATGTGAGACCCAACTTGTAGTGCTTCCCAACTTGATGGATGTGCTGCCGAATGGTTTCTCCACACACTGAATTGTAGTCCCAGTTCCTCTTTGTACGTACATGTGTTGGTCTTCTGGCATGTGGTGTTTTCGGGTGTTTGGTCATCGTTCTTAAACTGGTTAAACCATCGCTGCACTGTCCGCGTCGTCACGACACCCTCAACAAAGGCCTGGCATATTTTCTGTCCCGCTACAGCGGCGTTTGACCTCCATTTGAACTCGTTCAGCATACATGCTCATATGACGCTTTGTGGATGTCCCATGTTCCCTCTGTCTTTACGCAAGTTCACTGTGTATCTGAATTGCCACAACCAGGTAGTATGTTGGATATACCCACACCAACAACTGACGTTCGCTTTATCTCCACTCGCATTCAACTCACGGTGTGAGGTCCAATTGAACACAGACCTCCACGAAAAGGGACAGAACTTTCTGGTTATTTTTATAGTTATGCACAAAAGTATAGCGTTTGGTCCCGGGCAGTAGTTCTTGATTAAGCATAATAAAAACTATCTTGAATATAGACCTAATTTATGGATAATAATAATAATAATAATAATAATAATAATAATAATAATAATAATAATAATAATAATAATAATAATAATAATAATAATAATAATAGTAATAATAAATAAGATAAAATAGTGTTTTTAGTTTTCCAGAAGGAAACCAAAATTTTCCTTTCTTTTAGGCCTGAAAAACACTAGCAGCAACACATTTTTTGCTTTGTACATTGTAGCCGCCCCCCTCAAAAACGACGGGCCCTTCCTACACGAACCTGCTGGCTACACCCCTGCTTAAAGTGAATATTTCATTTTATTTCACCAAGCCCAAGGACATCGATACAAGAACAAGATAAAGATTGGATATGCAAGACGAATTGCATAGTAATCTTGCTCTTGGCCTTGTTTTGGTGATCACCAAGTAGCGATGAGCGTATTTTCTAGCTTTCCGTATAGTATGAAATACCATAATCAAAATCACACTTGGTCTTCATTTGTACCGATGAGGTGAGCATTCTTGGCTCTTGTATAGCATGAAAGATCACCAAGACTACGAAATGCAGGACCAAGACTTGACTGCAAGACAAAGAATAAGACGCAGTATTGATGACCAAGACCTAGGGAGCGAATTGTTTGAATTTCATTTGTTGGGCTGAAAGTGATGAAATAAAATTAGTGCTTTATAATTAAATATCAACCTGTATTTTTAAATTCGTATTATGTATCTTCTTACGTGCAACTATATATACTGTAAAATACGTTTTAATTACCGAGAAAGAAAAATCAAAGTGGTACGGGTCCCGGAATCATAAGAACCTATTTTGGAATGAAAGTTGAAGGGTTGGAAAAAACCACAGGTGTTCTCCTGTTTCCTCAACCCTTATCATTGTAGTTAAATGATTTCCTTTTGTCTCCGCCAAGAGACTCTTGCTACTGCCTTCCGAGAAGACGCCCTGCCGTCCCAGCAGGTGAGAACACTGACCTTGAAGAAAAATTTCGTCACATAGAACTAAAGAAAAAAATAAAATAAAAATAAATAAATAAATAAATAAAATAAAAATAAATTTCTCCCACGTCGGACATTGGTATCAGTTATAAAAAGAAATAACCAAACCTCAAAAGTGCCAAATATTCATTAAGATGCATATACAAATCCCCTCTTGATCTAGCTAGTGGTTAACGTGTAAGACTTCGGTACACGTGGTCCGGGTTCAATTCCCAATGGGAGTGCATTTTGGTGTTCACCCAGTGTTGTGACCATAGTGCTCTCAAATGGATCGGGTTGACCCGACCCGATCCGTGACCCGACCCGACCCGACTCGGATCGGGTCAGCTCGGGTCGGGTTACGGGTCGGGTCGGGTCAGGTCAACTCGGGTCGGGTTGTCGGGTCGGGTCAGTCGGGTCAGCTCGGGTCGGGTTATCGGCTCGGGTCAGTCGGGTCAGGTCGGGTCGGGTTATTCGGGTCGGGTTGTCGGGTCGGGTCAATCGGGTCAGCTCGGGTCGGGTTGTCGGGTCGGGTTATTCGGGTCGGGTCAATCGGGTCAACTCGGGTCGGGTTATCGGGTCGGGTCAGTCGGGTCAGATCGGGTCGGGTTGTCGGGTCGGGTCAATCAGGTCGGATCACGGTTCGGGTCAGTGGGGTCGGGTCAGTCAATTCGGGTCACGGGCCGGGTCGGGTCGGTCTTCAACCCGACCCGACCCGACCCGTTGAGAGCACTACTTCCGATGCGAGAAATGGGATTTAGGCGCTCTATTTCAGATAATGCAAGAACTCAAGAACTGAAGTCTGCTGACATCAGAGATCATATGGAATGATCGAAAGATCTTTCCTTTCCTATCTCAATCTGTGCTAGTGCTACCTACTGATATATAATATAGGGCGAGAGTATAGTACCTACTAAAATACAAACCTTTCTTCAACAGTTAACAATTTCATGTTCTGCCAAACTCGGCCATAGCGCTAAGAAATACAAGTTTTATTGACTATTTGGTGTTCTATCTTAGATGTTACATGTTTAATATTTATATAGAATGGGTCAGCGTCATTTATATGTATATTGAGAGATCGGATTTCGTCTGCACGTGCACGGAAAGAAAGCAAATAATTGGGTGAAGTAATTTCTACATTTTGTGACTGAAATTTTTTGAGTTTCTCCGGGGGAGAATGAATTTTCTTCGGGGGGTGGGAGGATTTTTCCCCGGGCTACCCCCTGAATTCAACCCTGACTGTAGGTACTTGTGTTAGCAATCTGAAAAGAAATTGAAGAATAAATACACATATACGTACAAAGAAAAGGGGGAGGTGTCAGCCATCTAAAAAAAAGAATAAAAATACACATACCTACAAATGAAAAAAGAGGGACAAGGCTTTCAGATCGTATTGTAGCCGTTTAACAAGTATTTATAAAAGTTCTTCCCCCTTCTGTTTCTCTCACAAGTAGCATTTTGGGGATAACACTATATTCTTAGCATTAAGAGTACTGGACTACTGTGGCTCAGAGGTAGAACTTTGACTTCTGAAAAATGAAATGAAATGAAATCTTTGAGTTTTACGTCCCACGGTTATGCCGGTTAGGCTAAAGGAGACGGTGATTATGAGAAATGAATGAAAATGGTGGAATGAAGAAAGTGGGAGGAAACGGGAGAACCCCGAGAAAACCCACGCACACGGTGTTTGTCCACCACAAAGTTCACTTGGCGGGAGCAGGGTTTGAACCCGAGACCCCATGCACCAGAGGTGAACGCTCTACCACTGAGCCACCGCGGCCCCAACTTTGACTTCTGGTGCATGGGATCTTTGGTTTGTTCCCAGCTCTCGCCAAGTGAGCTTTGTGCGGAACAAACATCGTGTGCGTGGACTTTATCGGGGTTCTATATTTTCCTCCCATTTCCTTTATTCCACCATTATCATCATCTATTCCATTATTAGCCCAGTAAATAAAGGACCAAAAAGGGTGTCGAGCTGAAATAATTTAGAAAAAGCTGAAAATTTCAGGATTTGTTTTTCATGTGATCTTAAATGAAATATCAAAAGTCTCCTAAAATCCCGTGTGCGCTTCATCCTCAAAATGGCGGCCAAAGATGGCGGCCGTCCGGAATGCTCATGTCTCCCGATTTTAGCTTGTAACTCTGAGACTATTTAAGATATTCCAATTCTGTAAAAGCACTTTTGTTCTAGAAGCTCTAATCTATTACTTTTCTTAATACTTCTTTCTCGTAAAGTTTGACACAAAGCCACCATTTTCCATTAAAGTATAAAGTGATACATTTTGGAAGTTCTGCTCTTGGATTGGTTGTAGAAAATCTCCAAAACCGTTAGGAATTCGCAAACAATGCTCGGAATAGTTTAGATTGAACATTTAATTAGCTTTGTTTTAAAAAAAAGAATCATCTAAATCAGAATACAATTAGTCGGGAAATTCGATGTTTTTAATTAAAAGTAGTTGGATAAAAATTAATCGCTATTAGTCCAGCACCTAAAGTTTCGAAATTCATAGTTGTGCTGGATTTATGGCATTCATGCCTTGGATTCCAAACTGAAATTTCAAAACTGTCATAAAACCTATGTGAATTTCATACCAAAATGGCGACCAAAGAGGACACTTGTTCATCATGTCCCCCCCCAAAAAAAACTAACAGCTAGAAAAGGGATTATTATATTTTAATTCTGTAAAAAGCACTTTAATTATGAAAAATAAAAGCCCTATTCTGTAAATTTTGTTAAGAGTAATATGATTTTAAGTACATTGAAAACAGTGGCGGCTCGTTGTTATGCAACCGGTGGTGCACACGGAATAACTAAGTTTGGTTGTATATTCATAATGATACCAAATGGTCCATTTGCATTGAGTCTACTTGTAGATACACAACCCAACTTACAGTTATGTACTGTGCCTCACTGATTATATACCAACGAGCCACCATTGTTGAAAATTAAATATCCGTTTTTACATCTCATTTGAGCTCCCTTGTTCAGTAGATTCTTCATTGTAAATAGTCAAAAAGCTAGTAAAAAGTTTTTAAAATATGTATTACACCTACTTTCTTTAATACATGAAAATTTCATGGTCTTCAGAGTCGTCAGGAATTAACATATTTGAACAAATATTTCTCCGACAATTAAAAGAGAGTTTGGAACAAGTCAGTCCTGCCTTTCTATATTCACATTTGCTGTCACAGTCTTTCTGCGTTCTTATCTTACATGGGCAAGATACAAGGTTCAGCAGATTGTCAGGAGCAGCTTTTAATTTTATTACACTAGAAGCAACTTACCTTCTATTAATTGCCACTGGAAACAATTTACCTTCTATTAATTGCCACTGGAAACAATTTACCTTCTATTGCCACCCCATTTTGTTGGGTTCAAATCATTCCCCAATCGTTGGTGTACTTGAAGGTAAACACATACACTGTGTTGAGAGGCAGCAGCACTTGTAAGAGGGAAATTTGCCAAATTGAATTTTGAGGATAGTTTTCTAGTCATTATCCTGTTGTAGGCTTATATCGAAGTTCGTCTGAAGAAATTTGATTGTGTTCCCCATACAACCGCGTAACCAATTTTTCTCTATTTCAATGACTGTTTGGGGATCTAAATTGGGTTGGTGGAAGAGTGTGGCCGCTTTAGATAGTTCTTCCTACTTCTGAAGAATTTTGATGGCAGCCTTTGTTGAAAAAAAGATAATGATGTGTTACACCCTGTGATAGCATGAAGACACCCTGTGAAACATGACCTTCAGTGACTCTAGTTTCCTTTGGATGTTGCCAATGTGGAAGCATTTCTGTTCAATTTTGTTTTGTTTTTTTTCGGCCTCACAAAGTACACTGTAGTGTCTAGAATTGTTCGAGAATTAAGATGGCCAATAAGTCAGAGTCAGTTCCTACTACTACAACAAAAAAATGTATTTTATTTAATTAGATTAATGGCTGTGCTGACAATCAGAGCATCTGCATCTCCTTCAGCTTCGTACACTGTAATGCTTGAAGAGTTAAAGTGGGTTTGGAAAAAATCAATCAAACGTCTTTTATTTTCAGAGTTCAGTAAAAAGGGTGCTTGCTCAATAGTTTCATCAAATGCGATTGTAGAGACATCTTTGACATTGGTCTTCTCTGTCGTTCAACATTTTTGTTGTTATTGCCTGTTGCATAGCCATCAAAAACTGCAGCTCTGCATTGTGAAATGTGTTTCTGTATATATCGTACATATTTTTCAGAAGTATTTGCATATGTGTTGTAAAGGGGATGGGCCGTAGCGTGGAAAATAAATTAATTATTATGCAAATTAAATCAAAATTTAAATAAATTTGAATATGCTCATCTTGAAATGCTAGTGTTCTGAAAAATATGTAAATAACTAGCTAAGTCGGTAGAGCTATTAGGTTTAAAATGTCGGTAGAGCAAAAAGATAAAGTAATTTAATGAACAAAATGAAAATAATTTAGAATAGCATTTCAAATTAAAAGAGAGACTCTAAGTTCCAGGTCTACGTGTTTCCCCAGGTGATTAGAGACAATACTACTTCTCACTCACACAACAATACTTGGTTGTGAGAGACCGTATTTTACCGGACATGAACAACTCCGGAGCAGCTGAAAGAAAGACATGAGAATATTACACTGAGCACATACCTGGTCAGACTTCCTATGGAGAATGAAGTGCACACGGGATTCATATGATAAACTTTTAATGAGGTGTGACAACACGCGCATCAACACTACACACTGTGATAAAATAATAAAAAAAAATGTTTTTGAACTTTCGCCGAAATGTTTAATTTCAAAAGTAAGGCCTTATTTGTTTAGATTAAATGTTCGTGCACGATTTAGCGCATCTTCAATTGTTCTCCTCTTCTCCTGGATGTCCTCCTGGTCCTCTTCTTGCTGCTTCCGATGGCTCTGCTCTCTTCCCTCTTTTAGCAGAACGTAGGTCCCGCGGAGGTCACGTTTTCTTCCACATTGAACATGACAATACTCTGCTTTCCTCCTGGTTTGTCTCCAGTCCAATATTCAGAGAATAATTAACTATCTCTGGATCTTGTATCTGCAGTGGATCTTGGCACAGGTTGTTTCGCCTAACCTAACGCGATCCAGCCTGTTAGGTGGCTATTTCTCGACTAGCTAACTTCATCACCCTTATAGAAAAAGGGAAGATGACACTATCGGGTTCGCCTGCTCATAAAAAAATATGTTCGTACACCACTGTACTGTACTAAAGGTACACAGTTGCGAAGTTCGTTGTGAAGGATTATGAACAAGAGATATTATATATATATACGCATTTTACGATGAATATCTGAACTATGATAAATATTGAATATATATATATATATATATGGTTAATAGTTTAAGTATTTACAAAATTGTTTACGTGCATAGCTCATATCATGAGCTTAAATGTTCGTGGCTAACACTCGTAGTATCACAGAGTCACAAGTTTCTCTGTACGTCCAGAGTCCAATTTCTCTATACGAGCACACGGATACCTCTCTTCCGATCACCAGACACGAATTGCCCCTCTTCCGCCTGCCTCCTTGGTTTTGTCAAAACCACCTTCCACACAAAAAGCTGGGCTCGCATCCCAGTTTTTGCGAGTCTTATGACGGGGTGAAGTGGGGAAGAAAAGGGGTTGCCTACAGAGGTCATTGTCCCCTCTGACTTGAATTTACACTTTCACTATTTCTAATGTACATCATTTAAAATTGTTAATAGATACTCGCAAACTGATGTATCCACAGTATAGCTGAAATGTCTAGCTTTGAAATGATGCATAGCACTTCACTAATCATGTTCTTATTAACCATGTATTTTATGTTTTTCTTACAAAATTTGCTTAATTTTCGGCTGAGAGGACACGCTGCTCTCCTCAGACCTGACGGTCCTGACACCTAGCGGGATTTCTCCGCGACCACTCACCTCTGTGAGGGGTTGCTATGTGAAGTTGTCATATTTTCATTGTTTATATTAAGTTAAAATGTTTGTCAACATACCACACACGAGAATTAATACCTATATACAATAAGACAGCTTATTTGTAAGTGTGACATGCTGTCATATCTTAAAAACATAGAAATTTTACATTTTCTCCCTTGTTGGTGCAGTTTTCCCCTCAGGACGTCGCCTGCCAAGATACCGGAAGTTTATGCTCTTACATCTATCATGCATTCCTTCCATGAAGTACTGCCGGACTTGCCGTCCTGTACTGAAATAAGCCTTTTTTGATACGACACAAAAATAACACAATACAGCGACTAACCTAAGCTGTAAAATTATCTACAGGGGTGAAGGATTCTACATGGAATGCTCCGTTCCTCGGTTTTTCTCCGGTGAGGTGAGGGGAGCTGCGAAATTCGAGGTTGGATTCTAGCTGGCCGAATTTCCGTTGGAAGGGACGCTTGCTGCTCAAAAAGTGTTACTTCTGGCCAACTTCTAAAATTATCACACCTCTTTGTAGTCGAAGTTTCGCATGTACTTACGAACTCCAGCAAGCAAACTTAAACAATGGCTGCTCCCGACTTGGAGTCTACAGGTACACATCGTCTCTGACCATAGTAATTTTCCCATATGTATCTATCACAGGTTTATGCTCACTGAAGATTCATACATATTCTCTTCTTTCTAAAAATTTTAGTTAGCAACCCTGGACCAGCTGCACTTAAGTCTTGGGTGTTCTTTTCCTTGAGACAAAGAATCTCCCAACTTTGCTTTTTTTTCTCTCTCTCTCTGTGTGCTGGGTTCATGCGATGTACTTCCTAAGATTTCCAAAGCATTGCATTCTGCATATATTATTCTCAATTGAAGTGTTTAATTCAACTTCTATCTTGATTTAATCCTTACCCTTACATTTATATAACACACACAATAATAATAATAATAATAATAATAATAATAATAATAATAATAATAATAATAATAATAATAATAATAATAATAATAATAATAATAAACACAAAAATGAAATAAACTATACACAATTACTTCCACAACTAATCCTTTACTTATTCTATCTTAAATGCAAATTAATATACGGAAAGTGTATGTGAATATGTAAATTTTAGGAAAAATTAATTATATGCATATCACGATTTTAATACATTTACATAAGCTAATGTATGTACGTTACATTTATCCCCCTCTGAAGTGATATACAAGGTTATTCCGATAATCCTTGTATATTCCTACATTTGTGTTGGAAATAGTTACATCATAATCAAAATACAATAATATCAAAACAAATAAACAAACACTAACATGATACGCAAAACTAATTGACAATAAGAATAAATATTCAAAGCTAATGAGGATCCAGAAATGAAAACATGTATGCATAAATGAAAACAAAAACATTACACTCCTAACCTAGAAACTAGCTATACTATTTAACTAAAAAAAAAAATCAGTTATGTATTGTTACCTCCGATGCTTGCAGTGAGGTACAGCGACGAAAACAGGTTTTCCACCGCAACGCTGTTTTCTTCTTTTTCTTCTCTTCTCTTCTTCAAGCAGGAAGGTTAGCACCCTGCTGGGGGTTGTTTTCGCGTTCAATGAACCGCTTGAGATGGAAGCCGTTACGCTTTATTATGTGTTCCTTGGTGTCAGGGTCACCCAAGTTATACACATTTTTCTCTGTTTTAGACAGGATACGGTAAGGCCCAGAATATAACAGTAATATTTTCTTAGTAATTCCCTTAAATGCGTCAGATTTTGGAAAGTTTCTGAGCAGTACTAATTCTCCAACTTCGAATTGCACAGTGTGGTGTCGTTTATCGAAGCTTTTCTTCCTCTCTTGTGCATTCTTGTTCAAGTTCTTGGCCGCTATCTCCGAGTAATATTGTATGCTCTTGTGCTTTTCCAATTCCGGGATTTCAAAGAGTCTAGCCACTTCTTTTGACATAGACTGTCCAAAGTGCACTTCATACGGGCTTAGGTTTGTCGACAGATGTACCACCGAATTCAGACACTTTTCAATTTTTTCTATATGTTTTGGCCATTCTCTCTGCTTGTCATGGCACAATTTTCTCAACATTCTCACTGTCGAACGTACCCCTACTTCCGCCATATTTCCTTGCGGATAATACGGTGTACTGTAGATGGGTTTTATTCCTAGCTCGTTTAGTTCTTTCCTCCATTAGGCACTAGAGAACTGTGACCCATTGTCTGTCAGAACAACCTCTACTGACGGGCACAGTTTGAGAAATTTCTTCAACTTTTTGAGAGCGGTACTCGTCGTCGCTCTTCTACATGGAAACAAACCTATCAATTTAGAGAATGCATCAACACACACCAAAATGTAGCTTACATTGCCTATCCCTACAGGCAGTTGCCCTAGCCAATCGACACAAACCATGTAGCTATGTCTGTTTACTAACACAGGGTTCAGTGGTCTCCGTTGGTATGTGTGTGGGGGTTTTGCTTTCTGACACAGTCCACAAGACGCTGAGAATTTCCTGATAACATTTCTCATTCTAGGCCAAACGAAGTACTCGGATAGCATTGGCACTAATTTGCTAGCAGAGACGTGTCCACGCTCGTCATGATAATATTGGAGCAGTGGTTGCACAAGTACATCCGGTATGCAAATGCGCAAACCATCACGGTCACGCTTGCATAACCGTCCATTTGAAAGAAGGTACTGGTGATTACTGCTTGCTACCTTTCCTGTATGGTCGTCATTCATAATTTTCTTCTTTATTTCCCCATACACTGGATCCGACGATTGCATCTCGGGTAATATTGCTACCAGTTCCCTGAGTTTCCCTGGTAACGCTGATAGTATGGTCATTAGGGACTCGTTTAATACTAACTTCTTGTTCTCGTCGAATTTCTTTCCGGTGTTGGGCGGATATCTCGACATATAGTCACTTAAGTTTTCTTTCGACGGGACGTACTCGAACTCGAAAGAAAGGACGCTGAGTGCGAGTACCCATCTCACTAGCCTCTGTGACGTCAGTCTACACAGTAACAAGAAGCGAAGTGATTGGTGATCTGAGCGAATTTTGAACCGGTTGCCTACCAAATAATGTTTGAATTTATTGACGCCATCTATCACCGCTGCGCATTCCTTCTCTGTGATCGAGTAATGACGTTCCGCAGAATTGAATATCCGTGACGTCATTCCAATAATATGGATGTTTCCATCATCGTCTACTTGATAGAGATGCGATGAACAACTGACATCGGATGCATCGCATTCCAAGATCAGTTGCTTGTCAGGGAGCGGCTTTTTCAGTACAACTTTCTCCTGAAATACTTCCCTGATCCGGTTGAAAGCATCTTCATGACAAGGAAGCCACTGAAACTTTGCTCCCTTTTTCAGTAGCTGGAATAGCGGGAAAAGTATTTCTGAAAACTGCGTACTGAATATTCTGTAAAATTGACAGTACCCTATAAAGCTTCTCAACTCTCGCACATTTCTGGGTTTTCTGAAAGTCAACACTTTCTCTACTTTCTCTTGACACTTCCCTATGCCCTCAGGCGAAAGTTCATAGCCCAGAATGTTAATGCGCTGTCTCGCAAACTGACATTTCTTTAATCTAAGTGTCAGACCACCTGCGTGTAATTTCCCAAGTACTACATCAAGATGACGCATGTGCTCATCAAAAGAAAAACTGGCAATTGCGACGTCATCAACATAGTGGCCGCTAAAGCTCCTGCATTCATCTCCTAAAATTGAGTCAATTGCTCTTACACAAGACGCTAGACTTTGCTTTGTACCAAAAGGAAGTTTTACAAAAACATATGTTATGCCCTCATGTATGAAACCTAAATATTTTTGACTTTCTTTTTCCACTTGAATTTGGAGAAAACTTTCCACTGAATCTATTACTGAGAAGAAGCGTCTATCACACAGGTCCTGAAGTGTACTTAACGCTGGAATGGGCTGGTCGAATTCGCTTCTAGTGATCTCAGACAATTTACGCGCATCCAAACATACGCGTGCGCGTCCATCTTTCTTTGCAACAACCACAAGTGGGCTCGTGTACGATGTGGGAAACTTCTTCACAATTCCCCACGCTAACCATCGATTTATGGTGTTGGTTACCTGATTCTTAAATCTTAGCGCATAGGGATACATTCTTGCTTTTAGAGGTCGGTCGTCTGTGACCTCGATAGTGTGTTGGTAATTCTTTATACACGAGGGCTTCTCGTCAAAAATCTCACGGTGTTTATAGAGAACGTTATACAATTGTTGTTTCTCATCCCTACTTAAATCGGTGTACTTTTCGACATGTTCCTTGATCTCTGCTGGTGTAGCCTGGGTTCGAACTTTAGTCCAATCATGTGGCGAGTACACGACATTCGCCAGTTCAGCGGTGGTTGGGAATTTACCATCATCCAACCGCGTACGCAGTGTTGCCAATTCCTTACCACGGCATCCTCCTGCATCTAACAACTGAGGCTGAACATTCGTATGGGGTCCTCTATTTGACACGCACATACTACTAACATTGGGACTGTCACCAATCAACTCTCTAACATCGTCGTCGAACTCCCAGGATAATTTTCTTATGATCAGATCGTCTTCCTCGATCTCTATGTTGCGAAAAGAAACCTTTATTGAATGGGGATGGTTAAGCTGCAACACGCCCTGATCATAATTCAGGACGGCTCTACTCTCTACGAAGAACTGAGATCCCAAAATCAGTTCTCTATTAAGCCCTTTAACAATGATTCCTACGGTGTAATACATCTTCCCTTCTACTTCAATTTCCAACATGGCTTGTCCAATGAGTGACGCAATGGACCTACCAAAAGCAGAACTGACCCTAATGTTAGTGGATTTTATAAATGCTGGAGAAGGTTCTCGCTTACTAACGCGTTCCCACAGCTGTTCTGACAAAGCACTCACTGTAGCCCCGCTGTCCAGAAGTGCTAACATTTTCTCTCCAAAAAGAACTACCTCCACTTCCGGTAGTGTAATAACATTATTGGTGGGGAGTTTTCCTGCACTAGAATCTAATAAGTTACGAAAAATCGCATTCGTCTCATCGAAATTTTCCTTATCTAATTTAATTTCCTTCCCATTTCTCAAAATCAAACAGATTTCTTGACGAACAACTTTCGCAGCACTGGAAAAGTGTTGCTTCTCAATGATTTCCACACATTGACTACATTTACTTCCTATATTTTCAATTTCTTTAACTAGCGTCTCGCAGTCTACTTCATGAGATGAGCATTTCTCGTTTTCATTATTACGTACGTGTCCAGGTGTAATAATCGCAGGCGTTTCCAGAATATTCAGTATGCATCTTGCATCTCCGCCTCCCTGTTCACGCACGAGATGTCCTCAGTTTCGCACGCTGGTAGGGCTATTCGGACGTGAGCGATTTCGAGACTGAGGCTGTCTCGATGGTCCTGCCCTCTGCTCTTGCACACTGACTTCATTAATCTCCTGAGTGTACTCGTTTCCACTCTCGTGTCCAGAGTTCCTACCTCTGCCACGACCACGCCTATTTCTATTCATGCCTCGTGGTGCCGCGCTGTCTCTAACTCTCCAGCCACGATCGCCCTGTTGCCAATTCTCATCATTATTGTGGCTCCTATTCTGGTGGTTCTGATTGCCTCTCCTACCCCTCTGCTCATAAGGACCCCTATTTTGGTGCGTCCTTCTGCGTATCCTGGAGGGGTTACTCGGCCTATTGTTCCTTTGTGAGGGGGGTGACTTTTCACTAGCTACTTCCTGAACTTCTAACATGTTTATCCCCCTCCTACCACCATTGTTGCTACTCTGGGGTTGGTACGTGCTTTGCAGCTCTCCAACAATTCCCAGTAGCTCTTCGATGGTGCGTGGCTTCGACGAGACGATACATCGATAAATCGAGAACGGTAGTTGTCTCGGAAGCACACGCAATAAGACTGATTGGGGCAGTGGTGGGTCGAGAATACTATTATTGTGTAACAGTTCTAGTAAGTATTCCGTCGGTTTTTTGTTGCCCCTCGGCTCGAATCTCGACGTCAAAATCGATGCTCGTAGGTTCGCCAGTTTTTCTTCATTTAGATAAGTAGCCCGGAAGTGACTCAGTAATTCTGCATAACTCTGGCACTTAATTGAGGTTACTTGGAACCAACGCCTGGATATTCCCTTGAATGCTCGTCCACAGAAGGCCAACCTTCTGTCTTCAGGCACGCCAGTCAGTTCGAAGTAGCTCTCCAACTCCTGAAGGAAGTTGTGAGCCTGTATTTCACTTTCACCACCAGAAAAAATGGGCAGTGTAAGGTCGCGATGTAAGAAACCTAGTGCGGACGCTAATTGACACGTTTGAGGTCAATTTTGCAGTTGGAGAGACGACTGCTCTGCATTATTGTCTCGTCTCGAATGCTCAGGGGTCTGTCTCGACGGGCCTGGAACCGGAGATTCCGCTCTGTTATTCGAGACGGATGCAGACGTGTTCACCTCGCTTGTCCGGTCTCGAACCGTTTCTTTCAGCGATTCGAGCTCTCGTTCCAACTTGGAACATACGTGACTCACATTTTCTTGAATTTCCTGAATGCCATCCCGACATTCACTTCGAACTTCTTCGAGCTGCTGTTCTTGCCCGAATTCTCGTCGTGCTCGAATCAATTGCTCTCTCCAACTGATCTCGACTTGTTTCAGGTTGTTTTGTAGTTGTCCTACAGTTCCCTCAACATTGTCAATACGCCCAACTAAATCTCCTACATTCTCGCGGACACCTTCCACTTGAGTATTTATATCTGTCACGTGGTCCCCTACTCTTTCAATCTCACCACGCAGGTGACCCACTTCTCGGTCTACTTTGGCTAAATCTGCGCCTAGAGCCTCGGTGACCTCTTCAATCCTGTTTCCTGAGCTAATCTCAAGTTGTCGAACTCGCTCATCTGTTTCCCGGATCGAATTCTTGAGCTCATCGCACGTCACCGC
The DNA here is from genome assembly GCF_964235325.1 of Thermobia domestica. Taxonomy (NCBI): domain Eukaryota; kingdom Metazoa; phylum Arthropoda; class Insecta; order Zygentoma; family Lepismatidae; genus Thermobia; species Thermobia domestica. The sequence goes on from NC_137464.1 coordinate 81,880,873, forward strand.
TAACCTCTCATTTAGAGACTCTGCAGTCGCGTCTAAACGAGCGTTTAACTCCTGAACACTGCTGTTAAGCTCCTGTCGAACGCTGACAGTGATCTCGCGCCCTGCAGTCTCCAATCGTTCTAGTAATCTCTGGCTTGCTTCTTCTTGTTTACGGGAAATTTCCTGAAGGGATTTTTCCTGCTTCTTCTCCTGACTTTCTAACCTACATGATATCTCCTGCAGCGATCGCGTCTGGTTCTCCGACATTTCCCTCAACATTGAAAACAACGAGGAGAGGGCGGGGTCTGTCATGTTGCTCACGAGCCGAGCCGAGGTTCCCGGAACTGGTTCTTCGTTGCGCTCCCTCTCGGCATCGCTAGCTGCAGCGTTGCCAGCGTTTACATCTGATACCTGCGCTTCCCCCACAGGTGTTTCCTGTCTAACTGTTTCTCTGTCTTAATTATCTCCTACCTCTTGTGTGTAGTTCTCTAGGTCTACACCAAACTCGCGTAGCTGATTGAAATTTTCTTCACAGTTATCCATCTTCCTCGTCTGGCTACGCGTTCTCACCATGAATACACGAAAATATATAGTAAACAAAGATTTCTAGCACACGAGTTTAAAAATTGATCCCCCTCCTAGTCTCTAAATATGGTGAAAATTCTCTAAATGTACATATCTATCTCTAAATATCACACAAGAAATAATCATAAATACACATGCAAACTGAAATTTTCTTGTTCTGTGCGAAAAACAAACAAACAAACAAATAATTAACCTGACACGCGTAAGGCTTATTTCAGTCAATACGGTTGTGCGAGAAATAGTATTGCTCAGCTGAGGTTTTCAATCGACACAAAATTATTACCATTGCAACAAGATTACAGTACTTAACTTTACTTTAACTTGCCTCAGCTTTTACTGTTCAGTTGTATTAAAACAACAAATTTTAAAAATTGCAAAAATTTTGAAAGGTTTACCAAATATAGTCTGAACAGTTTTCTCCTATCCTTATGCAGTTACTGATTTTCTACCTGGAGAAATTCATGCCCCATGCTAGGTAAGCCAGATTTGTAAAGGGGATGGGCCGTAGCGTGGAAAATAAATTAATTATTATGCAAATTAAATCAAAATTTAAATAAATTTGAATATGCTCATCTTGAAATGCTAGTGTTCTGAAAAATATGTAAATAACTAGCTAAGTCGGTAGAGCTATTAGGTTAAAATGTCGGTAGAGCAAAAAGATAAAGTAATTTAATGAACAAAATGAAAATAATTTAGAATAGAATTTCAAATTAAAAGAGAGACTCTAAGTTCCAGGTCTACGTGTTTCCCAAGGTGATTAGAGACAATACTACTTCTCACTCACACAACAATACTTGGTTGTGAGAGACCGTATTTTACCGGACATGAACAACTCCGGAGCAGCTGAAAGAAAGACATGAGAATATTACACTGAGCACATACCTGGTCAGACTTCCTATGGAGAATGAAGTGCACACGGGATTCATATGATAAACTTTTAATGAGGTGTGACAACACGCGCATCAACACTACACACTGTGATAAAATAATAAAAAAAAATTTTTTTGAACTTTCGCCGAAATGTTTAATTTCAAAAGTAAGGCCTTATTTGTTTAGATTAAATGTTCGTGCACGATTTAGCGCATCTTCAATTGTTCTCCTCTTCTCCTGGATGTCCTCCTGGTCCTCTTCTTGCTGCTTCCGATGGCTCTGCTCTCTTCCCTCTTTTAGCAGAACGTAGGTCCCGCGGAGGTCACGTTTTCTTCCACATTGAACATGACAATACTCTGCTTTCCTCCTGGTTTGTCTCCAGTCCAATATTCAGAGAATAATTAACAATCTCTGGATCTTGTATCTGCAGTGGATCTTGGCACAGGTTGTTTCGCCTAACCTAACGCGATCCAGCCTGTTAGGTGGCTATTTCTCGACTAGCTAACTTCATCACCCTTATAGAAAAAGGGAAGATAACACTATCGGGTTCGCCTGCTCATAAAAAAAAATATGTTCGTACACCACTGTACTGTACTAAAGGTACACAGTTGCGAAGTTCGTTGTGAAGGATTATGAACAAGAGATATTATATATATATATACGCATTTTACGATGAATATCTGAACTATGATAAATATTGAATATATATATATATATATGGTTAATAGTTTAAGTATTTACAAAATTGTTTACGTGCATAGCTCATATCATGAGCTTAAATGTTCGTGGCTAACACTCGTAGTATCACAGAGTCACAAGTTTCTCTGTACGTCCAGAGTCCAATTTCTCTATACGAGCACACGGATACCTCTCTTCCGATCACCAGACACGAATTGCCCCTCTTCCGCCTGCCTCCTTGGTTTTGTCAAAACCACCTTCCACACAAAAAGCTGGGCTCGCATCCCAGTTTTTGCGAGTCTTATGACGGGGTGAAGTGGGGAAGAAAAGGGGTTCCTACAGAGGTCATTGTCCCCTCTGACTTGAATTTACACTTTCACTGTTTCTAATGTACATCATTTAAAATTGTTAATAGACACTCGCAAACTGATGTATCCACAGTATAGCTGAAATGTCTAGCTTTGAAATGATGCATAGCACTTCACTAATCATGTTCTTATTAACCATGTATTTTATGTTTTTCTTACAAAATTTGCTTAATTTTCGGCTGAGAGGACACGCTGCTCTCCTCAGACCTGACGGTCCTGACACCTAGCGGGATTTCTCCGCGACCACTCACCTCTGTGAGGGGTTGCTATGTGAAGTTGTCATATTTTCATTGTTTATATTAAGTTAAAATGTTTGTCAACATACCACACACGAGAATTAATACCTATATACAATAAGACAGCTTATTTGTAAGTGTGACATGCTGTCATATCTTAAAAACATAGAAATTTTACATTTTCTCCCTTGTTGGTGCAGTTTTCCCCTCAGGACGTCGCCTGCCAAGATACCGGAAGTTTATGCTCTTACATCTATCATGCATTCCTTCCATGAAGTACTGCCGGACTTGCCGTCCTGTACTGAAATAAGCCTTTTTTGATACGACACAAAAATAACACAATACAGCGACTAACCTAAGCTGTAAAATTATCTACAGGGGTGAAGGATTCTACATGGAATGCTCCGTTCCTCGGTTTTTCTCCGGTGAGGTGAGGGGAGCTGCGAAATTCGAGGTTGGATTCTAGCTGGCCGAATTTCCGTTGGAAGGGACGCTTGCTGCTCAAAAAGTGTTACTTCTGGCCAACTTCTAAAATTATCACACCTCTTTGTAGTCGAAGTTTCGCATGTACTTACGAACTCCAGCAAGCAAACTTAAACAATGGCTGCTCCCGACTTGGAGTCTACAGGTACACATCGTCTCTGACCATAGTAATTTTCCCATATGTATCTATCACAGGTTTATGCTCACTGAAGATTCATACATATTCTCTTCTTTCTAAAAATTTTAGTTAGCAACCCTGGACCAGCTGCACTTAAGTCTTGGGTGTTCTTTTCCTTGAGACAAAGAATCTCCCAACTTTGCTTTTTTTTCTCTCTCTCTCTGTGTGCTGGGTTCATGCGATGTACTTCCTAAGATTTCCAAAGCATTGCATTCTGCACATATTATTCTCAATTGAAGTGTTTAATTCAACTTCTATCTTGATTTAATCCTTACCCTTACATTTATATAACACACACAATAATAATAATAATAATAATAATAATAATAATAATAATAATAATAATAATAATAATAATAGTAATAATAATAATAATAATAATAATAATAATAATAATAATAATAATAATAAACACAAAAATGAAATAAACTATACACAATTACTTCCACAACTAATCCTTTACTTATTCTATCTTAAATGCAAATTAATATACGGAAAGTGTATGTGAATATGTAAATTTTAGGAAAAATTAATTATATGCATATCACGATTTTAATACATTTACATAAGCTAATGTATGTACGTTACAGTGTTAATATCGGACAAACAACCGCATGAAGTAAGAAACCACCGTCTACAACGTAACTCAATTCTGATAGAGTTTTCATACAGGGTTCTATAGGTCCTACAATGTCCACAAGTACAGATTTTCTAGTTTTTCTAATTGAAATTTCATCAAACAAAGAGGGAGGACAAGGTGCTAGTTCATATTTTTTTAAAAAAATTATGCATCTATTCATATGATTGCAATACCGCAGCAATTGGGCTGAACAATCAAAGTGAGTTGATGCTAATAGCTTCCTTCCTAATATTAATTGTATTGCTTGTCGCAGACACACAACCTTCTCTTTTCTTTTTAGAACTACGTTACCAAAGGTTTTACCTATCATTTGAGATAGTGATTTTGACCCTATCTCTTTCGCCCTATCACAGTTAACTTCCTTACCAGTTACTAAGCCAGTTGCAATGTTGACTAGAAGGTCTTTTTGATAGGACTGTTCAAACGGGTTGTGAAGACTAAGCCAATCAGAAAGTTTTCTGATGACTTGATCATCTGTCTCCTGACCGAAAGGTCTAGTTTCTATATGCTGTTCAGACACTGACGACCATTTTTCACAGAAACTTTCTAAGGCTTCACTCACTTCCATTGTAATTGGAAAAAGACCGGGCCAGCCAATATCCCGCCCGGTCCGAGATAACATATTTGAATCACCTTTCTTACTTCTAGTTACATTTTCAACAAAAAATTTTAATAGTTGTGGATCCTCGGGAGTAACTTTTTCCAATGAAGAAATTGCTTCTTTCTAGGTAGGCGCGATACGAATGCATTGTTGATGCTTCTATTTTTAGACATGATCTGCTTTTCTTTTCTTGTTTGCTTCATTCTTTGAGATAAGAAGGCAGAATTTGCTGTTTACTTTCATACCACTATGAACCACATTAGCTTAAAATTTATATATGTTTAGAATATAATAATATATAGTCTACCAGCTGTTACGCCAATGATGTTAAGGGTGAGTCTACTTCATACTTCATATATATATATATATATATATATATATATATATATATATATATATATATATATATATATATATATATATATATTCATACTTTAATTCTACTACAAAAAAGAAAAAAAGATTTAAAAGAACACAGTGTGGACAATTGGGTGACAAGAAAGCAGCTCTGTCCACCTATATTTTCAAAAACGTCGAATTTCTCGACTAATTGTATTCCGATTTGGATGATTCTTTTTTTAAAACAAAGCTAATTAAATGTTCAATCTAAACTATTCCGAGCATTGTTTGCGAATTCCTAACGGTTTTGGAGATTTTCTACAACCAATCCAAGAGCAGGACTTCCAAAATGTATCACTTTATACTTTAATGGAAAATGGTGGCTTTGTGTCAAACTTTACGAGAAAGAAGTATTAAGAAAAGTAATAGATTAGAGCTTCTAGAACAAAAGTGCTTTTACAGAATTGGAATATCTTAAATAGTCTCAGAGTTACAAGCTAAAATCGGGAGACATGCGCATTCCGGACGGCCGCCATCTTTGGCCGCCATTTTGAGGATGAAGCGCACACGGGATTTTAGGGGACTTTTGATATTTCATTTAAGATCACATGAAAAACAAATCCTGAAATTTTCAGCTTTTTCTAAATTATTTCAGCTCGCGGTCCTTTATTTACTGGGCTATATAACCGTCTCCCTTAGCCTCAGTGCATAATTATTGGATGTTAAACTAATTAAATAAGATTTTTTTAAATTAAATAAATAAAATTAAAATAAAAAAAAATATGAGAAATACTGGCTGCTCAGAGCATTATTTCAACAATAGAAAGGAACAATAGAAATTCGTTTAAATTATAAATTTTGAATTTACTTTATTTGTTGTAATTGTTTAAAAATCTATTTCCATGAACACTACCGCAAGATATGGACGCAAGGTGAGCTGATAGTAATTTCTCTCATTTTTTCTTTCATTTTTATTCATATATTTTGATTAATTCATTTGCAAACTTTACGATAAAAAGTGGAGAATTTGACAATTTGTATTTTTGGAGGAAAAAATACGTATGCGGGATTTTCAATAGGTAATATTTATTTATAAATAATAGTGGGTGTGTAGCCTAAGTATTTACGACGATGTTTGAATTTAATCTTATTATAAAACAATAGGCCAATGGGAGAATAAAAATTTACATATATTGGCCTAAACCATTTGATGAAAATTTATATGCATGTAAGGATGTTATATATTAATAGTGATGATTAGTGTTTCCAGATTCAAAACTCTAATGCTTTAAAATTATTTAGTAAATCATTCGTTTATATATAATGGATATATCAAAATTTGGTGGTAATTCTTATTTGAAACTTGATGTGATTGTCCTTATCTACCATAAATTAAATTAAATCTTTAAGTTTTACGTCCTACGATTATGCTGGCTAGGCTAAAGGAGACAGTCCTTATCTAACAATTGGAAAGATGAACATAATGTAGCTATGGTGGGGATTAGGTGTAAAATCATTGAAAAATTACATATTTCAGTAGCGTACAAAGAATTTTAACAAAAGGGGTTCAGATACTCAAACTCATATTCTTTCAGTACAAACATGACTGAACTTTACTTTTTCATTATCTTTCTCAATGTGGAATTAAAACCCGAAAATCCCCCTTGCGTACGCCTCTGACAGATTTACCTGTACTTCGTAACATACGCTCCAATTCGCCTCTACGGGCACCGAGAAGTAGACTCGTTTTCGAGTGTTTTGCGACAGATTGCATTGATGCAACTTTCGGTTAGCTCAGTAATTTTGTCTTAGTTATGTCAAGGTTAAGATTGAATTACTTTTCGCGACAGATGGTCTAACCTTGGGTTTAGCTATGTAGCATGTCTTTGTTCTGTCAAATTTGTTGTAAATTTATATTACTTATCGTCTCTGCGACAGATGACATTGGTCACAAAGTGGATCAACTTTTCACGATAGATGTTGTTAATGCCGCTGTGGTTTATCTGTATAGGCGTCTTATGCTATTCGAGGAATTTTCTTTGAAAATTAAATTTAGTGTGCATCAAGTTGTGCAGTTTACAATTCTGAGGTGTTGTTTAAGATTAAGCGAGTATAGGGTCAGACATATTGAGTATGAGCTTAACTATTGTCTCAGATCTATTTCATAGAATGCTTATATTGTTTGGGAGTTAGGGAGTGCCCCTCAGTAGGTGAGAAGAATACTAGCTACAGTGTTGTAGCTGGAGCACACTTTTTAAAGTTGACCATTATATAATAATGTAAACGTATTTACGTAATGCATCGTGAGGAGAAGCAAATATCCACAATATAAACCCTCTGCCAAAGTCCTCATAGCGTTTTCTCTAAGTTACGATTAAAACTTGACGACTGGTGAAATTATGAGCGTGGCTACTATAGCTTTGCTACAGCCAGTTAATCAAACATGATTTAAAATTTAAAAAGAAAGAAATCGTTAAAGAATCATTTAAGACACCACTTTAATTGGCTTTCTAGCTTTAGTTGTAAAAATATCAATGAATTCCCATATTTCTAACATGGTTATGTTCCAATGTGGATCAATAGAATTTGAGGAAGTTGAGAGAAAATAAGTCGAAACTCGTGAGAAACATTGAAAAGCATATTTAAAGAAGTATAATTTATACAAGGAAGTATACTTTAGTTATATTTAAGGAATAGCACAGCGAGAGGGCAACAATCAACACAGCATTCAGTTGGACAATTGAACAGGACTTTACTGACTGAACTTTACTTTTTCATAATCAAAGTATATGCCCAAGTGTCAATATGTCTCGTCACCATAGGAGGGCTCGATGTAGCCTATTAATATACTGTGTTCAATGGAGTCCTAGGTTTTCCTCCAAAAAATTAAGACCATGGATGGAAGAAATGGAGTGGAACGAGGAATGGAGTCATAAAGATCGTGATAGGTAACAAGTGGAATTTTATACCATTTCGCGTGCAGTGCATCACTCAGTTCAATGACAAAGGATGGAGGCGGAAATCTAGACGGGATTTGTGTTTCTGAAACAGATCACAGATGTTCAATTATGTACAGATCAGGGAATTGGGAGGGCCAGGGAAGATGTTTCAACTTTATCCCAATGTTCTTCAACTGTATGAATGGGCGCATTATCATCCTATCATTACTAGCAAACAAGTTCTGAAGCACAGGATACACATGGTCTCCTAAAATAGCGACATAATCACAGGCAATGAGGCGACTGGTAAGCATTAGCACAGGGCTCAATGCAAACCAGGATATTGTGGCCTACAGCATCACAAAGCCTCCGCCATTTCAAGACTGGGCAAAGATGCTGCGGATTGTAACCTTGCATCAGACATAAACGCGGCCTATGGTTTTAAATAATACGAACGACGATTCACATAATCATATTACACATTTTAATCTGCGATCTATGTTGCGTGTCTATGGTCCATGCTGCATGTCCGCTGCATCGTTGGCGTCGTTTTAAATATTTTTTTTCCCTATCAGTGCTTTCGCACGTACAACCGTCTCCGTATGTGCATGTAATGCGGCTCGCGGCGGACAGTGATTATCACCATGAACACCCCGGCGAACTGGTACCTTCTAACAATGAAGACGGTCTAGGCAAATTAGCTTTATCAGTGGAACAAATTCGGAACAAGCTGATTTTCGTTACACACGTTCAGAATAGCATTAGAAACAATACTAGAGAGTTCAATTGATGTTAATGGTGGGAAACTTGGGAAATCGGCGTCATCTTGAAAAAAATATTTTCGGACATGTTTTTTCTTCACTATTTTGTTTTTTGTGCTAAAACTAAGCAAGATACGCAGGAATGTTATTGGACCTTTCTTGTAGAGCATTAAATTTTCAATAAATTGAAGAAAATTGCAATTCTCGAAAGCAGACGTTGCCAAATGGTGGTTCGCAGACCCGTAAAGTTCAGTGGATATTCACTACAAAGTTGGGGAAAGGGTTTCATCTTAAACCAACCTTCAGCAAACATTATAATATCATTTTTAAAATTTCTAACCGTACTTTGTCTTAACATATTTAATTGGTGACAGGATACATTGTCTGTATTTTTTTTAGGAATGGGATTTCAATCACGATTTTTAGGAATTAGCTTTCTTGGAGTCTCGTTCATGATAATGATAAATAAAGTCCTCCAAAAATTGTTGGGAACCATTGCTCTAAAACAACACGTTTTCGTTTTCCTTTTTCGAGAGCATTTTCCCTTTCTTTGCTTTTTTCTTGCCTTTTATTTTGATCTTTTTATTTTATATTTTTATATAATCTTAAAAACATCTTTACTAAGAGAGTATTACGTTATATATTTACTCAATCTTTAAAATTGTGAGATAAATTTAAAAGAAACTAAAAATAGTTTGCTTACTATTCTTAACGAGTTGTCAGGATCGAACTGAGGAAGGCTAACTTCATGTAACATTCCTTATTCGAATTCCATTATATCTTTATCTGAATGTCCTGGCTGTTCGCAGTCCTCTCTTGTTGACAATATTTTGTCAGCCAATTCTGTCTGTGACTTTCGAAACGCTGCTACCAGAAGTGCACAACCCTACATTTTCAGGTTCTCTTTTGTTTTTATCTTCATCAGCAAAGAGTTGTTCTTCAACTTCATCACCCATTATTTCTTCTTCAATTGACATAGTAGGTGGCAAGTTGTGGCATCGCAATCCTCTACAATGAAAACATACAATAGAACATCGAAGACCTGCATTTATGCATCTGTAACGTAAATAGCAATCCTTTTGATATTTACATGCTATTAGCTTCAAAAGGTTTTCGGGAGCGGATGGTTTAAGCGTGGTGACTGGAACCAAAGAAATTCCATCTCCTTTCTGCCAACCCCATTTTTCTGCTGGTAACACATTGTCCTTCCATAGTTGCACTTGATGAAACACTGAATAGGTGTTGTTGGGCAGCCTCTGTTGTTCGGGGAAGACTAAGCAAGTTAACTTCAGTTTTGGCTTTAGAAACGAGTTGACAGAATTTAGTGTATCTAAAGGTATTTAATGAAATCTCTGTCTCTGTAGCTCCGTAGACTCAAAGAAAGTTTTCACTTTCAGCCAGTATTATCGATGCTTGTGCTGATGTATCATTAAAACTGAAACTGCATTTTGAAGTTCAGGGTTAGTTCTCAGAATTTAGATTTTCTTCTTTCCTTGAAAGGACAAAGATGATGTGGTGCTACAGCCACTTACTGCATGTAAAAACAGAAATTGATCTTTGATATTTTTAAAGCAGTGTTGCACATCAATAGAAGAATTATCAGAAACTTTGCCTCGTCCTGGCTTCAAAAAGTAGATAGGCATCTCATCGGGTGTAAATGATGTCAGCAGAATCAGTAGGTCAACATATTCTCTTACTACAACTACAGGCTTATTATTGATTCTGGTAGCCAGTTTGATATTCGGTTGCACGATGAGCCTGTCTGCATCATCATTTGCTTGAATAACAGTAATTCCTCTGCTTTGGAGCTCTTGTGTGAGTTGCTCAATAAAACGAGATTTATTCGCCACATTTGACACAAACTTGCTTTGTTCAATCATTGAATGCATATTTTCTTCAAAAACTATGCCAGGGTAAATTATTTTTTAGGATCGTCTCTGTCTTTCGACATTTTTTGTTAGTGCTGAGCTGGATCATAACCATTAAACACTACTACTAAGCTATAGCCAAAGTCCTTGATCGCATAAGTGCTGCATGTTTTGCATATATTTTCATATGTGGTTTGAGTAGGCCAAACCACTTTGTGCAGCAGATGACCTTCATCAATTACATATTCACAGTTTTCCAGAGGTAAATCCTCAGTTGGTTTGAAAAGAGAGTAGAGAAAAGATTTGTGTGTCTCTCATTCCACCTTCATCAAACAATGATAATGGTACTGGTACCAACTCATACTGAAAGAAGGATGACAATTCATTTTTATCGTTTACTGTTCTTACTACTCGTTAGTATGGTAGTCAGGGGTGTAGCAGGATTATCTAGGAGGGCCCCTCGCTTTTGAAGGGAGACCAGCTACAATGTACAAACTCAAAAAACGTTACAGCTAATGATTTTGAGACCTGAAAAAAAAAACGGAAAATTTTGCTTTCCGTCCGGTAAACTAAAAACAGTTTTGTAGCTTTCTGTTCTTTTTCTCCATAAATATTATATTCCAGGTAGTTTTTATTGTGCTCAACCAAGAACTACTGTCCGGGACTAAACGTTATACCTTTGTGCATAACTATTTGAATTTAAGCCCTTATACATTGAACCTGTCTACATAAGACTGATTTTCTTTGACATTTCACTTAATTTCTTTACGATTTCCTGACAAAAATATTTATTTATTTTTCTTCGTGGCTAAAAAACACGATAATTATTTTATTAATATCTATATCTCACTTCCTGTTTTACATCAAGTAGAAAATAATGAAATCCAAACTTAAGAACTGAATAAAAACGTTGTTTTTCACCAAATTTTCCATCTGATAAAAACGTTTTTAAAAAGACACTAGTTACAGCTTATAAAAAATATACTTACAAATCAATTTAGTACTATTGTTTTATGGCAGTATTTATAGTACCTTGTTAAAACGTTTGTCTTCAAACTGTCAAATATAAATCACAGTAAATTGTGTAATCTTCAGTCACAAGAAAAGTATTTTTCAAAGTCCATTTGTTTATTATGCCGTTTAAGTTGCCACAAATCTAAAAAAGAATTACACACACACAAATTGTAAATGGTCTGGAATAATATAGTTCCATTATCTAAAACTTTTCCATCCAATTTGGATGTAATTGAAACTGAAATACAAGAAGTTCACAGTTTTTTTTAAACCACTTGGGTTAAAGCAGCTACAACTTCTGCTTTTCACAGAACCGTTACAAAAACTTGTCAGGAGAGATATTTTGCAATATGTCACTCTACAAATACAAGCAAAGTTAAATTCGGTAAATAATTTACCATAAATTATTAATTATATGTAAATTTTGTTATTTTTAAATGACTGAAGCGAGGAATCTTACAATGATGTTTTAAAAACTGGTCATTTGAGGGGTCTAGGAAATCATTTGGGGAGCCTGGCCTCGATGGCCCAACATGGCTACACCCCTGAGTACAGTTGATGTTGTTGGTAATACAGTATCATTTATGTTGTTGTGTCTATTTACAACAGAGTGGCAAAACTCTTGAGTTATGCTTGTAAGTGGCATCATGGAAATTCTTGCCAGAACTTTCCTTAGCAAGATTTTTTCACTGTTATAGCAGTTAATGCTGTCGTTAACAACAACTCCTGTTGCTAAGGACATGATGATGTGATTTCGGAAATCAAAAGGCTGGTGATCTTGTGGTCATTTTTCAAACATTTCAATTTCTCTCATGTCACGCTAGGTGCGGAAGTGTGTTGGTTTCCTCCAACATATGATTAACAAACATTTCAAGTTGAGAAACTTCAATACAAGCTGGCATTTCTAAAACCCGTTTGGATAACGTTGATGAGGATACTCCCTTCCCTTGAGTCAGGCCTCCAGAAGTCTTCGTGGATCGCACCAGCGTCTGTTCAATTGTCATGTCAGTCCATGTTCCTGCCCATGCTTTTCCAGTTCTCCGTACGGTGAAGCACCCTTCTTCCACAAAATCTTCATACTCTTGGGTAGTAAGTCCACTTGTAAGCTCAAGCATTGCTTGCAAATATAATATAAAACTCTTTTCCCAACTATAAATTGCGTGTCCTGTAGTGAATTCCACTGACCTTTAAGGGTCCGCGGACCACCTGTTGGAAACCACTGCTTTAGAGAATTGCAGGGTCCGCGGACCACCTGTTGGAAATCATTGCTTTAGAGAATTGCAATTTTCTTCAATGTATTGGAAATTTAATGTTTTACAAGAAAGGTTCAATAACATTTTTACGTGCCTTGCATATAGTTTTAGCACAAGAAACAAAATTGTGAAGGAAAAAAATGACCAAAAATAGTTTTTTCAAGATGGCGGCGATTTCCCAGGTTTCCCACCATTGACATCAATTGCACTCTCCAGTGTTGTTTCTAATGCTACTCTGAACGTGTGTACCAAAAATCAGCTTGTTCAGAATTTGTTCCATTGATCGCTACATTTTTAGTTTAACTTGCCTAGATTTACAGAGTGGTTTTATCACTCAAGATGTATGGCGATGGAAACCAGATCGTGTATCACATCATCCCAAAAAGTTAGCAAAATTATGTCACAGACTAGCATTTTACACATATTGACCTAACAGATTAATATTATCATAACAAGTTACGTAACATTATAGTTCACCTGCACGAAGAATACCAATTTCCAATTGCCAACATCCAGCCAGTATACTATACATAATGAACGGTGTATATAAACTACAACTTCTGCATGACTTCACGTCAATGTATCAGATTACCCCTATTTATGGTATAAATTGATGGTATGGAACGAAATGTATTATGTGTTCCTTTCATTGGGATTATTTTTTCCAGGTAGTTATGATGTCTCAAAATGGAAAAAGTTTTTAGCTATTAAGAGTTTCACGAAGGCAGTTAATTTATCTCATACGAATAAGCTACGAAGTAACTATTTGTATTTAATATTTCAAGTCTTCTCGAATTTATCCTTTTTTATCGATGGTGTATGGTGGCTCAGTGGTAGATTGTCCACTTCTGTTGTGCAATGTTTCTTGATCGATTACAGAACAAGTGAACTATAAAGTCTGATTAACAAAAGCAGAAGAAAGAGAGAATATGTGTTTAAAAACATAATTTGTGTGTTTTCTAAGGATTTTCCCATTTTCTTCCACAATTTTTACTTACATTCGTCATCCATTTCCTACAAGATCCTTCGAATGTTAAACTAATTACATTTAATTTTTTGTTGAATAGTAATGCAGAGTGAATTAGAGCTTGAGACCAGTTAAAACACTCGGTAAATTCATGTTTGTATAATAATACCTTATTAGACTTCCGAACTATGTGGAACATAGGTACGAAGAGTTGTATAGAGGGACTCTGTGATCTGTCTCTTAGAGGCATCAGAATAGAAACGATAGCAGACATTAAACAGTAATTGTATTATAAATTTAGCATCACAAAAATAGGCTTTTTCTCTCCCTTTATCCTTCTACTGATACAAACAATGTCTTTAACTTCTACTGGAATTAGAAATGGTAGTTCGTCCGGTTTCAATATACTGGGTCCACCATAGTTTGGAAGTTCATAGTAGTTTTACAATATGAAATGAACCTAACTTCTTTCTTTAAGAGTTTTCTGTTCTAAAGTCCGAACGCCTTCTGTATATAAAAGTATAATATGTTAGAACGATTTTTCAACCTATTCCACATGAAGATCTTATAGGTGATTTCCGAATTGTAATTAACTTTTTGATCGTTGCCGCTTGTCTTTTATAGTTATATAAATGTGTAAGGCTTATACAGTATACAACTCTGCAAAGAATAACAAACGATTCAAAACGAAACTTAGAACATGCTGGTATAGAAATATTGTTTCAATTGCGTTTATCTTGTTCCTGAGAACGTATCTTAAAATGGAAATGTATGCTTCTTTCACCAAAGTCCACGTATATTATAGAATCATTTTGTAGATATTGAGAAAATTATACCTATAGTTCTTCTGGGAACATAACCAATTTTTATCAGCATTATACAAGTCCATTTACCTGTTTTCTGTCATCAGGAGATACAAGTAAGACTGATCTATTCTTCCTTTGAATAGTCTTTAGTGTTATAAACAAACTATTAAAAAATCAAAGTAAGAACAAAATACAACTCATTCAACGACGAAGTAATTTCCTCTCGCATTGTTGTTGTTATTATTATTATTATTATTATTATTATTATTATTTCTTGATGTTTTTTGTGCAACTTAGAATCAATCTTATATAAAGCACTCACTAGACCAGGGTTCTCCAAACTACGGCCTACGGGTCAACACCGACCTGCGAGCACCATCAATCCGGGGTGCCACAGTTTATTTTGAGTTGAGTTGATTTTAGTTTAGCGTCCCTTTCAGCAGCGAGGCTATATGAGACGTGGACCTACTGATTAACGTGGAATCCGAACCACATGAGCTCCCGCCGGGAATCGAACCCGGGTCTCCCACGCCAAAGGCGCGTACGCTAACCGCTTAGCCACGGAGGAGCTCCACAGTTTATTTTGATTGAATTATAAAATTTACTAAGTAAATCAAACAAAATAATATTCAGATATTTTATTCGATCAATTAAGAAACACATTAACTGACACATAATGAAATTCAACATTTAAAGTGTAATTAAAGATACGAGACTTATTCTAAAACTTAGAATAAGTAACTTAAATAGGTAATTCACATAATTAGATTAAACATTATAATTAGGCCTATGATTAATGAGATTTATGAAATTTTCCGTTGGCAATTGTCCATTTGTGGATGAAATTTACTAGTGGAAATTACTAACAGTGACTTCAAATGCTCATCAGTTAACTTGAATCTGTAAATATTTTTCTTTTTGTATATTTCATTTTGGAGAAAGAATGCTTCGAGCAAATTTGTACAACTGATCAACTTGTGTGAGTGAGAGAATTAGAAAATTCCAGCAATCATAAATTTAAATATTTTTCTTTAAAACTATCGCTACACTGCAAATCAATCATTTCCAATTAAAGTTCTGGGGAAAGGGCTTCTATGCCGGCGTTAATTTTTTTTAAAAAAATCTTAATGCTGTTTGTAGTTGTATCAAAATTTGAAAAACGAGACTCAAAATTTATTTTTAAAGCACCTAAAGCTTCTATTGCAAAATCTACCGGAAATGAAGTCTCAGTTTGCTGACTGTTTGATATGTATTAAAATGCATGAAACTTTTTCTTTTAAATTGGGATTGAAACAAAACCATTTTTGTCGAAGGGACTTAGTGTCAGACAATAAATCAGGCAGAACCTGGCCTTCTTCTAGTAATTTTAAATTAAAGTCATTCATATGGTTAGTTAAATCTGTATAAAATGCTTTCATAATCACTCATTGTTGAGTAACTCATCCAGAGGACGATTCTTCTGTTTCAAGAAAATTTCTATTATTGTTCGACGTTCAAAAAATCCGTTAGAACTTTCCTTCAGCTAAGCCAACGTACTGCAGTATAATATGGTAGATGACAAACAATCCTTATAAAACAAGGCGAAATTTCCATTGCATTTGCATAACACTTCATAGTATACGCACATTGTACTTTTTTTAAAGGTACACTAGCACCGTCAGCACCAAATACACAAATTTAGAGACTTACGACTACTTTCGCAATATTTAGTTAACCAAAAGACCCGTTTGTTAAAATGTGTAATAACTGTCATAAATCTGTAATAAATGTGTAATAATGTGTAATTTAAAAGCTGTCAGTTATAATTCGGGCACCCTGTGTTATTCGGAGTTTTAAAAACAAATAAATAAATTACTTTAAACTGTATGCCAATTATTATTTATTTCATTTTATTTCCAGACTATGTTTTCCTGATGTCACTGTGTGACCCTACATATTTAAGGAATGTTATTCCTTCAACTGGCGAAAGAATCTGTCTTGATCCGAGTGGGTCACGTGTGCTGTGTAGGCAGCTTTGGTAAGCTCCTTATCAAGTAGAATAAAATAAGTATGTTTCTTCTATTGACCTTTATTTACAGGTTATCAGTGAGGGATGTCACTAGAGAAAAATATTAAAGGCATCACGTTCACATTAGTATGTCGAAAACATGAATACAAAATTTTAATTAACATAATTGTCCATAGTAGAATTTATTTTTAGTGTCTCTTTTCAGCATTGAATCTATATGAGACATATACTGACAATTTGATGGGATTCGAATCAGTGTAGAGCTTTGTGACTACGGTTAGCGTACGCGCTTTCGGTCCGAGAGATTCCATCATAGAGTGACTGATTCCGTGAAACTACGGGGGCGTTAAATATTTCAATTGGCTCCAAATTTTACCAAATCATACATGAAGACCTAGGCGTGTATTAGCGAAATTCCCATCGAGGATTCTCACATAGTTAAAGAAGAACGCTCATAGCACCATCAGCATGGGATTGACGAAAATAGCCATCAATTAGTGATGGGCAGTGGGAATATTCCCGGTGGGAAGAAATTTTAAAAATTGGAATATTCCCGGATTTTTTCCCTGGCCTATAAATTCCTGGGAAGGAATTTATTTCCATTTCTTTATCTTCCAAGTTATAAGAACCATATGACTAATTACTTTATTTTAATATATTATGATTTACTTCTAGGTTTTAAAGAATTTGGAGGTTTAAAAATTTAAAATTATTTGACGGTACTTTATATAACTAATAATATGATCTTTTAAGATCCATTTCCATTTGCACTAAAAGTAGGGTAATTGTTTAGTATTGGGGGCCAAAACTAGCAAAAAGTAGGATGATTTACGGAAGAAATGAGTTGATAGTGATGTTCAAGTAGTCAAGAAAGTATCGAACACATTTTTTTAGGGCAGTAGGGGATTTAAACAAAACGGAAAGGTAAGTAGAAGTGATTTATGTGAGAAAAGCAAGTGAATTGTTGGTAACAAAGATAGAAAACAACGTGCCATGCGGAGCTCTAACCCGCCTTCATTCGCTAACGCTCGCTCTGCAATGCTGTCTGAATTTAATGTTGGTAACGTAATTTAACGTATGAAACCATAAGAGAACCGCATCGGAATAGAATATCGCAAAAATGTAGGTGCAAAAGCTGGCCCCCAATGCTAAAGAACAGCCAAAATTAGCAAAGTACTAATTTACAAATGATGAAAAGGAACCATTTTGTAAAGTAATTTAGAATTATGTAGAAATAGAGATGAAGTACTATTAATAAACCCTGAACCACCATTAGTAATAGACGTCGGTCTGTCTCCTCTCTCTGACTCGAATTTCTGAAGAGGTACTCGGACTTCTTTTACATGTGAATTAACGTATGGAATTTCGAGAAATAGGTAGAATGAAAGGTCGTGTATGGCAATGTTACTTGCTAAAATATAAAGTTAAGTAAGTATCTTGCAAATTTTGAGAACATAAATTGGTGAGACATGTATCTTCTAGCATTTACTCAATCTAATTGGTTTATAACATTTATAAATTTAATGTGTTTATAATATCAGTAGTAGAGTCAAGTTTAGCAAATCCACTTACATATAAATTTAAACTGTTTAGCGGTTTAAAAGTATTAGGACTTACTATATATTTTCTTCACACATATTTAATTGATAGAACATATTGTAAATAAATATACATTTATGCGTACTCTCTAAATATATTAAAGTGTTAATAAAGTAACATAGTACCGTTCAGAATATACATTTTAATGAATCCTCTGTGGACAACAGTAATAATATGCTGTGATATAAAAATTAATTCAACCTTGAAATCATAATATAGTAATAGAATGCACTTTTCTTTCTGATTGAACATAAATTCCCTGATAAATTCCAAAATATCTTCCCGGGAATTTACCCATCACTACCGTCAATGATTCGAAAATTCTGGGCAGTATCGTCATACAAAATGAATGATGGGTTTACGGGTACAGAAACCGAGATAATGCCATCCCATTGAAATCATCCTAAAAGGCCAGACAAGGCCAATCCTGTTGAAAATGCTAATTGGTTGTATTTTATTGGCATGTTCGGGATCGTACATCGTAAATTTGTTCTATGTGGCCAAACTGTCAATAAGGAGATCTACACAGCTGTGTTATGACGATTACGCGATTCCGTTCGACGTAAACGTCCGGACAAATGGACATTTGGATAGCAGCACTGCAGCGCTCCGCAGCAGTACTATGACAGCGGTCCGTGTCACACTTAAGGAATGGCTTTTAGCTTCTTGCTGAAAGACATCACCATTGAACACCATTGCTTCTAATCATATGATCTAACTCAATGTTACTTTTTCCTGTTCGCTACTGATGATGATTGTGTTCGAAAAATCCATGGATTCGATCCCCGTTGATGTCAATTCAAGGAATTACCGTTAATTTTATATATATATATATATATATATATATATATATATATATATATATATATATATATATATATATATATATATATATATAAAAGCATTATTGATGTGGTCTCAAGCTCTCTTGAGCGCTTTTGTGACTTTTTTAAAATTAATTTTCTCTGTACAATAAACTCAGGTACATGATGCAGACTTCCTTCTTAGCCAACATCCGCTACTTTTGTCTTTTACAGCAATTCCTTATTCTCTCCTGTCATTGCACCCGTTTGCCAGTATTTTGCCTCCCCATGTGTCAGCTTGTGGAAATACAATGGATTGCTGATAAAGTAGAATTAAAACTTCCTAGTTGTTTTTAATGAGGACGAAAAAAGTTCACAGACTCTTCCGTAATTTTGGTCACAGTCAAGAGTTTCATTCCGCCTTTTAGCTACATCAAGATTCCAGGATGTGGTACGATGGCATCAAAGAAGGTTTCAAGAAGACGTACGTATCTGAGGTTCACAACCTTCATGGACACCCGAGATGACGGCTATCTTCGTCATAATTGTAGATTTTACACTAAGTACCAGTTTCCATATTTGCAATTGGAAGAGACCGAAGGTGGGGCCCGAAAAACGAACCGAGAACAAAACTATCAACCAGAGAAAGGGATTGGAGAACCAGATTTCGATGGATTCACATCAGCTGATCGACCAGCGAGATAATAGATCTTCACCTGCAAAGCAAGATGATGTGCCAAACCGAGACTTGGGAACACTTTAAAAGCTCATACCCAAAGTAATTCACAGCTCTATACCTTAACTTTAGTCTGCAGTGCCTTTCAGAAAATAATGTGTTCATGTTTTATTTAAAAGTCTATAACATCAAATGAGATCCCCTAGTAGATTATGTGTTACTTTTGGCATACGCTGTCAAGCCTGTTAAATCTTTAAGTAAATCGTGTTTTATGAGCCTACACTCACTTTATGTATAATAGCTTTAGCTATAACTCTATAACATACCATTTAGGTTACGTTTCATTACCCTGAATCGCATTTGAAAGGAAACTATTTGACACTATTGAGAGCATTTAGGATAATACAAAGGAACTCCGGCGCATTTCACAGTTTTAATAGACCATTTGCTGAAAGAACATACAATTAATATGCAATTAGACACATTGGTTCCAAAACTAGCTATATTGACAAGATCATTGCACAAAATAGTGATCATTATATCCAAAATATTGTCTTTTGCATAGCCGGAGCTAGGAATTGTCTGCTGGGAAAGCAGTGGGGGGCTGACTTTTTGGTCGGTCTCGGAGGTCTTGGTAGGTGGCCATCTTATAGGTGGCATTTTTATTTTTTTCCGAAATAGTTGGGGGCAATTTCCCCCATGCCCCCCATAATTCCGCCCATGGTCTTTTGGTACATCAAGGCTCATGTCCTTCGGTACAATCATCGACCTATTCATAAACAAAATCAAATTCTAATAATGAAGAGCATCTGAATGTAAAAACAGTGGATGCGTTATAAATGTACTGGTGTATTTGCTTGTCACCTTCATTTATATGTAGCAGGGTAAATAGTTTCAAATATTGAACATAAAAATTACTTTTATACACGGAAAACATAAATGACCTTCCCGGATGCAAATCACTCTTGGAACAATTGCTTCACTGGAAGAAGAAAAAAATTGCCAAAGAAATTCAGGAGGGCTGCAGGTGCGGTGTTCCTGGTATACGCTATCCCTGGAATAAGCAATCACCCTTACACATTTTTTTCCGTCTGACTCTAATCTGGGAATTTTAGTAATGTTTTCATTATATTATTTTATTGTTTCCTTATCTCGGTGTTCTACACTCCAATAACTACATCAAACACATTTTGGAAAACAAAAGCGAAAAGATCTATTGCAGTTTCACATCACAAATGACATTGTCTAATCGAATTCTCTGCTCAGATTTCAATTGCACTAAAGGGCCATTCTTCTACTGTAGAGTCTCAAACAGTTTCTAGCTGTTATGAAAATTATAGCTTTTGCTATAGTTCTATAGAGATTTTGTTTACATGACTCATACAAGCAGATCTATCTGTATAGAGTACAAAGTAGCTAGGAAACGAATACGTACATCGATGGAAGGAACAATTATTTTATTTTTGCATGATTATTTTTTCTACTTCTTCCGTAATGTGTGCTGGGTCAATTATAACTCTGGGTGGTGTAACTAAAAGAAACTTTTCCCCAACAAACAAAGATTTTAAACTTTTTTTTAAAAAATTATGAAACTAAAGTTATATTTGTTTACAATTAATTACTGTACTTGAATTATTCAGAGTTTATTTCTGCCACCTCCAAGTTCGTCCCCCATTCGCTTATCACCATTCCTCGCTTAAGGAAACATTCCGAGAACAGAACTTGTGTCCACAGAGTATAAGCGGTTCATTTAACATCTGTGTGCACCCAGGAGGAATAGCATAGTTGGTTAACAAAAAAATAAAAAAATAAAAAAAAAACGAAAACGAGCCCCCAAAGTATCTTTCTCTAAGCAATGTACTCAGATTAGTCTAGATGCATAGGGTTTAAACAAAGCTTCAAAATACTCCAAAAAAAAGTTCTAATAACCTTTATGAGAAGATAAAAAGGAAAATTCCCAAGGATTAATCTATAGTAAATCTTTATTCATACTAAGAGGGGAAAACATGTCTCGGATCATTTTATCTGGAAGTAATGAATCCAGCCCTTTATAGGAAAGAACCATTTATCACGCATATCCCCCAAAATTGGCAGAAGAATACTAAAAAATCGCGATTTTAACGAAAACATCAGATTAGTCTAATCTTCCCCCACCTATGATTCTCCTGCTCTTATATAGTAGTCACAGTCAAGTCACAAGCCAGAAAAAATAAAAAAAAAGCAAGATTAGCGTTCGTAACTGGCTTTCCCCTAAGTGAGCTGTTAGAAAAAATATGTTTCGTAAAGAAGGAAAACTGCTGTTAGTTAACAATTAAGCTAAACAAAATTATATTAAAGATAAGAATTAATATACTGTAGATTATATATACTGTAATAATTAATTTGCCCGGTCGAAATTTCTTTCTAAATCTATATTAACTAAGAATACATAAGATATACAAGAATAATAAACAAAATAGCAATTACAAATATTAATAGCAGCTCCCTAAGAGGGGAATATATATTTCTGATTATCATAGTTGAAAGCGAAATGTGTTTCGGAAAATACAGTATTTAAGAACAGATAAGACTTTGATGTGTTGAGTGATTAGTGCGTTCTGTCTTCCTGTCAGAGAGTTTCAGAGAGTTCGCAGAAAATTAACTACTAAATGTAATTATTTGCTGTTGTTTGTTTTCATTAGATTCTTAGCCTGAAATTATGAATATACGAAATAATAATTTATTCAGATATTAATAAAATTTACGCACTTGAATTTATGAAAGCTTGCTCCAACATTAGCAACAAGTGTGTTTTCCGCTAGCAAGATATCTGTGTTGCATATTCATCGACAATCGTATTGATGTTTTATACTTATTGATGAGATATGCAATCATAAGTACAATAAAGCAAAGCACAATTCTCAGTTAGTAAGCAGTTTCTTCCAAAATGTGATGATGTTACATTGATTAATAGACAATATAATTGAAATATCTAATATTTTAAGAAGTATAGACTCTTTAAAGCGTTTTGTCTTTACAGGCAGATTCTCATTCGTCAGATCTACCAATCAAAGGTTTTCCTTTGAATCCAAAAATACTCCTTAAGGAATCAAAACGATGGAAGTTACATGTGTTTAGAAGGAGTAATGATCTAAACTTACCTTGGATATATTCTTCGCAGAATGGAATTAAAGAAAAGAACTGATATTCGTTGTGCCATGAGTACAACACCCACAGAGATAACTTGTGATGCAGAGGGAAAATGTGTACATATAGTCCTTAATTACATCTTCAAGAAATGCTTGGGTTGGATATTTAAGAGAATAATATATCGCCTAACTTCAAATTATAGGAAGAAATTAGTAAAATATACTGAAAAATATAGTTTGATAAAGCAGATAGCTTCGACATAATCATGAGTAACACAATGAACACATCTATGAAACAGATACGATAACTCCTTGCTTTGAATGCACTGATCTTATGCACTTCTAATATGCTTTAAAAAAAGTTAATTTTAAGAGGGGTTCCATAACTTTTGTGATCCATTTATCAGAAGATTGTAACGGAACTAAATTTTGAGAAGAAACATTCAATATAAAACCATAGCATTTGCAACAGGTTTTAAATATAAAAGAAACTAAAACTGTGTAAATCGATAATATCTATCACACACCAAGACTTTCTTTGAATTGCCAATAAATGCCAATGCAAAGTGAAGAACAAGTCAATTCAAATAAACGAGCAGAAGAATCTAGAAAAGATGAAGTTGAAAGAATATACAATTATATATAACCTTCGTCAGCATAATATTTTTCTTCTTTTTTCCATGGACATAATGTTGTTGAAGATGGAAAAATATATATTCAATCAATTATAAATTACATGGACAGGAAGTCCCGATATGATATGGGATACTTCGAAAACTTCATAACATACTTACGACAAGACAACATTCTGTACAAAATATTTTATCACTAGTTGCATGTGAAAAGTATACACGAAAACTAAAAAATTATTGAGGTTTAAATTGTAAATAAACAAAGAAATTCAAATTTTAACTGGCAGTGTTCATCCAAAGAAGAATCAAGAGTACAAAGTTGCTTCTCAACGCTTAGTAAATGATTGTCGAGACATCGAACAACCTCCCGTGATTATTTTAAGGAAGATTCTGTAATGTTTCAGCGCTTATGATTTACTGTTCAACACTCTTTAACCTCTTCAAGACTTTGCTATTAACTCTTTATAGTGCATTTGAGATGACCATACTCAATATTACATGCAATTAGCAGAAGATTCTAAGGTTCCATGTTCAAAGAACTGAAATATCCAGTACCTGCAATGAAGTGTCGCTGTTACTGATGGATGTTACAGTTGTGGATTTTGCAACCAGCTTCTACGTTAGAACTGCTGTCTGCGCCTGCTTTAAATGCTATGGATGTTAGTAAGTATAATGTTAGATCTAAACATTAAGTTACTGTAGCATCTTTCTCTTTATTTTCAGAACAAGAAACAAGCTTGTTGAAGAGTCAAAAATTATCGTATTACATATAATCGTTTTAATTGTGCTTCAGGAAACTCGCTGAGCAAGTTCAAATTTATCGCAGTTCCAGACTCTCACAAATTCCTTCGAAATAGCTTTCCCGAAGTCAAGGGTTACTTAAATCTCTTTCAATTACCCGAAAGATGTGAATTCATCCTATTTGGTGGTAATTGTTAGGCAATCAAAAGAAATAATTCAGAAGACACGAGTTAAAAGCTGTTAGTCAATTTTACACACACCTTGCTTCCACCAGTAAAAGCTTCCTTAGAATTGTTCAGTAGCACAGCCCAACGCCCTAATCTCTCTGATGTATCGATTTCTGTATAATCATTGCTGAACTTGGGCAATACTTAGATGAGATGAATGGGAAAGCAGATGGTGATGGCAGCGTTGCTTTTACTTAGCGTTCACCCTTCCCTTGCCGGTGGCCATGGTCCTGGTCCAGTTCCATACAATGCATGTCGTAGCCATACAATGTCGTATTTCATTTGTATAAATTAGGGATAGAACATGTTTTGAATAAGCAGCATTAATTTTGACTTGTGTTTCGACCTTTCATCTATAGCAGGAGAAAGCAAAAGTCATAAAACCTTTCGAGAAACCTTGAATTGATGTACCAAGTTACATAGACTTTTTTGACGAACAGCTATGTAGGTGATGGCCGACCTTTTCCACAAACCCTTGACCTTATGGTAAATTTAAACTTCCTGCATTGTCACAACAAACTTCCAGCGGTACTAAATCGGTGGCGCTCGTACATCCTTCTGCCCTTGCTCTTTTGCTCCATAATGTTAACGCATGCAGCTGCCCTTGCGGACAGTTTACAGCCTCAATTTGTGATGGTTTGCACGACTCACTGTGATTGGGCCACATGTAACCGTCTCACCGTAACATGCTGAGGTAGTGGATTCACATAGGTAGCCATATCTCAGATCTTCTTTGGTACAGATCTTGTAAGTTCCACTGATGTCCTCTTTGGATGCAATGCCTTTGGTAATAAGAGTTGTAGAGAAGAATGCTGTGCATAACGTTTAATTAAATCACTAACAGTAGCCCGTCTCATGACAAAGCCATTATTTTGACACTGTTTTACTATGAAGGATATGTTAAAGTTTCCATGGGTCAGGGCCATGACGTATCTTCTTATCGGCATTTTGTCTACTACAAGACCTTCACTCTGCTACATAAGTGAGAGATTGATTCACGTTGCGTACAGTTTTCTTCTCTGTAAAACCCAATTTGACAGATGTCACTGTATTCAAGTTGTTTGGATGGAAAAAGGAACCGTTTCTGTACTGGAGTGGAAGGAGGAGTGAACTCAATGCTTTGAACTAACTACACATGTTGTTTCTTGGAGATGGTCTTTTAATTATTTATAGTTTACTTTTATTAGTTATGTTTATTAGTTATGCATTTATTGAATTCTATGATCCATGATTTTGACTGACAAGATAAAAAGAGCAAGTAAAAACAACTGCAATGAAAAAATAATATGAAAGGGGTTATCCGTTGATTTCTAAATTGTTGATATTGAGAATGTTGAATTCCAACTTAAATCTAATACAATGAAACGTATCTTTAGTGGAATCGAGCGGGGCTCGTAAAAATTTCCGTTAAAGTCAGGTTTCCGCTTAAGGGGGGTAGAATTTTCCTTAAAAATATATGCTTATAACGGACAAACTGGGAAAATATATTGCTGTACGTACGTTTTTCAATTACAGTACTTCTTTTTTCTACAAATTAATACACAAAATCTTCAAATAAACCCAATATATGCTATGCACACGTTACCTTTATTTTTTCCAATAGTCAAGTAGGGATTTTTGTATATATTGCTGCTTGGCTGCTCCATTTTCCGCACACACTTTAGCCTCAGATACTACACTCTAGTAAATCAGAGACGTTTTTCCGTAAGGAAAATTGTCCAGAAAGATTTAACAAAGGAACGAAGAATTTATTGCAGATAGTACTGTATAATGTATATGTTTGCCCCTCACAGGATGTCTAAAAGTTTTCTAAACGCTGCAGTCCGGAACTCTGAATTTTCCGTTAAAGGTTTATTTTGCCTTCCGTTGTCCACATAACACAGTTTTCACTTAATGAAGGGACTTTTAGGCGTTTTTAGTCCAAAATTCATGAGACTGTGAAATATTTCCGTTTAAGACAGTTTTCTGTCTAATAAAGGGTCCGTTGAAGCCAGGTTTTACTGTAGTAAACAAGGTAAGAAAACTCTTACAGAGAACGTATAACTTCTTAAATATCATTGAATAAAGTGAACAAAACCTTAATATTCTTCATTCTTTTCAGGTTTTAGATGTCTTCAGAGAAGAAACTATGGTTGAATCACCTTATTCTTGCCAACTACCTTGAAATTTACATAAAGAAGAGCAAGATGTATCTCTTCCCTCTCAAAAAGTAAGCTTTTTCTTTATCCTTGTTTAATTATAGACATTCCTTCTACTTCCATTAACAGTAAAATCTTGGTTTCAATTACAAGGAGTGTAATGTTTATGTATATTTTTAAAATGTTACTCTTATTCTCGAGGATAGCAGCGATTTATGTTTCTTTCTATTAACGGTTTACTAATTTGTTATGTTCCCATCGAACCACAGGACCTTCTTGCAATGTCTTTCATGAACTATGGTATCGAGCTCGATTCCTGACGAATGCACAACATTCTTTTGTTGTCTCACCATCGTGAGACAATCGGGACCATTGGATTAAAAGGAAACGAACTCCAGTCTATACAGAACGAGACAACAACGAATTAATGTGAAGGGCTGACCACACACCAATCAGCTGAAATCCGTCTAATCGTTCCTGGGTTGAAATCTTCCTGGGCAGACTTCCTGGGTTGAAATAATAGAAAGAAAAAATAGTAGTGGTTATTATTCATTTAGCTATGCTATTAATTGGTTGAGTTTATATTTAGCGTCCCTCTCAGCATCGAAGCTATATGAGACATGAACCTAGAGTGTGTGATCCGAACCACATGGTCTCCAGCCGGGAATCGAACCCGGGACTTTATTAAAATCACTGATTCTACATAGTATAGGGGTTTGGAAAGAATTTAACCACTTTCCAAGAAAGATAGAAAACATTTGAAAAAAAGAGAGAATAAATGAAATACAACATATTTTCGGTTGTACGATCGGAATGTCTGCTCTTACGTTTGCAAGGAAACCACTCCCTATAATGCAGCCAATGGATGAGCCGAAATCACGCGTATGACGTCACAAACTCAGTAGATGTTCACGAAACAAACTGAGATGCAACAGTCAGTCAAGATGAAGTGTATTCTTCAACAGGGTCTTTTTAAAATGCATCATGGAGACCACACAGTTGTGAGTGCTTACTCTTTACGAGCTTAAACGGACACATTCTACTATCTAGTCGCGAAAAACATCAACAGTGCATTTTCTTGCCTGTGACTAGGGATTGATAAATGAGAACTACAGCAATCAACAAAAGGGATTTCTGATGAGTTCCTCAGCAATATTGTGGAAGCAAACCCTGGAAAAAGTATTCGTATCATTGCAGACGAGTTGGACGTAGACTCTTACCAGTGACTTTCGGTGGCTTCCTGTAATCGGTAAGGTGAAAAAGTTGGAGTGAGTGTCACATGAGTCGACACTGGGCGACAAGGATCCTCATCTGGTAGTGTGCAGTTCTCTGAGTGTACTGAATAATCGGGAAGGTTTGCTACATCAAAGTGTTAATTGGATGAAAAATGGCTCTGCTGCGACAACCACAGATGGTCAGAACTGGTTGGATCGTGATCGACGTCCAAACTCACCTCTCCGCCCGCATCATGTTTTTCTCCATCAAGGTGAAACCGTCACTGCTAAACATTACAGTGGAGAAATCCATCAAATCACCGAAAACTTGTCCACAACCATTCAGCAAAAAGTGACAAACATGATATCTTTCTATTTCACGAAAATGAACTTCCATGTTACGCTCGAAGGATGGTGCAGACTCTCTGTAAGTTGAAGTATGAAACCCTTCCTCGCCAATCATATTCTACTGTTCTACTGTATTCGACTATCGTCTCTTCTGGCATCTTGATCACTTCTTGGCAGGGAATCCATGATAATCGGGCGGTGAAATGAGCATATGTATATATACATATGTGCAATCGGGCGGCACATATGTATATATGCATATATGTGTGTTAAGTCATGACGTCTGTAAGCAGTGAAGTACTTACATGGTTTTTTTTTTTCTTTGCACCATCTTCAAAACAGATATATCGCCGTCGTTTCCATGTTTGGGTGAGTAGTAAATATGATTTATAACAAAAATAATGCAAAGAACTAATCTCGTTTGGAATTTTTGGATTGATCATAAATTATGTTCTAATACTTTAAATTGGATTAGCTATAGGGAAACAAAAGGAACATTATGGGTTTTATAGTTTTAGTTCTTATAAAATTTTGCTTTATATTTTTAGTTCTAGTTTTCTTCCACATAATTGTGAGAATAGCATCTAGGTGGTATAATATCCTCTTCTGGCTTAAAGTATCGTACTTTAATCTCGGGCCATGTGTGTTCAAATTAATGACATTATTCCCGCAGATTCTCCTATTTTCTTCCACTTCCTAACTTTTCCCCCAAATTTATTCACTTGCATCTATCAACTAAAAAAATTATTCTATTTCTTTCTGCAGCACAACTCGTCCCATGGAAAATATCTTGGGTAGTATATTAAACGGAATCGGAAGCCTCTGTCAGTGTGTCTTTTGTTAGTGTTTCGTAGCTTTTGCAGCCGGTATCTTCAATTATCTGGTGTATGTACTATAATCTAGGTTTTACCCTAGGATTCTCTCCCTCTCTAAATCCTTCTAGCAACCTTTTAACTAGTCATCATGACGTAAGATGTCTTC